>NC_047575.1:21482572-21810385 GCF_011004845.1 Esox lucius | reverse complement strand
TTCATGTTATTTTGGCAAACAAAGTGATTTTCTTTAACCAAAAAAAAAAAGAAAATGTTTAAGTGACCCCAAACTTTTGAACATTATGCTATATATTGATTATATGTCATTCACCTATAATTACTCTCTTTTTATTATTACAAATGAACACATTTCAAAGATCCCCAATACAGGTTTCCATTCTGCTTTCAAATCAAACATTCAAAACAGATTGTACATACAATTCCCATGTGAGTAACTATCCGATAGTCGTCACTTGTTTTTCCTGGAGTTTGATTTCACCTGAGGCCACTGACTTTAATTATGGCTCCCATTGTTGCATCTATGATAATACTGGTGAGCTACGATTGGCCGTGTCACCACGTCAGGGTTTTGGATTAAAGGCTGTGATGCTCTTTCAGTCTTGAGGCGTGAAAGAAAACCCAGGAATCGAAGTAAGGAAACTCTGTAAGGTGTTATTCATCAACTCTTTAAGTCAGGGACATTCCTTGTTATGAGGCTGTGATGATGATTTTTATATCTGTCAGAGTAGGATATTTTCAATTGTATTGAAATTTATTGAATTATAAAATATTTTATAGTCAGTTCACTTTTTTAAAATAGTTTACTTTTGAATTAAATTCAGAAGGGAGTATGGAAGAAAATTTTGTTTCCCTGAAACAGCCTTACAGAGTGATTTGAACTTTGAATTATCAAACACCCACATGACAACTCTGCTTCAATCCTGTTTAAAGGAAAACCAAGACATACATAAAGACAATGACTGGCAGACATTGCTAGGTAAAAGACTAGCTTTTTCTCTGGAAAGTTAGTGGCCTTCTACAATGCACCAGTATAGTCTGTATATTTTTGAGGCTACTATGTTCTAAAATGTTTCCAAAAATGTTTGCCTACTCCCCCTACAATGCTGTATTCTGTAAATGCTTGTGCTATTTAGTTTTTTATACTGAGATCTTTTTTCAACAAAATCAACTAATTATAATTATTATTTGATATATGGGCTTGTGTTCATAATACAATTATGGCCACAGAAAGCATTCTTAAATTATAATTTAACTGGTATTTATTATAAAAATAACACTCTTGCAGTCTTCCCCGCTCTTCAGGTTCCTGTGATTCTCTGCTTGACAAATGGAAAATCTTTCCTACCCAAGGGACATGTTGTTCCTGGAGGGGTTAAATGTCACACAACAGTCCTCCTACCCAGCCTTCATCCTTTTTCTCATCATCTACATCTTCACCATGGTGTCCAATATCAGCCTCATTGTGCTGATCACAATGGAGAGGAGCCTACACCATCCCATGTACATTATTTTCTGCAACCTACCTCTCAACGATGCACTTGGAGCCACTGTTATCATCCCCCGTTTGCTGAGTGACATATTCGTGGCAAGCACAGAACGCTACATAAACTATATTGAATGTGCTATCCAAGCATTTGGCGCTCACATGTTTGGTACCAGCTCACATACAATATTGATGATAATGGCCTTTGACAGATATGTGGCCATCTGTAAGCCCTTGCAATACACTATGATAATGACAAACAGGATGATTGTTAAACTAATTGTGTTTGCATGGGGTTCTGCTTTTCTCTTTGTTGGGGTTCTCTTGGGCCTCACCTTCCGACTTTCTCGCTGCAGATCGGAAATTCTTCACCCTTTCTGTGACAATGCCTCAATATTTAAACTCTCCTGTGAAAGCACTGTTATTAACAATATCTATGGACTCACTTTTACCATCTTACTCCTGGGATCGTCAATGGGGAGTTTGACATTCACATACATTAGGATAGCTATAGTGTGTAAGAAAAACAAAAACCGGGTTCTGAGTAGCAAGGCCCTGCAGACCTGCTCCACACACCTGACTGTATATATCATTATGCTGGTTTCTGGTTTCATCTTCATCTTTCTTCATCGCTTCCCTGAATGGTCGAACCACAGAAAACTGGCAGCCATTTTGTTTCATGTCATCCCCCCTTGGGTTAATCCTATTATCTATGGTCTTCAGACTAAAGAGATCCGACAGAAACTTTTCAACAAGTTTTCTCCAAATAAAGTGAATGTATGATGTAAGGTTGTACACTAGGAAACGTGCCATGTAAAATGTAATAATTTTTCTGATGCCGTAAGAAAACTCTCAGACCTGTTATTTTGACCTCAAATCTAGGTGTTAAAAGTTATGTTTTTCCAGATAGCAAAATCAATAATAAATAACAGCAGTCTTGCTAGTCCTTAACAGTTGTTTATTCTATGGATATGGTCGGTGTCATATCAGGGGAAGAAATGTGAAATACTATACCTAAAGTAAAGAGCAAGAATAGAAGAATATTCAGAAATGATCAGGTAAGGCTTTTGCGATAATTTATGAATTCTGACCAAACACTGTCGTACCTCTGCTTTCTATGTTGCAAGATTGATGTTATTCTCTCCACGTCAGCATTTCACCCCATTATCCTAACCACATATCCTTGGAGGGCCATGCTTACATTTCCAGCACTTTGTTAAACACTTCCTTGCTGCTGCTGGAATAGATCATCTATTAATTTAAATGTAGTGGGGCAGAGAGCATCCACAGGATCAATACCCAGACAAAGGTGGCATGGGTCTTTCTGAATGTTGTCATCTGTAATGTCCTGTGTATCGCTGAGAATTTTGGCCCAACTTAACTGGATTTTTGGACACTGCCAAAACTGTCCTTGTTTGTCCACACTCCTTCAGCATGCTTATCCATATTCATAAAAAAACCTTGAACTGGAATTCCCCTGTTCGATTACAGGCATTGGCTTTATATTTTGTGTTTCATATGTTCACCCAAATGTCCTCTGATAATTGGACCTGCAAATCACCTTGCTATGAGGTCCTAATATTTTCCAAAGAACACAATGTATTTTTTTGCTGCAATCATCCCTAGTTGTATTTGCATTTAAGGAAAATGAATTAGCTACTTTAGCTTTTATACATTCAGTGTTGTTACCATCACTGATAAAATGAGGTAGGCCTGTCATCTTTTGCTTGTCCACACAGGCTGTGTGGCTACACATACCAAAATATGAATTAAATTGGATTGAGCTCGAAAGTGGGATAAAACAGATTAGCCTTGAGAACCTGGCTTCTTGGAATTTTGGAGGTGTACATGACATGGCATGCCTTTATAAGCATCAAAGACATAACATGCTTGTGTAGTTCACTGTGGGATTGTTTTGAAGTATATCTTTTGTCTTGTCTGGCAACTGTGATATATGGCTCTTGCACAAAATAAAAATAAGTTAAATAACTATTACATCGACCAAAACAACTGTCTGGATGATGCTTCAATGTAAGAAGTATGTGGGAAATAAGTTCTAACAAGCTAAACAATTTACTAATATAAAACAGAAAATAATTCATTGCGTAAGGATTCACCCCCATTGCTATGGTTTGTTGCGTAAGTATTCACCTGAATTAGCTACTGTGCAACTGTCTTTAGAAGTCACACACACCAGCTAAGATGCAGATATACACCAATTGAAAGCATTTATAACTAGTTTTGTGAGGTCATAAATCCAAATCTCATTCTGCCTCCTTGGATGTCTAGAAACAATCAGATATTAAAAATGATTTGAATGATGCAATGACTCCCATTACTAGGATTTACATTTTTATGTAAGTAGAAGACTGAAGCAACTAGTTCACCCCAAATACAAATACCTTTGTATGATACTGTTGGGTTTGCATGTATAAATAAATGAATTATATGTAGAACACCCTTCAGTAACCATGCACCCTGTGAACATATACGGTGTCTTTCAAAAGTGTTCACCCACTAGTACCTTTCCACAATTTAAGATACAACATTAAATTAAAATGGATTTAATTATGAATTATTGCCACTGATCGCCACACAAAAGTCTGTCGAAGTGAAAAATAAAATCAATCAAACTGCTCTGAATAGTCTACAACTACAGAAGCCCTGAAGACCAAGACAGTAAAAAAAAATGTTTCTCTCATTTGAAAGAACATAGTATCTCATATAAACGACTTGGTACAAACACATTTTTTCTACTACTAATTTTGTTTTTTGCTATGTTTCTCTTTAAATAATTGTATTTATTTTATAATACTGAAAACTGACTTCTTGGTGGCTCCAGTGTTCCACTTGTTTGTTCTGTTTAGTGTGAACATTTTCATTGATAAGAATCTGAGTTGTAGCAACCATTACATGGCCTTCTAATGCTGCTGCATAATAAATTTGGCCTAATTAGACATACTAATGACTATCTTGTTTGAACGACTTAGTAACTCGTTTGAATGGACTTACGACAGTGGGGAGAACAAGTATTTGATACACTGCTGATTTTGCAGGTTTCCCACTTGTACCATATAGAAGTCTGTAATTTTTATCATAGGTACTCTTCAACTGTGAGTGACGGATTCTAAAACAACAATCCAGAAAATCACACTGTATGATTTTTAAGTTATTAATTAGCATTTTATTGCATGACATAAGTATTTGATACATCAGAAAAGCAGAACTTAATATTTGGTACAGAAACCTTTGTTTGCAATTACAGAGATCATATTTTTCCTGTAGTTCTTGACCAGGTTTGCACACACTGCAGCAGACCTTCTCCAGATCCTTCAGTTTTCGGGGCTGTTGCTGGGCAATACGGACTTTCAACTCCCTCCAAAGATTTTCTATTGGGTTCAAGTCCGGTGAATGGCTAGGCCACTCCAGGACCTTGAGATGCTTCTTACGGAGCCACTCCTAAGTTGCCCTGGCTGTGTGTTCGGGGTCGTTGTCATGCTGGAAGACCCAGCCACGACCCATCTTCAATGCTCTTACTGAGGGAAGGAGGTTGTTGGCCAAGATCTCGCGATACAGGGCCCCATCCATCCTCCCCTCAATAAGGTGCTGTCATCCTGTCCCATTTGCAGAAAAGCATCCCCAAAGAATGATGTTTCCACCTCCATGCTTCACGGTTGGGATGGTGTTCTTGGGGTTGTACTCATCCTTCTTCTTCCTCCAAACACGGTAAGTGGAGTTTAGACCAAAAAACTCTATTTTTGTCTCATCAGACCACATGACCTTCTCCCATTCCTCCTCTGGATCATCCAGTGGAAAACTTCAGACGGGCCTGGACATGTGCTAGCTTGAGCAGGGGGACCTTGTGTGCGCTGCAGGAATTTAATCCATGACGGTGTAGTGTGTTACTAATGGTTTTCTTTGAGACTGTGGTCCCAGCTCTCTTCAGTTCATTGACTAGGTCATGCCGTGTAGTTCTGGGCTGATCCCCCACCTTCCTCATGATCATTGATGCCCCACAAGGTAAAATCTTGCATGGAGCCTCAGACCGAGGGAGATTGACCCTCATCTTGAACTCCTTCCATTTTCTAATAATTGCGCCAACAGTTGTTGCCTTCTCACCAAGCTGCTTGCCTATTGTCCTGTAGCCCATCCCAGCTTTGTGCAGGGATGGGCTATTTGTGGAGAGGTTGGAGTCTGGTCTTGGCCATTGTGGAGAGGTTGGAGTCTGTTTGATTGAGTGTCTGGACAGGTGTCTTTTATACAGGTAACGAGTTCAAACAGGTGCAGTTAGTACAGGTAATGAGTGGAGAACAGGAGTGCTTCTTAAAGAAAAACTAACAGGTCTGTGAGAGCCAGAATTCTTACTGGTTGGTAGGTGATCAAATACTTATGTCATGCAATAAAATGCTAATTAATTATTTTAAAAAATCATGCAATGTGATTTTCTGGATTTTTGTTTTTGATTCCGTCTCTCACAGTTGAAGTGTACCTATGATAAAAACTTCAGACCTCTACATGCTTTGTAAGTAGGAAAACCTGCAAAATCAGCAGTGTATGAAATACTTGTTCTCCCCACTGTATAACATATGCTATCTATCAGGCAATAGTTGGTGTGTACATCATTTATTTCCGTAATTATTCAGAAGCTCTCAAGGGTTTATGACAAATTATGAATTCCGATTCTTGCATTAAGTAATGGACAAATACGATCAGTGAAACAATTTATTTTTGAAGATTATGTTGAGGTTTTTTCATTAAATAAAATCCTTTGTTTGAACTAGTTACTGAAAGTCAGCCACCAACAACAGACTCCCTCAGATCACCACACACACACACTGTAGTTATGTAGTATCTGCATGATGTAGCACTGCTGAGGACTGGATCAAATTATTGTGAGGCAAAGGGCAGTGGGTCGCAAACATTTGAAAATTAAAAATGTGCTATTAAGTGTCTATATCCAGCACAAGTGCTTTCATTGCATGTTATAAATATTATTGAAATTGCAGGTATTTTTACAGTGATATATTGGGGAGGAACAAATCATAGTTTTCCCAGAAAGACTGTCAAATGTAAATGACCATAAGTTCTTACAGTTACTCACCTTCTTTATCTTTGTTTGATAAACAAGCATAGCGGTGCCCACAAACGGGTAACGTAACTTCTAGAAAGTTTTTCAGCTTTTCCAGGAAATGGTAAAATACTCTACAGTAATTGCTAATATCATTGGTTTTTGTGTCAGACGGATTATGTTTATTTTAGAAAAATATAACTGCTAGTGTTGGCTGCCTGTTGGTAAGTAAGTAACACTTCTTCTCCCGACTTGAACGCTTGCTACCTGGTTATTATCATAGTGTGGTCTTCAAACAATTACAGTGTGTAAATAAAGTTATAAACACTGTTTGAGCTAAATGTGAGTAAATAAAGGCGCGGTCTGACCAGCCATTGTTACGTCACTCGTACCTAGGCGTTCTAATGGTGCTGTTACGTCCCCAGTGCTTTCTTTTGCTCTGTGTTCGTATGTGGTTTTGTCCCTTTGTGTTCTGTGTGGAGGTTGCAGGCTAATTGGCTTCCTGATCGCCGGTTGCAGCTGATTGGTCGGTTTTGGGCTGATTGGAGAGCCCCTACACCCGCTCGTCAGTGGTTGCAGCTGGTTTAGCCTGCATATAAGCCACAGTTCTAGTGTCTCAGAGAGAGTCACACATGCTGTTGCTATCGGTCTGTGTTGCTGGCTAGAGGTAGAAAGAACATTTGTGATTTGTGATTAAGTGTATTGTGTGTTGTGGCAAGTGTCTGTGTTCAAGCTTTATGTGCATTGTGTGTTGTGGCATTTGTTTGTGTTTAAACCTTTTCCATTTGTTTCCAGGGGGAAGGGGAAAGCCATTGTGCTTTAGGCAAGTGGCCCTGGGGCATACACCTCCCGTAGCTTTACTCTGTCTAAAACCACTAGGTAAGACCTGGGCGGACCACCCCCTGTATTTTGGTTAGAGCACCGGCGCAAGAGGTGCTAGTTAGGTAAGTTCTTGGT
Source organism: Esox lucius (assembly GCF_011004845.1). Lineage (NCBI taxonomy): Eukaryota > Metazoa > Chordata > Actinopteri > Esociformes > Esocidae > Esox > Esox lucius. The sequence goes on along the minus strand of NC_047575.1, from coordinate 21,803,073 downwards.
TTGACAGGTAAGGTAGGTTTAGAGGGTTTGGGTTTACTTTTATGTTCTTTGCTTTGGTTCCGTCCAGCCCCTTTTCCCTGAATTACCGTTACGTTCATTAAATAGTCCTGAAAACGGTAATCCTGTCTCTGTCATCCATTCTCGCACCCACGACCCCATACCCATTCTGTCAAGTCATAGGGTGTTTTACGTGTAGCGGGGTGTTGCGCTCTCTCCTCCGGGAGGCGTGCGTAACAGGTGCGTTCTGAACAATATGTTCTAATCACACTGGTGTGATCATACGCTTCAAGGACCAATCTAGCCTGATCACACTGGTGTGATCGTACGCGTCAAAGGGTTTAATGTTGCTGTAGGCCTCTTGGAAGCCTCCCTGACCAGTTTTCTTCTCGTCTTTTCATCAATTTTGGAGGGACGTCCAGTTCTTGGTAATGTCTCTATGTGCCATATTTTTACCCTTCTCCTGACTGATATCTTTCAACAGTCTACACAACACTGTTAAAATGGCAGGTTTTTTGTGATGTAAAACAATGACAGAAAGATAAATCATGTCAGAACTTTTTCCACTTATAATATGCCCTCTAATGTGAACAATTCAATTGAAAAACAAACTGAAATCTTTGAGGGGAAGAAATGAAAAATAAAAGCCTTACAATAACATGGTTGCATAAGTGTGCACACTCTCTTATTACTGGGGATGTGGCTGTGTTCAGAATTAACCAATCACGTTCAAACTCATGTTAAACAAAAGTAATTACACACCTGCCATCATTTAAAGTGACTCTGATTAATCACAAATAAAGTTCAGCTGTTCTAGTAGGATTTTCCTGACATTTTCTTAGTTGCATGTCAGAGCAAAAGCCATGGTCCGTAGTGAGCGTCCAAAGCATCAGAGGGATCACATTGTTGAAAGATATCAGTTAGGAGAAAGGTACAAAATAATTTCCAAAGCATTAAATATACCATGGAACACAGTGAAGACAGTCATCATCCAGTGGAGAAAGTATGGCACAACAGAGACAAAATTGATGAAAAGACGAGAAGAAAACTGGTCAGGGAGGCTTCCAAGAGGCCTACAGCAACATTAAGGGAAGTGCAGGAATTTCTGGCAAGTACTGGCTGGGTGCTACATTTGACAACAATCTCCCATATTCTTCATATGAATGAGCAATGGGGTAGGGTGGCAAGATGGAGCCTTTTCTCGCAAAGAAAAACATCAAGTCCCCCAAAAGCATGTGGGAAAATGTGTTATGGTCTGATGAAACCAAGGTTGGAATTTTTGGCCATAATTCCAAAATGTATGTTTGGCGCATAAACAACATTGCACATCATCTAAATAACACCATACCCACAGTGAAGCATGGTGGTGGCAGCATCATGCTTTGTGGCTGTTTTTCCCCCGCTTGAACCGGGGCCTTAGTCAAGGTGGAGGGAATGATGAACAGTTCCAAATACCAGGCAAATTTGGCACAAAACCTTCAGGAGTCTGTTATAAAGCTGAAGTTCAACTTTTAGCACGACAAAGACCCATAGCACGAATTTAAATCCACAAAAGCGTGGCTTCACCAGAAGAAGATTAACGTTTTGGAATGGCCCAGCCAGAGCTCAGACCTGAATCCAATTGAACATCTGTGGGGTGATCTGAAGAGGGTTGTGCACAGGAGATGTCCTCGCAATCTGACAGATTTGGAGCGCTTTTGCAAAGAAGAGTGGGCAAATATTGCCCTGTCAAGATGTGCCATGCTAAAAGAGTCCTACCCAAAAAGACTGAGTGCTGTAATAAAATCTAAAGGTGCTTCAACAAAGTATTAGTTTAAGGGTGTGCACACTTATGCAACCAGGTTATTGTGAGTTTTTAATTTTTCCCTCTAAAAGATTTCAGTTTGTTTTCCAATTTAATTGTTCACGTTATAGGTCACATTAAATGTGGAAAAAGTTCTGACATGATTTATCATCACAAGAACCTGGCATATTAACAGGGGTGTATAGACTTTTTATATCCATTTTGTTGTTCATGATGGTGGTGTATCTCAGTGGGTTGCAGATGGCCACATACCTGTCATAGTCCATGATCATTTAAATGGTATGTGAAGTCGTAGCATAAAAATGACTACAGAATGCCTGAATGACACAGTCTATATATGTGATGTCGCTCAGGAGCAGTGGTCAAAATGTCCAATAAAAGACGAGGCATCACCACCGTAGCCCCAACTATGTCATTAAGATGCAGGTTGCAGAAGAGGAAATACATGGGCTGGTGTAGGTTTCTCTCCAGGGAGATTAGTACTATGAGGCCAAAACTGGAAAGCAATGAAGGCAGGGTAGGAGGAATCTTGAGTGACCTTTAACCCCTCCAGCAGGAGAACATAGTCAGGGTATAAGAGGGGAGATGAGAACCTTCAGGGGAGAATAGAATAGATTAGAAGGATCGACACAGTTCCTTAAAATGCTTTTCTATGTTCTTTAACATTGGCTACCATCGATCTCCAACATAAGCCCTCCTTTGTTCAAGTTTAATTAAACGTTCCAGCAAGTTTTTCTCTCTTATACGCAGCCATGTATGTGTTAGCAGTAGCAGATAAACAGTATTCCTGAAGGGGCAGCTCCTCTCTTAATTAACAGCGATGGGGCTGTTTTATTATTAACTTCAATCACACTCCAGCTGACAGCATTATATTGATCACCAGTCAGATGATAGTTATATATTATAACGGATTGTTCAATTTCATACATATTCAGATCTATGTTAGCTATATTTTCTGTTAACAGAATTAAAAAAAGTTTTAACTGCCAAGTAAATGTTCATATACTATGAGCTTTACTTAATATAATGTACCAACAGATGACATCATAGTGAGCTAATTGTAGAAGCACATTCAAGCAAGTACACATCTAAAATTTTATAGCCAGCTAGCTTTCCAACATTACCTAAACAAGATTGGATGGACATGTCATATGCAAAAAACACATTCAACTAGATAAATATATATCGCCAGATAAATAGACTACAAATGAATAATTGTTGACATGAAAAGTTGAAGCATTAACAGGTTAAATAGGTATTCCACGGCTTAAGTGTTCCACATGAGTGCTGTTCTCTGTTGATACTTATCATTTCCAAAACATTGCTTATTTTGTGAAAACTTCAGGGTCTCCAACACTGACCTGATAGTTTTCTATCCCCATCTAACTGCAGCGTCATTTATTAATAACCACTGAATGAATAGAGTCGGGTGTGCTATATTAAGATTGAAGTGAAAATAATCAGGACAGGAGTCAAAGTCTTTTTATTCATGAAATGCACAGAATAACACAACGTCATTCTGAACAATGAAATTATTTTGGCACCCACACAGTAAGAATTAAGAAATATATAAAGCAAATATTTAGCTAAAATATACATAATGTAAACTAGCAGCAATTTTAAATAGTGTAGAATGGAGAATACAGTGAGGGAAAAAAGTATTTGATCCCCTGCTGATTTTGTCCACTGACAAAGAAATTATAAGTCTATCATTTTAATGGTAGGTTTATTTGAACAGTGAGAGACAGAATAACAACAAAAAGAAAAAATCCAGAAAAACGCATGTCGAAAATGTTATATATTGATTAGCATTTTAATGAGTGAAATAAGTATTTGATCGCCTCTCAATCAGAAAGATGTCTGGCACCCAGGTGTCTTTTATACAGGTACCGGGCTGAGATTAGGAGCACACTCTTAAAGGGAGTGCTCCCAATCTCAGCTTGTTACCCGTATAAAGGACACCTGTCCACAGAAGCAATCAATCGTAGTGTGTTACCAATTGTTTTCTTGGTGACTATGGTCCCAGCTGCCTTGAGATCATTGACAAGATCTTCACGTGTAGTTCTGGGCTGATTCCTCACCGTTCTCATGATCATAGCAACTCCATGAGGTGAGATATTGCATGGAGCCCCAGACCGAGGGAGATTGACAGTTATTTTGTGTTTCTTCCATTTGTGAATAAACATATCAATTGTTGTCACCTTCTCACTAATATGCTTGGCGATGGTCTTGTAGCCCATTCCAGCCTTGTGTAGGTCTACAATCTTGTCCCTGACATCCTTGGACAGCTCTTTGGTCTTAGCCATGGTGGAGAGTTTGGATTCTGATTGATCGATTGTTTCTGTGGACAGATGTTTTTTATATGGGTTACAAGCTGAGACTCATTCTTGTTATTCTGTCACTCACTATTCAAATAAACCTACCATTAAAATTAAAGACTGATAATTTCTTTGTCAGTGGGCAATTGTACAAAATCAACAGGGGATCAAATACTTTTGTAAACCTGCTGCTAGAGTAGTGTTATGTTTGTTGTTGCTTTATTTTTTTGTCTGGCAATATATATATATATATATATATATATATATATATATATATATATATATATATGCTTATATATTCTTCTTAACTCTCACTACGTAGTTGTCGGATGCCATGTCACAAGAATTTCATTGTGCAGAATGACGCTATGTTGGTCGGTGCATTTGACAAATAAAACTTGAAACTTCACTGTTTTGAAAGCTCTCCTCATGTTAGCCGTGGCTATACATGGAGTGCAGTCGTCCTGGTACTCAGCAAGCTTTCCAGAAGGGATGGTGGTAGTCGCCTCAAACCGTGCACAGAATCAGTTGAGCTCATTGAGGAGGGAGGCGGCAGGCTGGGCATCATTGCCCAGGCTAAACATGCATGGGAGGGGGACACAGTGGGCTGTACTGAATGTATATGGGCCTGAGCTGAACCTCCATAGGTGAGGTCTTGACCTGACTCTGCTGAGTTTTGTTAACTGCTCCAGGTTTGCAAATCTTGAATAAAGCTTTACTTGTGAAAATGATTTACAATCTCTGTGCCTTTCCCATTTAGTGATTTCCACAACAATCAATAATTGCTGATTATCTGTATCAGACTCCACTCTTGGAATGTGTCTTCAGGGAAAATGGGTAATGTAAACGTAACTAGAAGGGTTGGAAATGTGTTTAAAGGTTGGCTTTGCACCCAACATACCTTTTGGAATTAATGACAAAATGTTGTGTCTTGGTCTAATTAGACCATAACACAGTTACACAGTAATAAGCCCATAAATAATATTTACAAATGATTTATGGGCTTGGATGTTATTTCTGTGAGATATGGGTATCGTCTAGCGACCATACCCGAGAGGTGAAGAATATGCTCAATGGTTGTAATGTGTGTAGGTGTGTAGGGAGTGCACAGTTCCTGTTAGAAATTCCTGCAGCTCCTTAAAGGTCCCTGCTGACCTCTGGGTAGCTTACCTGATGTGCATTCTCCTAGCCCTGCCATTCATTTTAGAGGGACTACATATAAATGATGGTCACAGTGTTCCATGAAATATTTAATGCCTTTTATAAAATATTTTAAGAACACATTAAATTCTTAATGGATGCAGTCATTAAAATTGATCGACGAACTGCATTGTGGGATTGTTGAAATTGCTGACATGCTGTACGCTGCCTGCTGTTACCTACCTGGCTACCTGCCAAACTTTTTCGAATTTACTCTATATAAACTAATTGGTCAAAATTCTATTTTAAGAGTTTTACCAACGCAATATTTGTATCTGTTGACCTCTTACCCAACTTTACTACACCAGGACTCTTTTTGGACATAATTAACGGAACTACTCACCCCTGAACACCTGAGGTTAAGTATCATTAAAATGCCATATCACTGTAATTGTTGTAACAACAACACGGAGGAGAACTATCGTCTTCAGATAGCAGAGTTAGAGGCTCAGCTTCTGACGCAAATGTCAGGCAAGGATATGCTAGTGTAGAAATAGATAAATAAACTGCGTCTGTGCCACCAGGAAGAAACGATAGTCTTGTTAGCCCCCCGGCATAGCTCCTGCAGCCGGGCAATAATTTTCTCTTGGTTACTGGGAAGAAATGCCGTCGACCAGTTAAACCTTAATCATTGCTAAATCCAACTGAGACTTTCAACAGGTTTGCCCCACTGGAATCGGAGTCAAGGCCCGAGCCGTCTTCGGAGGAGAATGATCGGCAGGCATTTTCTACCGGTGGCCTTAAAAAACTGAAAACTTTAGTCATTGGCGATTCCATTACCTGCAGTATTAGACTAAAGAATCAGCCGGCGATCGTACACTGTTTACCGGGGGGCAGAGCCACCGACGTAGCCGCAAATCTAAGGTTGGTGCTAGCAAAGTCTAAAACTGGCAAGTATAGAGAGTACAGAGATGTTATTCACGTTGGCACCAACAACGTTAGGATGAAACAGTCAGAGGTTATGAAGCAGAACATAGCATCAGCGTGTAAACTAGCTAGAAAGATGTGTCGGCCTCGAGTAATTGTCTCTGGCCCCTTCCCAGCTAGGGGTGGTGACGAGCTCTACAGCAGACCTGCGCAACTCAATCGCTGGCTGAAAACGGAGTTCTGCCCGTCGCAGGAGGTAGAGTTTATAGATAACTGGCTTTCTTTTTGGGACTCTCCCAGAAATAGGGCCAGGCCTGATCTGTTGAGGAGCTGGAGTGGTGCTCTTCTTTTATTTAAGAACATTGACAGGAGTCTCACTCATATAGCCTTAACATGAGATAGGGTCCAGGTCAGGCCGCAGGCTGTTAGCCAGCCTGCTAGCATAGTCTGTCAATAGCATAGCCAGAGTAGTTAGTACAGCTTTACCTTTTGCCACTGTGACTCGTTCCAAGCTGAGAAAAGTTAAACAACGTAGTGCTAACAAAAACAACCTTATTAAGATAAAGCCTTCCTCCACCTTATTCACAAATAAAAATGACCGTATCACCTCGCATCTCAAAATGGGACTCCTAAATGTTCGATCCCTTGCTCCAAAGTCAGTTGCGGTAAATTAATTAATCTCTGATCATAAACTAGATGTTATTGGTTTATATAAATTTACTCTCAAACATATCACTGAGTTTCATTCTTTTGAAGTTTTACTAATGAAAGTTAACCAGGCTGATAAATCGTTTTACAAAGCTACTATTTATAGGCCCCCCAGGCCATACACAATGTTCCTCAATGAGTTTCCAGAATTCTTGTCTAACCTTGTAGTCATGGCAGATAGTATTCTATTTTTTGGCGATTTCAATATTCATATGGAAAAGTCCAATGATCCTCTTCAAAAAGCCTTTGAAGCCATAATTGACTCAATGGGTTTTATCCAACATGTCTCAGGTCCAACACATTGCCACAATCACACCTTAGATTTAGTTCTGTCACGAGAAATAGATATTGTAGATCTAATAAATTCCCCACAAAATCCTGGATTATCGGATCACTGTCTTATTACATTTCCCGTTAAAACAAGAAATCCACTTGCTCCGCAAACAATGAGTTTCAAAAGCCGTACTATAAATTCTGGGACTACAAATAAATTCCTTGATATTCTTACAAGTTCGCTCATTAACAACAGAGTAAATAAATCTGTAAACGATCAAATCGAGGATCTAAACTCAACACTGCGAAATACATTAGACACAGTTGCACCACTAAAAACAAAATAAATACGCAACAAGAAACTTGCTTCCTGGAGCAAATGTGGCGCCCCACCAAGTTGGAAGTATTTAGACTAGCCTGGATAGACAGTACACTACAATACCGAAAATCACTCACGTCTGCTCGATCAGCTTATTTCTCCAACCTGATTGAGGTGAACAAAAACAATCCAAAGTTTCTCTTTGATACAGTTGCAAAGTTAACAAAAAAGCAAAGCTTAGCAAGTGGGTCTTCACTTGAGTTGTAATGAATACATGAACTACTTTGATGAAAAGATCATCACCATTAGAAAACAAATAACTGACTCCCCCTTAAATAGTTATGGTCCTCAAAGTCTCAGTTGTCCTAAAAATGTCCTGAACCTCCCTGACCAGGTGTCAATGGGGACACTTGAATTTTTTGATACCGTATAGCTCGACACATTTATCAGTTTGTTAGTGTGGATGGCATATCATCTGACAAGTCAAAGGTATGCTTTGGTGTTCCTCAAGGCTCGGTTCTGGGCCCATTATTGTTCTCACTATTGTAGATATACTGATTGTATAAGTTGTTTAACTGTTGTAAGCAATGAAGCAAAATATTAAGTGTCTGTAGCAAGAGCTGAAACTGAAGGTGCAAGTAAGAGAAAAGGAAATCCTATTCAGGCTGTTGCCGGGCAGAGAAAGATTTAGCATGTCTGTCTTTTGACAAACAGGAAACAGGTTAACGACACACACACATAGTCTGGAAAAGGGCTGAATAGACACAAGACAGAAACCACAAAGGGCAAGAAGATGCTTGTGTTGCATTTATACATATAAGGTATAGAACATAAATTGGACCAATGGCACACTTGCTTGGCTAACTTAACGCCTCCACTTTTAGGCGTATTAGAAGTATAAATAATGTTGATTTGACTGTTCATGTTCAGACATTGTGCGGCGACACTCTCCAAAAGCTTTTGTAATAAACGGAATATGCGGTACGGTAATTGACCTGACTCCTGGTGTTTTATTCTCCTTTCCAACAAACCAACTCGGGGAAGTTTTAGACTTCAACACTATATATGCTCCCTCCGGGCGATGTAATCCGAAATCACAATGTAAATTTCCACTGTTACGCTGATGACACAGTTATATATTTCAATGAAGCATGGAGAAGCCCCTAAATTAGCAACTTTGGAAGCATGCGTTTCAGATATTAGGAAGTGGATGACAGAGAATGTCTTGATCTTAAACTCAAGGAAAATAGAAATGCTCGTTTTAGGACCCAAGAAACAAAGAGCGTTTTTAGCAGACTCACTGTGAACCTCGACGGCTGCATGGTTGTATCCCAAAAAACTGGAAAAAACCTTAGCGTTACCCTTGACCCTGACCTCTCCTTTGAAGAACATATAAAATATGTCTCAAGAGTTGTTTATTTTCATCTTTGAAACATGGCTAAAATTAGAAACTTTCTATCAAAAACTGATGCAGAAAAATTTATCCATGCATTCGTTACTTCTAGACTAGATTACTGCAATGCTCTTCTCTCGGGTTATCCAGACAAATTAATAAATGAACTTCAATTAGTGCTGCACACGGCTGCTATAATCCTAAACAGAACAAAAAAATTTGACCTAAATTAAACTTAACCTATAAATCAATACATGGACTTGCTCCTACTTACCTTGCTGAAATGATCCAGCCATACATACCTACACGTTACCTACGATCGCAAGATGCAGGCCTTTTAATTGTACCTAGAATTTCTTAACAAACAGCTGGCGGCAGGGCCTTTTCTCATAGAGCTCCACTACTGTGGAATGATCTGCCAATTAAGGTTAGAAATGCAACCTCAGTGCAAACGTTCAAGTGTCTACTAAAAACCCATCTCTACAGCACAGTTTATAATTAGGTGTAGCCTGGCCCGTGGGCGTAAAGGTGACCAGTAGGCTTGATACTGTCAACCCTAGCTGTCTTGCCAGGTGGGCTCTCGTTGCCACTGGGATGCCCTCCCTCCAATGCCTTTCGGGGGAAGAGTCACTGGCTTGTTGTTGACTCTCTGTTGTGGACTTGTGCAATTGGGCTGTATGCTGCTGGCTATACTCGGCCCTCATTCAGGGGGGTTGCGGTTGGTGGGTGTCCCTTTGGTTGATACCTGGCAATGTGGGTGGATTGATTTCCTGCCTTTTGGACCCTGTCCAGGGCCTCCCCCGGGTAGGGCCACAGTGTCACCGGACCCCCCTGCCTCAGTTCCAAGGTGTTACGCTGCTATATTATTGTGCTGGGGGATATGAGGAATGCACTTTCTAACTTTTCTCAGTCTCCTATAGATTTACATTTTAGGAAGAGATGAGGTCCTGGTCTACACCTGTGGAGTACCTGGTCTGGGGGCCCCGTTGCTGTCCCTGTCCTCGTCCACCTGGTCATACTTTTGACCTAGTCTAAAATCAAATAGACACTGGATTTAGCCCAGAGACATTTATAAATTATTCCAATTGGACTCTTAATATCTCACCCGGCACAGCCAGAAGAGGACTGGTCACCCCTCTGAGCCTGGGTCCTCTCTAGGTCTCTTCCTAAAATTCGGCCTTCTTAGGGACTTTTTCCTAGTGTAGATGTATTGACTGTATGAGTTAGTGAACTGTTGTAAGCTGTTGTAACCAATGTAGATGTATTGATTGTATAAGTTAGTGAACTGTTGTAAGCTGTTGTAACCAATGAAACAAAATATAAATTGTTTGTAATATGAGCTGAAACTGAAGGAGCAAGTAGGAGAATAGGAAACCCTGTTCAAGCGGTTGCCGGGGAGAGAAAGATTTAGTATGTCTGTTTTGTGAAAAACAGGTCACAGGTCAGAGACACACACACATAGTCGGACAGACAACACAGAAACCACGAGGGGGGGGCAAGGGGGTACTTGCAGTTATCCTATAAGGAATAGAACTGGGATTGGGCCAAGGGCACACTTGCTTTGTAAGTTAACGCCTCTATCTTTTTGGGCGGAGTAGAAGTATAAAAATGATGTTTTGACTGTTGATCCTTAGACATTGTGCGGCGACACTTGTCTCCAGAAGCTTCTGTAATAAATGGATATACGATACGGTAACTGACCTGACTCCTGGTGTTTTATTCTCCTTTCCAACAAACCAACTCGGGGAAGTGTTAGACTTCAACAATTTTGGGGGCTCGGTCCGGGATTGGAAAAAGGAGAAGGAATTCGATCTGGTCCAGACAACCTACGCGAGATTCACAGGTTCCGAGCCGGCTCATGATAAAGGTAAGCAGAGCCTGTTATATCTAAATCTGCATATTGGCTGTGAACTAAATTGTGGACCTGTGAAAAACGTAGTGGGACTGGTTTAAATTCAGGAGGTCAGAGGAACGGTCTGTGAGTTAGAGTCTCACTGTAAGTCGGGTTAGAGGCCCGTTACCGGTGTGTGAGTTAGAGTCTCACTGTAAGTCGGGTTAGAGGCCCGTTACCGGTGTGTGAGTTAGAGTCTCACTGTAAGTCGGGTTAGAGGCCCGTTACCGGTGTGTGAGTTAGAGTCTCACTGTAAGTCGGGTTAGAGGCCCGTTACCGGTGTGTGAGTTAGAGTCTCACTGTAAGTCGGGTTAGAGGCCCGTTACCGGTGTGTGAGATAGAGTCTCACTGTAAGTCGGGTTAGAGGCCCGTTACCGGTGTGTGAGTTAGAGTCTCACTGTAAGTCGGGTTAGAGGCCCGTTACCGGTGTGTGAGATAGAGTCTCACTGTAAGTCAGGTTAGAGGCCCGTTACCGGTGTGTGAGTTAGAGGCTCACTGTAAGTCGGGTTAGAGGCCTGTTAATCGTTCTAGGGTTGACTACCCTACGCCACTTCCCGACGGGGACGGTGGAGAGTCTTGGCAACCAGTCGGGTTAGAGGCCCGAGGACTTAGGGGCACCTCGAAATACTTATTGTGTGTAAAGGTTCAGCTGGGTTAGAGGCCCAGGGAGTTTGGAACTCCCCGAATTTTTTATTAGAGAACTGGGTTTAAGTCCCAAAAAGTGTTGGGTCAGGGACCCGTTCAGCTGGGTTAGAGGCCCAGGGAGTTTGGAACTCCCCAAATTTTTTATAAGAAAACTGGGTTTAAGTCCCAAAAAGTGTTGGGTCAGGGACCCGTCAATCATTTGTTAATCATTCTGAGTCTGGGACTCACAGTAACATAAGTCAGGTTGAAATGGACGGGGAGTTTGAGAGAGAACTGTTGAGAGAAGTGTTGAATTGTTTGTTGTCAAGGAGAAGTGAGGAGTAGAGTAAATTGTGTTTTAAGAGAATTCCTGTCTGTTTATAAGGAAGTGTGTGAAAGGAGACTCCTTGGGAGTGATGCGCATAGTGGATACATTGACAGTAGATGATAGTGATATTTGCTCGAGTTCTAGAAAAGGGACGTCTGGATAGATTGGAAGAAGGGTTAATGAAGAAAATAGCCAGATAGACAAAGATTTAGTGGGAGATGTGCCACGAGAAAGTATTCAACAGTGGACAAAGGTTTTGGTCAAGTTTTGGGTAATTATTTGTGTAAACATAGTTTTCTTTAAAGTGGTTTCATTCAATTGTTTGAAAATATTGTAAAGGTGGTCTGTTGGTTAAGTTTGAATGAGTCCAGTTAAAGGATAGTGAGAGGAGTCAAATAGATAAGACGGCTTTTGGCTGCCGTCCCAGAAAGTAGGGAGTAACTCTAAGCATCCCAATCCAGAACACAGAGACACTCTAGGAGAGAGGTGCAAAAGATGACAGACATACCAAATGAAATTCAGGGAAGTAGATTCCCAATATTAAAATAGATTAAAATAGAGCAAAATCAGGTTCTATATTGTAATATTAAAATGGCAATTGCTTTCCCATTCCAATTGGAGAATTCTGTGTACACGAAATTGTATGAAAATTGAGCTCATCTAAATTATGAAACACGACAAAGACATGTCAAATTAGAATCAACTGGCCAGTGTTAAATGTAAAGAAAATGAGTGCAACATTTATGAAACATTGGTAAAATAGTAATTCCCAATTTAGGACATTTATAAGAGATAGCCATTAGATTGGGGTTTAAAATTGTTGATTAACACATAACTTTAAATTCAGTAAGTTAATGCTAAACTCTCCAGTCAAGGTTTTAACTTTGTGTTGTGCAAGATTCCATCTTTGTTTCTCACAGAGTAGGAGTCCTGAATCCTGCAACCCTGATACACCTTGTCCAATAAAGGGGTACCTCACACAGATGGCCCAGATCATTCTAAGGCCAAACCAAGCCCAGACCTTTGAGAGACTGCCTTGGGTCCAGAATAAGAATATTGGACACTGATGGTTCCAGCTGCACCACAGTCAAGGAGAGGGTGGAGGAATGGAGAGACGCATTCAGAACAAAGAGGCTCCTACATCCATGACTGTAACAGCCAGGAGCCACTTGACTGGACATGGGAAAATTAAGGAGGAGAAAAAGGGAGGAGAGATAGAACCCCCAGCATATGAAGATGACCTTGTACTCGGTACAGACCGGGCACCATTATATCCAGTGTTACGTTTAGAGAAGGGGATATTGTCTTTAGACACACAGAACAGCAGGCCCATAACTCAATTCACAGGAAAGCAAGATAAGAGAAAGTTGAGTAGGAAGGTGGAGTCAGAGAGTGAGACAGATGCTGAGGAGGAGGTGAAACCGTTCAAGGCAAGGGCAGTGAGAGAGTACGGGAGATACGAGGAGAGGAGGCGACTAGGAGATAATAGACAGGATGAGATTACAGGGGCCAGAAAGAAAAGATCAGGCCGTACTAAAGGCAGGTTAGGTGAGGACTCAAGGTTGGGGTCGGACGATAGTGACACAGTGAAAAGGACAAAAACTCACATAAAGGACGGGTGGTACTCACGGGGCAAGCAGTAGGGAGATGGACTGACTCAGACGAAGACCCTGACGCAGACATTAGCGGAGATGGGAGTAAGGGAGACGCAGACGTATACCCTCTGCCGCGTACGCCCCCACCAGAACATAAACTACACCATGACGCAGTAGAATCAATTCAAAAGACTCAAAATAAAATGTATACGCGGTCACAAGCAGGGGAAGCTAGTTGTGCTGGGTTTCAGCTGCCTCTCTTTAGAGTGGGAGGCGGCGAACCGCGATATAAACCATTGGGGCTGGGAGACGTACAGGCACTGGTAGATAAATTACCCCCGATGGGAGAGGGAGGTGGACTATGGTTGTCACAATTTGATAAACTCACAGCTGGTCAAATGTTGGCACTGGGGGACTGGAGGGCAGTAGCCGCCCGAGCCATGTCTGCCCAGGCTATGACTGATGTCTGCCCACCACTCCTTTCAGTCAGGTGGTCGGGCGCATAGCCACAGCCCTGAGGGAACGATTTCCCTTGCCCGCTGGGGCCCCGATGCCCAAGTTACCTTGGGAAAAAGAGCAACACCCTAGACAGTATCTAGAAGCATGTAAAGACACAGGGGCCAAACACACAGGGCACCACCCGGGGAAGGGGGGTCTGCAGCAGGAGTGGTTTAGAAGGGTGGTCTTAGAGGGACTTCCAGAGAAAATAAAAGAGGCAATGATGGCAAATCCTGACTTGCCGGGTAGTGAATCACAGAGGGGCTCCAGGAGCCCAAGTCCCATACGGAGTCTGCTTTACGTGTGGTGACCCGAACCACTGGTCCAGAGACTGCCCACAGAACACTGCAAGGGGCAGAGGATACCCAAACGAAGGGGCAGCTCCAGTTCCCAACCCACACGCCGTCCCACCACCAAGTGTACCTGGACAATACCCACTCTCTTATGAGGGAGGGTGGGACCAGGAATGACGGTCTACAGGGAGGGGAGGGGACAGCGGGGGAAAGGCAGACCCTATGCTGTCCCTGAATGTCGACGGGAAGGACTTCCCCTTTCTGGTTGACACAGGTGCCACGTTTTCCACCATCACCGCCCCTCCCGTCACAGGACTACTATCCTCCAAGACAGTGGAAGTTGTGGGGTTTGAAGGAGTGGGACAGACTTTGCCAGTGACATTTCCTCTTAAAACGATACTGGGTAAACAGGCCCTCAGCCATCCGTATGTGGTGTCGACAAACACACCAGTGAACTTATTGGGGAGAGACTTGTTGATAAAACTGGGGGCTAATATATTGTGTTCTCCAGATGGACTAACTGTCACGTTACCAGACGGGACATCGGCGGTGTGCGGACCTGAAACCACACGCAAAGGGCAGTACCTGGTACAACCGGTGAAGGGTGAAATAGCAGAGATATACTGGGGACTATTGATACCGGAAAAGCCGGACAAACAGGGTATTTTGTCCCAGTACTTCAAATGGAGGCCGTGGATCTCCCTCCTCGAGCCGTACTTTCCTCCGCCAGACCCCCCACATGTAACCCTATTTTATGATCGGCAGGGCGATGAGGTGTATAGAGAGGGGTTTGGGGATGTAGTATGTGGGGACACGTGGCAGGTCGGGTCTAAATTCATATATGTAGGCCCTGAAGGGGTAGCGGCAGATGTACAGTTGACAGAGGAGCAGGATCAGTGGTACATGATGGCGGAGGAGTCCGTCCCGTATGTGGCACTGGCCCTGCATCCTAAACACCAAGCAAAAGACCTGGGGCCCATGGTTAAAAGGGCAGTCTAATGCACTGATTGGACACTCCCTCAGGCGCCAAACGTATGGTACTCACACAGCTGTAAGACCTAAAAATGGTTCACCTGCATTGACCTGGCTAACACTTTTTTCTGTCTTCCACTAGCAGAGGAACTTCGTGATATTTTTTCTTTCACACATAGGGGTCGACAATGGCGATACACGACCTGCTGATTGCGGCTCCGACGGTGGCCGCCTGCATCCAAACTACAATGACGGTCCTCACCAGACTGGCAGAGAAAGGGTTGAAGGTATCAAAAGAAAAGCTACAGCTGGTAAGCACGCAGGTCTCCTTTCTGGGCAGAGTAATCTCGCAGAAAGGAGCGGGGCTTTCCCCAGCTCACCGCACAACCATCCTCCACCATCCTAAACCCACTACTGTTCAGGAAATGCTATCATTCCTGGGGCTCACGGGGTACAGCCGCAATTACATCCCAAACTATTCAGGGCTCACAGAGCTTCCCCACAAGAGAAAACAATTTGGCAACAGAGACGAGCAACAGAGACGAGCGGGCTCTGGAGAGGGCCAGACGGTAGAGTAATACTTCCACCAGCCATGCGGGGAGATAAATTTGCTGAAGCCCATGGGTTGGGCCATGTAGGGCCAGCACAGATGTTAAGGAACTTGTGCCATTGGTGGCACCCGTTTATGGTAGACATGGTACGTAACTACACTAGGACATGCACCATCTGCACTCACCACAATCCAAAACCGACGATCAAACCTGAGATGGGGGCATTCCCCATGACGACGAGGCCTGGACAAGAGATAGTGATAGATTACACGGACATGGGGGAAACTGTACGGGGGTGCCGCTACATGTTAGTGTGTGTGGACATGTTCACAGGGTGACTAGAAGCCTGGCCAGCTAGAAGGGAGTACAGTCAGACAGTGATCAAGTGTTTAGTGAACCAGTACATTCCCAGACACGGCTTCCCAGAGAAAATTAGGTCAGACAATGGGACTCACTTTAAGAACAGTGATTTACAGAAGGTAGAGAGCTTATTGGGCCTAAAACATGCTTTTGGCACTGTGTACCATCCACAGTCCCAGGGAAAGGTAGAAAGGATGAACCAAAACTTAAAAAACAAGTTGGCTAAGATATGTGCACAGACTAAATTGAACTGGGTAGATGCACTGCCACTGGCACTCATGATGATTCGATGCTCGTTAAATCAGACCACTGGGTTTACCCCATATGAGCTGCTGACGGGGAGACAGTTTCTAGGACCAACCGCGGGGCCTGCGGTCCCGGAAGGGGAAAAGTGGCCCAAAGACCACAGAGTGTATTTTGATGAATTGCGAGCTCTCGTTTCAGAATTCACCAACAGAGTCGGAGAAAGGAGGGACCTGCACCCCCGCTGGACCAGAACCTGCCCCAGGCGGAGTGGGTGTTGCTGAAGGTCATCAAGCGAAAGTGGTCTGAGCCAAGGTGGACGGGTCCTCATCAGGTGGTGGAGAGAACGAGTCATGCGGTCCGCCTGAGGGACAAAGGAGAGACATGGTACCATTGGAGCCAGTGTACACCAGCGCAGGAGCCAGGGAGGTCGCTAACGGACCTCATCCAAACCGGGAAGGAGGAGCTTTCCCCAGTGTGGACGGAAGGAGGACCAGCACCAGCCGGACCGGTGCCAGGAGCGGACCCCAGGACACGGCGGGACTACGAGCGAGAGAAGGAGACAAAGGACAGCGCCAGGGGAATAGACTCTTAGGGGAAAGAACTGAGGAATACTGTAACAAAAGGGGGTATAGGACACAGAGTGGCTACCACTCGTACCAAGATGACAGGGTTACAGAGAAAGGTCTGGGGAGATGATAGTAGAATGAAATGGTATATGGGAATTGGTGGTATAACGATGTGTGTTGTGTGTTGTTACAGGTTTCCCAGGTTGGCATTGGGTCTTCATTCCCCCATCGAAGAGGTTTGCGACCCCACCTGAGGACACCTGTTTGAGGAAATTTGGGGGATTGAATTGGACTATGTCAAGGGGTCGCATACGAGCATTCTGGGATAGATAATCCGCTGGAGGAATGGCTGACCTCGATGTTCGGCCAGTGGAGAGGTTTGATAATGTCTGTTCTTTTATCGCTATCTACATTTGGTGCTATAATGGTTACTTGTGTGTGTTGTTGTATCCCATGCATAAGAGGGCTTGCCATGAGAGTGATCTCTACAGCCATTGAGAAGGCTCCAGGACCGCCACCAGGGATGCTGATGCCTCTACTGGAGCAGCATGACCTGGGAGAACTGGAGCTTGGCGAATAGGGGTGATCTCTCTGGGGAGAGATCAAAAGGGGGAATTGTAAATGTATTGATTGTATGAGTTAGTGAATTGTTGTAAGCTGTTGTAACCAATGTAGATGTATTGATTGTATAAGTTAGTGAACTGTTGTAAGCTGTTGTAACCAATGAAACAAAATATAAATTGTTTGTAATATGAGCTGAAACTGAAGGAGCAAGTAGGAGAATAGGAAACCCTGTTCAAGCGGTTGCCGGGGAGAGAAAGATTTAGTATGTCTGTTTTGTGAGAAACAGGTCACAGGTCAGAGACACACACACATAGTCGGACAGAAAACACAGAAACCACGAGGGGGGCAAGGGGGTACTTGAAGTTATCCTATAAGGAATAGAACTGGGATTGGGCCAAGGGCACACTTGCTTTGTAAGTTAACGCCTCTATCTTTTTGGGCGGAGTAGAAGTATAAAAATGATGTTTTGACTGTTGATCCTTAGACATTGTGCGGCGACACTTGTCTCCAGAAGCTTCTGTAATAAATGGATATACGATACGGTAATTGACCTGACTCCTGGTGTTTTACTCTCCTTTCCAACAAACCAACTCGGGGAAGTGTTAGACTTCAACACTAGCCACTGAAATCCAACACTACTGTTGTTTGCTCCTTGGGGTTTAAGGCCGGGTGTCTCTTTAAAGCACTTTGTGACAACTGCTTTTGTAAAAAGGGCTTTATAAATACATTTGATTGATTGAGTCATATTTGCATTTCTTATAGTTCACAAATGAGTTCTCCAGTGCAAAATGTTCAGTCCTTTACTTTACACTCATTGTATAATAATGATGTAATGCACAGTAATTATTTAATATAAAGTATTTAGGTAATTTTTCATGTTGAGCATCTGGGAGTCGCCTCTTTACTGTTGACATTGAGACTGGTGTTTTGCGGGTCCTATTTAATGAAGTTGAGGACCTGTGAGGCGTCTGTTTCTCAAACTAGACACTCTAATGTATTTGTCCTCTTGATCGGTTGTGCACTGGGGCCTCCCACTCCACTTTCTATTCTGGTTAGAGCCAGTTTGCACTGTTCTGTGAAGGGATTAGTACACATCGTTGTACAAGATCTTCAGTTTCTTGGCAATTTCTTGCATGGAATAGGCTTCATTTCTCAGAACAAGAATACACTGACGTTTCCGATGAAAGTTATTTTTTTCTGGGTAGTTTGAGCCTGTAATCGAACCAACCGTTGCAGATGCTGCAGATACTGCACTGGTCTACTGAAGGCCAGTTTCATTGCTTCTTTAATAAGCACAACAGTTTTCCGGTGTGCTAAAATACAGTAATTGCAAAAGGGTTTTCTAATGATCACATAACCTTTTAAAATAAAAAATGTGACTTAGCAAACACAACATGCTATTGGAACACAGGACAGATTTTGGCTGATAATTGGCCTCTGTTTGCCTACGTATTGCATTCAAAATCTGCCATTTCCTGCTACAATAGTCATTCACAACGTAATCAATGTCTACACTGTATTTCTGATCAATTTCATGTTATTTGGACAAAGTGATTTTCTTTAACCAAAAAAAAAAAAGAAAATGTCTAAGTGACCCCAAACTTTTCAACATTATGCTATATATTTATTATATGTCATTCACCCATCGTTACTTTCTTTTTATTATTACAAATGAACACATTTCAAAGATCCCCAATACAGGTTTCCATTCTGCTTTCAAATCAAACATTCAAAACAGATTGTACATACAATGCCCATGTGAGTAACTATCCGATAGTCGTCACTTGTTTTTCCTGGAGTTTGATTTCACCTGAGGCCACTGACTTTAATTATGGCTCCCATTATTGCATCTATGATAATACTGGTGAGCTAGGATTGGCCGTGTCACCACGTCAGGGTTTTAGATTAAAGACTGTGATGCTCTTTCAGTCTTGAGGCGTAAAAGAAAACCCAGGAATCGAAGTAAGGAAACTCTGTAAGGTGTTATTCATCAACACTTTAAGTCAGGGACATTCCTTGTTATGAGGCTGTGATGATGATTTTTATATCTGTCAGAGTAGGATATTTTCAAATGTATTGAAATGTATTGAATTATAATTTTTTTTATAGTCAGTTCACTTTTTTAAAATAGTTTACTTTTGAATTAAATTCAGAAGGGAGTATGGAAGAAAATATTGTTTCCCTGAAACAGCCTTACAGAGTGATTTGAACTTTGATTTGCTCAGCAGAGCAAAATAATTATTCTAAAAACACAATTATCAAACACCCACATGACAACTCTGCTTCAATCCGGTTTAAAGGAAAACCAAGACATACTTAAAGACAATGACTGGCAGACATTGCTATGTAACAGACTAGCTTTTTCTCTGGAAAGTTAGTGGCCTTCTATAATGCACCAGTATAGGTCTGTATATTTTTGAGGCTACTATGTTCTAAAATGTTTCCAAAAATGTTTGCCTACTCCCCCTACAATGCTGTTTTCTGTAAATGCTTGTGCTATTTCGTTTTTTATACTGAGATCTTTTTTTAACAAAATCAACTAATTATAATTATTATTTGATCTATGGGCTTGTGTTCATAATACAATTATGGCCACAGAAAGCATTCTTAAATTATAATTTAACTGGTATTTATTATAAAAATAACACTCTTGCAGTCTTCCCCACTCATCAGGTTCCTGTGATTCTCTGCTTGACAAATGGAAAATCTTTCCTACCCAAGGAACATGTTGTTCCTGGAGGGGTTAAATGTCACACAACAGTCCTCCTACCCAGCCTTCATCCTTTTTCTCATCATCTACATCTTCACCATGGTGTCCAATATCAGCCTCATTGTGCTGATCACAATGGAGAGGAGCCTACACCATCCCATGTACATTCTCTTCTGCAACCTACCTCTCAACGATGCACTTGGAGCCACTGTTATCATCCCCCGTTTGCTGAGTGACATATTCGTGGCAAGCACAGAACGCTACATAAACTATATTGAATGTGCTATCCAAGCATTTGGCGTTCACATGTTTGGTACCACCTCACATACAATATTGATGATAATGTCCTTTGACAGATATGTGGCCATCTGTAAGCCCTTGCAATACACTATGATAATGACAAACAGGATGATTGTTAAACTAATTGTGTTTGCATGGGGTTCTGCTTTTCTCTTTGTTGGGGTTCTCCTGGGCCTCACCTTCCGACTTTCTCGTTGCAGATCGGAAATTCTACACCCTTTCTGTGACAATCCCTCAATATTTAAACTCTCCTGTGAAAGCACTGTTATTAACAATATCTATGGACTCACTTTTACCATCTTACTCCTGGGATCGTCAATGGGGAGTTTGACATTCACATACCTTAGGATAGCTATAGTGTGTAAGAAAAACAAAAACCGGGTTCTGAGTAGCAAGGCCCTGCAGACCTGCTCCACACACCTGTCTGTATATATAATTATGCTGGTTTCACCATCATCTTTCTTCATCGCTTCCCTGAATGGTCCAACCACAGAAAACTGGCAGCCATTTTGTTTCATGTCATCCCCCCTTGGGTTAATCCTATTATCTATGGTCTGCAGGCCAACGAGATCCGACAGAAACTTTTCAACAAGTTCTCTCCAAATAAAGTGAATGTATGATGTAAGGTTGTACACTAGGAAACGTGCCATGTAAAATGTAATAATTTTTCTGATGCTGTAAGAAAACTCTCAGACCTGTTGTTTCGACCTCAAATCTCAGAATCAAATTCAGTTTGATTAGGTGTTAAAAGTTATGTTTTTCCAGATAGCAAAATCAATAATAAATAACAGCAGTCTTGCTAGTCCTTAACAGCTGTCTATTCTATGGATATGGTCGGTGTCACATCAGGGGAAGAAATGTGAAATACTATACCTAAAGTAAAGAGCAAGAATAGAAGAATATTCAGAAATGATCAGGTAAGGCTTTTGCGATAATTTATGAATTCTGACCAAACACTGTCGTACCTCTGTTTCTATGTTGCAAGATTGATGTTATTCTCTCCACGTCAGCATTTCACCCCATTATCCTAACCACATATCCTTGGAGGGCCATGCTTACATTTCCAGCACTTTGTTAAACACTTCCTTGCTGCTGCTGGAATAGATCATCTATTAATTTAAATGTAGTGGGGCAGAGAGCATCCACAGGATCAATACCCAGACAAAGGTGGCATGGGTCTTTCTGAATGTTGTCACCTGTGATGTCCTGTGTATCGCTGAGAATTTTGGCCCAACTTAACTGGATTTTTGGACACTGCCAAAACTGTCCTTGTTTGTCCACACTCCTTCAGCATGCTTATCCATATTCATAAAAAAAACCTTGAACTGGAATTCCCCTGTTCGATTACAGGCATTGGCTTTATATTTTGTGTTTCATATGCTCACCCAAATGTCCTCCGATAATTGGACCTGCAAATCACCTTGCTATGAGGTCCTAATATTTTCCAAAGAACACAATGTATTTTTTTGCTGCAATCATCCCTAGTTGTATTTGCATTTAAGGAAAATGAATTAGCTACTTTAGCTTTTATACATTCAGTGTTGTTACCATCACTGATAAAATGAGGTAGGCCTGTCATCTTTTGCTTGTCCACACAGGCTGTGTTGCTACACATACCAAAATATGAATTAAATTGGATTGAGCTAGAAAGTGGGATAAAACAGTTTAGCCTTGAGAACCTGGCTTCTTGGAATTTTGGAGGTGTACATGACTAAGTGAGACAAGCAGCACGCAGATATTGAAATTAATTCCAAGGGCAAGGCAGGAAGTAAACACAGTTTGATTCATACACACTAATGTTCATAATAGTCTAGGTTTTTTGCATTTAAATGCCTTTATAAGCATCAAAGACATAACATGCTTGTGTAGTTCACTGTGGGATTGTTTTGAAGTATATCTTTTGTTTTGTCTGGCAACTGTGTTATATGGCTCTTGCACAAAATAAAAATAAGTTAAAGAACTATTACATTGACCAAAACAACTGTCTGGATGATGATGCTTCAATGTAAGAAGTATGTCGGAAATAAGTTCTAACAAGCTAAACAATTTACTAATATTAAACAGAAAATAATTCATTGCTTAAGGATTCACCCCCATTGCTATGGTTTGTTGCGTAAGTATTCACCTGAATTAGCTACTGTGCAACTGTCTTTAGAAGTCACACACACCAGCTAAGATGCTGATATACACCAATTGAAAGCATTTATAACTAGTTTTGTGAGGTCATAAATCCAAATCTCATTCTGCCTCCTTGGATGTCTAGAAACGATCAGATATTAAAAATTATTTGAATGATGCAATGACTCCCGTTACTAGGATTTAAATTTTTATGTAAGTAGAAGACTGAAGCAACTAGTTCACCCCAAATACAAATACCTTTGTATGATACTGTTGGGTTTGCATGTATAAATAAATGAATTATATGTAGAACACCCTTCAGTAACCATGCACCCTGTGAACTTTCAAAAGTATTCACCCACTAGTACCTTTCCACAATTTAAGATACAACATTAAATTAAAATGGATTTAATTATGAATTTTTGCCACTGATCGGCACACAAAAGTCTGTCGAAGTGAAAAATAAAATCAATCAAACTGCTCTGAATAGTCTACAACTACGGAAGCCCTGAAGACCAAGACAGTAAAAAATATGTTTATCTCATTTGAAGGAACTTAGTATCTCATATATATACTTAGTACAAACACATTTGTTTTAATTAATTTTTTCTACTACCAATTTTGTTTTTTGCTATGTTTATCTTTAAATAATTGTATTTATTTCATAATACTGAAAACTGACTTCTTGGTGGCTCCAGTGTTCAACTTGTTTGTTCTGTTTAGTGTGAACATTTTCGTTGATAAGAATCTGGGTTGTAGCAACCATTACATGGCCTTCTAATGCTGCTGCATAATAAATTTGGCCTAATTAGACATACTAATTACTATCTTGTTTGAACGACTTAATAACTCGTTTGAATGGACTTACGACAGTGGGGAGAACAAGTATTTGATACACTGCTGATTTTGCAGGTTTCCCACTTGTACCATGTAGAAGTCTGTAATTTTTATCATAGGTACTCTTCAACTGTGAGTGACGGATTCTAAAACAACAAACAACAAACTGTATGATTTTGAAGTTATTAATTAGCATTTTATTGCATGACATAAGTATTTGATACATCAGAAAAGCAGAACTTAATATTTGGTACAGAAACCTTTGTTTGCAATTACAGAGATCATATTTTTCCTGTAGTTCTTGACCAGGTTTGGACACACTGCAGCAGACCTTCTCCAGATCCTTCAGGTTTCGGGGCTGTAGCTGGGCAATATGGACTTTCAGCTCCCTCCAAAGATTTTCTATTGGGTTCAGGTCTGGAGAATGGCTAGGCCACTCCAGGACCTTGAGATGCTTCTTACGGAGCCACTCCTAAGTTGCCCTGGCTGTGTGTTCGGGGTCGTTGTCATGCTGGAAGACCCAGCCACGACCCATCTTCAATGCTCTTACTGAGGGAAGGAGGTTGTTGGCCAAGATCTCGCGATACAGGGCCCCATCCATCCTCCCCTCAATACGGTGCAGTCGTCCTGTCCCATTTGCAGAAAAGCATCCCCAAAGAATGATGTTTCCACCTCCATGCTTCACGGTTGGGATGGTGTTCTTGGGGTTGTACTCATCCTTCTTCTTCCTCCAAACACGGCAAGTGGAGTTTAGACCAAAAAGCTCTATTTTTGTCTCATCAGACCACATGACCTTCTCCCATTCCTCCTCTGGATCATCCAGTGGAAAACTTCAGACGGGCCTGGACATGCGCTGGCTTGAGCAGGAGGACCTTGTGTGCGCTGCAGGAATTTAATCCATGACAGCGTAGTGTGTTACTAATGGTTTTCTTTGAGACTGTGGTCCCAGCTCTCTTCAGGTCATTGACCAGGTCATGCCGTGTAGTTCTGGGCTGATCCCTCACCTTCCTCAGGATCATTGATGCCCCACAAGGTGAGATCTTGCATGGAGCCTCAGACCGAGGGAGATTGACCGTCATCTTGAACTTCTTCCATTTTCTAATAATTGCGCCAACAGTTGTTGCCTTCTCACCAAGCTGCTTGCCTATTGTCCTGTAGCCCATCCCAGCCTTGTGCAGGGATGGGCTATTTGTGGAGAGGTTGGAGTCTGGTCTTGGCCATTGTGGAGAGGTTGGAGTCTGTTTGATTGAGTGTCTGGACAGGTGTCTTTTATACAGGTAACGAGTTCAAACAGGTGCAGTTAGTACAGGTAATGAGTGGAGAACAGGAGGGTTTCTTAAAGAAAAACTAACAGGTCTGTGAGAGCCAGAATTCTTACTGGTTGGTAGGTGATTAAATACTTATGTCATGCAATAAAATGCTAATTAATTATTTAAAAAAATCATACAATGTGATTTTCTGGATTTTTGTTTTTGATTGCGTCTCTCACAGTTGAAGTGTACCTATGATAAAAACTACAGACCTCTACATGCTTTGTAAGTAGTAAAACCTGCAAAATCAGCAGTGTATGAAATACTTGTTCTCCCCACTGTATAACATATGCTATCTATCTGGCAATAGTTGGTGTGTATCATTTATTTCTGTAATTATTCAGAAGCTCTCAAAGGTTTATGACAAATTGTGAATTCCGATTCTTGCATTTAGTAATGGACAAATACGATCAGTGAAACAATTTATTTTTGAAGATTATGTTGAGGTTTTTTCATAAACAAAAATCATTTGTTTGAACTAGTTACTGAAAGTCAGCCACCAACAACAAACTCCCTCAGATCACCACACACACACTGTAGTTATGTAGTATCTGCATGATGTACCACTGCTGAGGACTGGATCAAAATATTGTGAGGCAAAGGGCGGTGGGTCGCAAACATTTGAAAATTAAAAATGTGCTATTAAGTGTCTATATCCAGCACAAGTGCTTTCATTGCATGTTATAAATATTATTGAAATTACAGGTATTTTTACAGTGATATATTTGGGAGGAACAAATCATAGTTTTCCCAGAAAGACTGTCAAATGTAAATGACCATAAGGTCTTACAGTTACTCACCTTCTTTATCTTTGATTGATAAACAAGCATAGCGGTGCCCACTAATGGGTAACGTAACTTCTAGAAAGTTTTTCAGCTTTCCAGGAAATGGTAAAATGCTCTACAGTAATTGCTAATATCATTGGTTTTTGTGTCAGACGGATTATATTTATTTTAGAAAAATATAACTGCTAGTGTTGGCTGCCTGTTGGTATGTAAGTAACACTTCTTATCTCGTCTTTTCATCAATTTTGGAGGGACGTCCAGTTCTTGGTAATGTCTCTGTTGTGCCATATTTTCTCCACTTAATGATGACTGTCTTCACTGTGTTCCATGGTATATCTAATGCTTTGGAAATTATTTTTTACCCTTCTCCTGACTGAAATCTTTCAACAGTCTACACACCACTGTTAAAATGCCAGGTTTTTGTGATGTAAAACAATGACACAAAGATAAATCATGTCAGAACTTTTTCCACTGATAATATGTCCTATAATGTGAATAATTCAATTGAAAAACAAACTGAAATCTTTGAGGGGAAAAAATGAAAAATAAAAACCCTACAATAACCTGGTTGCATAAGTGTGCACACTCTTATTACTGGGGATGTGGCTGTGTTCAGAATTAACCAATCAAATTCAAACTCATGTTAAACAAAAGTAATTACACACCTGCCATCATTTAAAGTGCCTCTGATTAATCACAAATAAAGTTCAGCTGTTCTAGTAGGATTTTCCTGACATATTTTTAGTTGCATGTCAGATCAAAAGCCATGGTCCACAGTGAGCGTCCAAAGCATCAGAGGGATCACATTGTTGAAAAATATCAGTGAGGAGAAAGGTACAAAATAATTTCCAAAGCATTAAATATACCATGGAACACAGTGAAGACAGTCATCATCCAGTGGAGAAAATATGGCACAACAGAGACAAAATTGATGAAAAGACGAGAAGTAAACTGGTCAGGGAGGCTTACAAGAGGCCTAGAGCAACATTAAGGGAACTGCAGGAATTTCTGGCAAGTACTGGCTGGGTGCTACATTCGACTACAATCTCCCATATTCTTCATATGAATGGGCAATGGGGTAGGGTGACAAGATGGAGCCTTTTCTTGCAAAGAAAAACATCCAAGCCCGGCTGAAGTTTGCACAAAAAAACATCAAGTCCCCCAAAAGCATGTGGGAAAATGTGTTATGGTCTGATGAAACCAAGGTTGGAAATATTTGGCCATAATTCCAAAATGTATGTTTGGCGCATAAACAACACTGCACATCACCTAAATAACACCATACCCACAGTGAAGCATGGTGGTGGCAGCATCATGCTTAAGGGCTGTTTTTTCCCCGCTGGCCTTAGTCAGGGTGGAGGGAATTATGAACAGTTCCAAATACCAGGCATTTTTGGCACAAAACCTTCAGGAGTCCGTTAGAAAGCTGAAGTTCACCTTTTTGCACGACAAAGACCCATAGCACACATTTAAATCCACGAAAGCGTGGCTTCACCAGAAGAAGATTAACATTTTGGAATGGCCCAGCCAGAGCTCAGACCTGAATCCAATTGAACATCTGTGGGGTGATCTGAAGAGGGTTGTGCACAGGAGATGTCCTCCCAATCTGACAGATTTGGAGCACTTTTGCAAAGAAGAGTTGGCAAATATTGCCCTGTCAAGATGTGCCATCCTAATAGACTCCTACCCAAAAAGACTGAGTGCTGTAATAAAATCTAAAGGTGCTTCAACAAAGTATTAGTTTAACTCTTAGACGCGTACGATCACACCGGTGTGATCAGGCTAGAGTGGTCCCTGAAGCGTACGATCACACCGGTGTAATTAGAACGTATTGTTTAGAACACATCATTAGAACGCTTAGGTACGAGTGACTTAACAATGGCTGGTCAGACCGCGCTGTTATTTACTCACATTTAGATCAAACAGCGTTTATAACTTTATTTCCTGATTGTAATTGTTTCAAGACCACACTATGATATTAACCAGGTAGCAAGCATAAAAAAGGGTTACTTACGTACCAACAGACAGCCAACATTAGCAGTTATATTTTCTGCAATAAACATAATACGCAAAAACGAATGATATTAGCGACTGCTACTCAGCATCTAACCATTTCCTGAAAGAGCTGACAACCGGTCAAAATCATTGCGTAAAAACTTTCTAGAAGTTACGTTACCCGTTGAGGGCTCTGCTATGCTTTTTATCAAGCAAAGATAAAGAAAGGTGAGTAACCTGATGGTGAAGGTGAAGGTGAGAGACCTGATGGTCATTTACATTTGCCTGTCTTCCGGACAGATTTGCCATCCTGGGAAAACTGTGATCTTCATTTTAGCTGCATTGTATTACAGGTCACACTTTGTTAGCTAGCTACAGTTACACATAAACCAGCTTTTGCAGCTCTTTGAATTCGAGTCAAAGAGAGAAGCTTGCAATGCAATGTACAGTATGTAGTGTTCCTTACCTGGCAAAGTGACTGTTCATGTCAACCGTCTGAATCCCACTCATGTAGCTAACGTGGGGTTAATCCAGTCAGTTTGTTTTGGTAGGGTTCACGCACAATAGCTCAATTGGCAGATCTAGTAGCGAAACGATGGCGTAAACTAAAACAGTATTACAGAGCTACTTTTTTTTGAGAAAAAAGCTCAACGTAATCCTCAAAAATCCTTTCGCATTTGTCCATTACTAAATGCAAGAATCGGAATTAATAATTTTTTGAGAGCTTCTGAATAATTACGTAAATAAATGTACACACCACCTATTGCCTGATAGATTGCGTATGTTTTATTGATACAACAAAGTGAAGCGTTTCAGTATCTTTCTCGCCGCGATCTGCATTTTTAAGATTGGTTCATAATTATTCAATATATATTTTTAACAGTTACTACCTGAAGAAGTTTGTTAATAGAATTGAAATAAAAAATGTGATGCATAAAATGTGATGCATAAAATGTGACCTGAAGACAACAGTGTGGAGAATGCTTCAGAGTATTTTCTCTAATAACCTTGCCGTTAATACAACCTGGACTGGTATAGGGGATAAAACCTGTTTTAGAGACCTGTTCCTGAAGACCATTGTTCAAAGTAATTTTTTTAAGTAGATGCCCTTATGCCTTATGCCATTCAAATGTAATGACAGATCTGTATTTTCTACAGGGGCCCTCCGGAAGAACCCGGCAACCCAGGATGCCACTGATGAGGCAGTCCAGGTTAACGTTACACGTTACCTGAAAGGAGCATCAGACCGTGAAGGAGGAAAAAGCCGCCCAGCTGAGAAGGACCCACAGCCAACCCCTTAAACCTAGGCTGACTACTGACACCCCAGCATCACTGAACTGGAACACTTTCTTTATCCTGCAGTCAGTAACATCAAGAAGCCAGAAGTGCCAGACTACACTCACCAAACCCACCCTGTTTTTTTTTGTATTTTAACTTTAGTATTGGCTTATTTCATTCCATCTTAACGATTCTATTATAGTTTGTAAATCCTATTTCATACCTGTTACTTGATATTGAGCATTAACTAGTACCAACATTCTACTTTCATTTCATCACTATGCTTAACTGTTATTCAATTAATAATAGCTTGGAAATACTATTTCGTACCTCTGATACTTGATATTGCACAGTACCTGGTACCAAATATTCTACTTATTCTGTTTTTAACATCAGCATTTTTCATTCCATTAACTGTTATTCTATTGTTAAATATAGCTTGTAAATCCTTGTGCCACAGGTCAGCATTGCAGTTATAATGGTCTGTTCTACTACTGTTTTTACCTCTGTATTTTTATATATGTATATCAAGTTTTGTTTATCACAGATACAAGAGACACATCTTAATGCAGCATGGTGTAAATATTGTGCTCCAGGTCAGCAATGCCATTATAATGGAATATTCTACTCTAGAGCTTTACTCAATGGCTTGAAAATGTGATGTTCTACCTCGTTTTATTTGGTATCCTGCACATTCTTTGGTACCAAATATCCTCATTACTTGTTATGTTTACTGGTAATTATTTTCATCCCAGAGCTGACCTCTATATTATTAACAATGATTGTGTTTGTGTTATAATTTGCTTGTATGGCTGTTCTTTTTTTTTAACCAACATTTTATTGGAAACCTGCATGTTCTGTGTGTATTTGTTTATTTTTTTCTGCCTATTATTTATTTCAGTGATCTGACACATCTTGTTTGAATGACAGTTACTGTACTTTGAAATGTGGAATTAAAACACCAAATGGAAATTTGTCTGGTTTGATCAATCATTATTCTCGATAAACTGCATGCTATAAATATTAAATATATATATAAAAGCGGCAGATCGCTCGAAAACCGCGGAAGGTCCGCCTTTTGTATAACGGCGGTGGAAAGGCGGTTGGACCACGGGCCGGCCGCAGAACACAGGCGGTAGGAGGGCGACTGCCGCTTTTAAAAAGCGTCTGCCGCGGGCGGAAAGCTGGCAAACGTGTTTGCGATTTAGACATTCTGACGCTTCTACTGTCTTTGGAGGACCGCCTCCGGTCCGCCGACTCATTGCTATCTGGGTAGTAAGCATCGTGGTGTTTTTGGGAAGCTGCAGATTAAATGTGTTGTGACGTCACAATCAAATTCTGGAACTCTGAGTGTGTGCTGAACTATCATGCTGAGACAGAGTCTGTATATTCATCAATGTCTCCATCGGCTTCATCACAGAACATCTGCTAATCTGTCATTTCAAAGCAGTCCTGGAGAGTGCTAATGGATTCCTCATTCCAGCTTTGATACTGCAGATACTAAACTAGTATAAAGAAAACCAGTTTTATTGCTTCTTTAATCAGCACAACGGTTTTCAGCTGTGATTAATATACAGTAATTGCAAGAGGTTTTTTTAATGATCACATTACCTTTTTAAGTAAACAACAGACACAAATTGCCATTGGAACACAGGACAGATTTTTGCTGATAACCGGTCTCTGTATGCCTGTTTATTCCATAAAAAATCTGCCGTTTCCTGCTACAATAGTCATTTACAGCATTATCAATGTCTACACAGTTTTTCTGATCAATTTCATGTTTTTGGATAAAGAAAATGTTTTCTTCATTTCTAAGTGATCCCAAACTTTTGAACGTTAGTGTACGCTCACCTGAAGGATTATTAGGAACACCTGTTCAATTTCTCATTAATGCAATTATCTAATCAACCAATCACATGGCAGTTGCTTCAATGCATTTAGGGGTGTGGTCCTGGTCAAGACAATCTCCTGAACTCCAAACTGAATGTCAGAATGGGAAAGAAAGGTGATTTAAGCAATTTTGAGCGTGGCATGATTGTTGGTGCCAGGCGGGCCAGTCTGAGTATTTCACAATCTGCTCAGTTACTGGGATTTTCACGCACAACTATTTCTAGCGAAAATGCCTTGTTGATGATAGAGGTCAGAGGAGAAGGGGCCGACTGATTCAAGCTGATAGAAGGGCAACTTTGACTGAAATAACCACTTGTTACAACCGAGGTATGCAGCAAAGCATTTGTGAGACCACAACACGCACAACCTTGAGGCGGATGGGCTACAACAGTAGAAGACCCCACCGGGTACCACTCATCTCCACTACAAATACGAAAAAGAGGCTACAATTTGCACAAGCTCACCAAAATTGGACAGTTGAAGACTGGAAGAATGTTGCCTGGTCTGATGAGTCTCGATTTCTGTTGAGACATTCAGATGGTAGAGTCAGAATTTGGCGTAAACAGAATGAGAACATGGATCCATCATGCCTTGTTACAACTGTGCAGGCTGGTGGTGGTGGTGTAATGGTGTGGGGGACGTTTTCTTGGCACAATTTAGGCCCCTTAGCGCCAATTGGGCATTGTTTAAATGCCACGGCCTACCTGAGCATTGTTTCTGACCATGTCCATCCTTTTATGACCACCATGTACCCAACCTCTGATGGCTACTTCCAGCAGAATAATGCACCATGTCACAAAGCTCGAATCATTTCAAATTGGTTTCTTGAACATGACAATGAGTTCACTGTACTGAAATGGCCCCCACAGTCACCAGATCTCAACCCAATAGAGCATTTTTGTGATATGTTGGAACGGGAGCTTCGTGCCCCGGATGTACATCCCACAAATCTCCATCAACTGCAAGTTGCTATCCTATCAATATGGGCCAACATTTCTAAAGAATGCTTTCAGCACCTTGTTGAATCAATGCCACGTAGAATTAAGGCAGTTCTGAAGGCGAAAGGGGTTCAAACACAGTATTAGTATGGTGTTCCTAATAATCCTTAAGGTGAGTGTATGTTATATACTGTTTATATGTCATTCACCTATAATTAATCCCTTTTATTATTACAAATGAACACATTTCAAAGATCCCCAATACAGGTTTCCATTCTCCTTTCAAAGTGAACATTGAAAACAGAATGCACAAAAAGCCTTTGAAGCCATAATTGACTCAGTGGGTTTTATCCAACATGTCTCAGGTTCAATACACTGCCACAATCACACCTTAGATTTAGTCCTGTCATGAGAAATAGATATTGTAGATCTATGAATTTCTCACCAAAATGCTGGATTATCGGATCATTGTCTTATTACATTTACCGTTAAAACAAAAAATCCAAACAATGAGTTTCAAAAGCCGTACTATAAATTCTCAGACTACAAATAGATTCCTTAATATTCTTACAAGGTCGCTCATCAACGACAGAGTAAATAAATCCGCAAACAATCAAATCGAGGATCTAAACTCTACACTGCGAAATTTTTTAGAAAAAATTGGAACACAAGAGGCGCTCCACCAAGTTGGAAGTATTCAGACTAGCCTGGATAGACAGTACACTACAATACCGAAAATCACTCACATTTGCTCGATCATCTTATTTCTCAAACCTGATTGAGGTGAACAAAAACAACCCAAAATGTATCTTCGATACAGTTGCAAAGTTAACAAAAAAGCAACGCTTAACAAGTGAAGTGGGTCTTCACTTTAGCTGTAATGAATGCATGAACTACTTATGAAAAGATCATCACCATTAGAAAACAAATAACTGACTCCTCCTTAAATAGTTATAGTCCCCAAAATCTCAGTTGTCCTGAGAATGTCCTGAACCTACCTGACCAAGGTGTCAATGGGGACACATACATTTTTTGATACTGTATCGCTCGACACATTCACTAAATTTGTAATGAGTTCTAAACCCACAAATTGTCAGCTAGACCCGATTCCAACCAAATTACTTAAGGAGCCATTTCCTGTGCTAGGTCTGCCAATGTTGAGCATAATAAATTGCTCTCTTTTCTTCCTGATGTGTACCAAACTCACAAAAAATTGCAGAAATTAAGCCTCTTCTAAAAAAAGATCCAGACATATTCAACAATTATAGGCCAATATGGATCCTCTCAAAAATCTTAGAAAAATGTGTTTCCCAACAACTGAATGCCTTCCTGAAAACAGATAACATTTATGAAATGCTCAAGTCCGGTTTCAGATCCCATGATAGTACTGAGACTGTAAAAAATGACTTTCTAATGGCCTCAGACAAAGGTTATGCATCCGTCCTGTTGCTTCTTGATCTTAGTGCTGCTTTTGACACCATTGATCACTCCCTTCTCTTAGAGAAACTGGAAACCCATATTGGGCTACGTGGACATGTTCTAGCCTGGTTTAAATAATTTTTATCTGAAAGATATCAGTTTGTTAGTGTGGATGGTATATCCTCTGACAAGTCAAATGTATGCTTTGGTGTTACTCAAGGCTCGGTTCTGGGCCATTATTGTTCTCACTATATATGTGGAATCACTTTCACTGTTATGCTGATGACACACAGTTATATATTTCAATGAAGTACAGAGAAGTCCCAAAATGACCTACTTTGGAAGCATGCGTTTCAGATATTAAGAAGTGGATGGCTTTTAAATTAAAGAAAAACAGAAATGCTAATTTTAGGACCCTAGAAACATAGAGCTTTGTTAGCAGTGTGAACCTCAACAGCATATCCCAAAAAACTGTAAGAAATCTCAGCATTACCCTTGACCCTGACCTCTCCTTTGATGAACATATAAAATGTCTCAAGATTAGCTTATTTTCATCTTTGAAACATTGCACAAATCTGAAACTTTTTATCAAAAACTGATTCAGAAAAACTAATACATGCTTTTGTTACTTCTAGACTAGATTACTGCAATTCTCTACTCTCTGGTTACCCTGACAAATCAATAAATAAAGTTAAATTAGTGCTGCACACGGCTTCTAGAATCCTAACTAGAACATAGAAAATGTAACACATTACTCCTAAACTAGCAGCTTTATACTGGCTGCCTGTTAGAATTAGGGCTGATTTTAAGGTTTTATTGTAAACCTATAAATCAATACATGGACTTGCTGCTACTGACCTCGCTGAAATGATCCAGCCCTACATACCTACACGTAACCTATGATCGCAAGATGCAGGCCTTTTAATTGTACCTAGAATCTCTATACAAACAGCTGGAGGCAGGGCCTTTTCTCATAGAGCTCCACTACTGTGGAATGATTTGCCAATTAAGATTAGAAATGCAAACTCAGTGCAAACTTTCAAGTGTCTACTAGAGACTCATCTCTACAGCACGGTCTTTGATTAGATATTCAGGGTGGTTGAGGTTGGTGGTTGTCCCTTTGGTTGATGCTTGGCAATGTGGGTGGATTGATTTCCTGCCTTTTGGGCCCTGTCCGGGGCCTCCCCCAGATAGGGCCACAGTGTCGCCGGACCCCCCTGTCTCAGTCCCAAGGTCTTACGCTGCTATATTATTGTGCTGGGGGAGTAGGGTCAGTTCTCCTTCTCCACTAAGTTCTCCTTCTCCACTATAAATCCTATATGAGGAATGCATTTTCAGAATTTTCCCAGGTCCTGGCCCACATCTGCAGAGTACCTGGCTTGAAAGACCCATTGCTGTCCCTGTCCAAAGTCCTCCTGGTTGTGTTGCAGATCAAGACGATACCTGACCATTTCAGCTGCCACTGTGCTGACACCTCCCCCAACCCGTGTTGTCCCTTTCCTTGTCCATCAGGTCATGCTTTCAACCTGGACTAAGTTTAAATAGACTCAGGACTCAGCCCACATGCATTTATTAATTATTACAATTGTAATCTTAATATGTTCACCTGGCACAGCCAGAAGAGGACTGGTCACCCCTCTGAGACTGGGTGATCTCTAGGTTTCTTTCTAAATGTTGGCATTTTTACGGAGTTTTTCCTAGACACTGAAATTCAACACTGCTGTTGTTTGCTCCTTGGGGTTTAAGGCCAGGTGTTTTGTAAAAGCACTTTGTGAGATATGCTGATGTGAAAAGGGCTTTATAAATAACTTTGATTGATTGATACAATCACCATAAGTTACAATCTTATTCTGTCCTAATTTGTTTTTCCTGGAGTTGTATTTCACCAGAGGCCACTGGCTTTAACTATGGCTCCCATTGTTGCAGCTGGGATTGGGCGTGTCACCACGTCAGGGTTTTGGATTAAAGGCCCTTCCAGTTTTGAGTGGTGACAGAGAACCCAGGAATCGAAGTAAGGATACTCGGTAAGGTGTTATTCATTAACTGTTTAAGTCAGGGACAATCCTTGTTATCAGATTGTGATGATAATTTTTGTATCTATTAGAGTAGGATATTTTTAATTGTATTAAAATGTATTGAGTCATAAAACATTTTATAGTCAGATTTCTATTCTAAAACGGTTCATTTTTGGTTTTAAATTATGAAGGGAGTATGGAAGAATATATGATTTCCCTTAAACAGCCTTATAGAGTGCCTTGAACTTTGATCTGCTCAACAGAGCAATATCTTTAATCTAAAAACAGAACTATGAAATACCAACATGACAACTCTGCTTCCATCCTGTTTCAAGGAAAACCAAGACATACATAAAGATAATGACTGGCAGACATTACTAGGTAACTGACTTGCTTTTTCTCTGGCGATATATAATGCTCCAGCATTGGTCTTTATTAAATGCTTGCCTACTCCCCTACAATGCTGTATTCTGTAAATGCTTGCGCTATTTTGCATTTCCTGTTGAGATTTTCTCTCATCAAAATCTTCTATATTCCCGCATTTCAATAATTATTTGAAATATGGGCTTGTTTTGATAGTATCAATATGACCACAGAAACCATATTTTAAACATAATTTTACTTGTATTTGTTATTACATAACACTCTTCCCCACTCATCAGGTTCCTGTGATTCTCTAATTGGCAAATGGAAAACCTTTCCTACCCAAGGAACATGTTACTCCTGGAGGGGTTAAATGTCACACAACAGTCCTCCTACCCAGCCTTCATCCTTCTTCTCATCATTTACATCTTCATCATGGTGTCCAATATCAGCCTCATTGTGCTGATCACAATGGAGAGGAGCCTGCACCATCCCATGTACATCATCTTCTGCAACCTACCTCTCAATGATGCACTTACAGCCACTGTTATCATCCCCCGTTTGCTGAGTGACATATTCGTGGCAAGCACAGAACGCTACATAAACTATATTGAATGTGCTATCCAAGCATTTGGCGCTCACATGTTTGGTACCAGCTCACATACAATATTGATGATAATGGCCTTTGACAGATATGTGGCAATCTGTAAGCCCTTGCAATACACTCTGATAATGACCAACAGGATGATTGTTAAACTAATTGTGTTTGCATGGGGTTCTGCTTTTCTCTTTGTTGGGGTTCTCTTGGGCCTCACCTTCCGACTTTCTCGTTGCAGATCGGAAATTCTTCACCCTTTCTGTGACAATGCCTCAATATTTAAACTCTCCTGTGAAAGCACTATTATTAATAATATCTATGGACTCACTTTTACCGTGTTACTCCTGGGATCGTCAATGGGGAGTTTGATATTGACATACCTTAGGATAGCTATAGTGTGTAAGAAAAACAAAAACCGGGTTCTGAGTAGCAAGGCCCTGCAGACCTGCTCCACACACCTGACTGTATATATAATTATGCTGG
Organism: Esox lucius; assembly: GCF_011004845.1. Lineage (NCBI taxonomy): Eukaryota > Metazoa > Chordata > Actinopteri > Esociformes > Esocidae > Esox > Esox lucius. Next base: position 21,766,667 of record NC_047575.1, on the reverse strand, counting down.
TTTCTGGTTTCACCTTCATCTTACTTCATCGCTTTCCTGAATGGTCCAACCACAGAAAACTGGCAGCAATTTTGTTTTATGTGATTCCTCCTTGGGTTAATCCTATTATCTATGGTCTGCAGACCAAAGAGATCAGGCAGAAACTTGTCAGTAAGTTTTATCCAAAAAAGTGAATGTATGATATATGGTGGTACAGTAGCAAATATGTTCAATGTAAAATGTACTTTTTTTTCTTCTGCTGTTACAAAACCCTCTCAGACCTGATGTTTCGACTTCAAATCTCAGGATTGAGCTGGAAAGTGGGATCAAACAGATTAGCCTTGAGAACCGGGCTTCTTGGAATTTTAGAGGTGTACATGACTAAGTGAGACAAGCAGCACCCTGATATTGAAATTAATTCCAAGGGCAAGGCAGGAAGTAAACACAGTTTGATTGATACACACTGATGTTTATAATAGTCTAGATGTTTTGCATTTTCAATGCCTTTATAAATGTCAAAAACATAACATGTTTGTATAGTTTACTGTGGGATTGTTTTGAAGTATTTATTTTGTTTTGTCTGGCACCTGTGGTATATAGCTCTTGCACAAAATAAAAACAATTAAAAAGTATTACTATTTTATCGACGAAAACAACTGTCTGGGTAATGCTTCAATGTAAGAAGTATGTGGGAAATAAGTTCTAACAAGCTAAACAATTTACTAATATAAAACAGAAAATATTCACGCCCGTTGCTGTGGTTTAAGTATTCACCTGAATTTGCTGTTGTGCAACTGTCTTTAGAAGTCACATACATCAGCTAAGATGCAGATATACACCAATTGAAAGCATTTATAACTAGTTTTGTGAAGGCATAAATCCAAATCTCATTCTGCCTCCTTGGATGTCTAGAAACAATCAGATATTAAAAATGATTTGAATGATGCTAAGACTCCCATTGCTAAGATTTATATTAGATGTTATATTTTAAGAAACCTCCCCACACCCTTTTTAGATGTGTGTTGAGTGTTATGTTAAACCAATCCTTTCTATGTGATTTACATGATTTACAAGTAGAAGACTGTGACAAAAGCTACACATTACATTAGAAAATCACTCAATCACTGCACATGTCTTTGTTATATCTTGTTAAGCTAGTTTGAAGTTGGTTTGCACTAATGACAATTTGCCTTGCAATTGGTTATATTTGATCTTGATGGAAGCAACTGGTTCACCACAAATCCAAATACTTTTGTATGATATTGTTGGATTTGCATGTATAAATATATGAATTATATGTAGAACACCCTTCAGTAACAATGCACCCTGTGAACATATAAAGTGTCTTTCAAACGTATTCACCCCCTAGTACCTTTCCACAATTTAAGTTACAACATGAAATTAAAATGTATTTAATTATGAGTTTTTGCCACTGATCGGCACACAAAAGTCCATAAAGTCCAAGTAAAAAATTCAATTAATCAAACTGCTCTAAATTGTCTTAAAATACGGAAGCCCTAAAGCCCAAGACAGTAAAAATGATTTGGCCCTGAGACTATGTTTCTCATTTGAACTACATAATATCTCATTTAAACAAATGAGTACAAAAACGTGTATGTCCAATTAGGCCAAATAAATTTGGCCTAATTAGACATACTAATGATTATCTTGTTTGAATGGACTTACCAAAAAAACCAATTAGTAGTAATAAAAAAACCTTACTAAAGTCGTTCAAACAAGATACTAAGTAATTCCAATGAGATTAACTTTTTTAACAACATTTTACTGCCTTGGGCATCAGGGCATCCATATACAACTATACACAACTAAACACAATTGCATAAGTCTTCTCCCGTTGCTATGAAACACCTGAATGAGCTGTAATGCACTACCAACCTAAAAGTGGAGGTTTTGGGTGGCAAAAGGGTGGCATGAGGTTCCAACTCGGGACGCAGAGGTTATTTCCACAAGACAAATTTTAATATAAGAGACATTGTTTCCTGCTTCTGGGGATTTTTTTATGCATGTGAATCACATAATAAGGAGACAATGTAAAACTCAAATTTTGAACACAACTTAGTCCTATTTTTTCTAAAAGAAGCTTAAGCAACTATCAGAGATAATATTTATATATTATTTCACAGACGTTATAAAGACTCAAAAAAACTTTTATTTAGTCTTTTGATAGATAGATAATAAATAATAAATGCCCTCAATAAATACTTTTGGGAGTATGTTTCTGTTTGAAAACAAGAGTTCTTTCTACTTTAGGTTTGACTACCAGATATAGTGTACATAACATGGCAATAATGAATGTTCTGGTCTGCACTATTAAACACAAACCAGGGTGGATGAATGATTAAAATGTTCATATTTTCTTGTTGGAATATCAACATTAGTCTCAATTTAGGCTCAGGTGCTAGATGAAAATATTTTTTTTAATGAATAATATACACACAGTGAGGTTTGCATTAAATGATATACAGCTCCGGAAAAAAGTAAGAAACCACAGCACCTTTATTATTTCCTTTCCAAAAAAGTTGAAAAGGAAGGTTTTGAGTGAGGAACAGAAGTGTTTAATTTGCAGTGGTCTCTTTATTTTAACCCTTCTGTTCCTCAATCAAAACCTTCCTTTTCGACTGTTTTGGAAAGGAAAGAACAAGGTGCGGTGGTGTTATGGTAATTTTGAACTAAGGTACATTTGAGAAATGTCTGTCTTTCCATTTGGCTGATATGTAGATCTTTACTTTGATTGTGACACACATGTCTGTATAATATCAGAGGATTAACAGGTATTTGGTCCATGTCCTCCTGCCTAGAAGAAGGGTGTCAGTCTTTTGTTCCTCAGGAATGTGGTCCTTGGGGGGAGTAAGGTCTGTTGGCCCCTTTGGGTAAACACTACAGTAAACATTATGGCAGGAAGGATAAGGTGGGGGAAGATAGCATTTGACTTGTGTGATAGAACAAAGGGGAAAGGTGTTTGATTGACATGAGACAGATGGCAGCATCTTACCACACCCCTTTTTCCTATGTGATATATACAGTTGAATGAGCTATATTGAGTTAGAGACTCCTCAGACGATTATGTGTGTGTAAGCGGTTGACGCGTCTCTCATAATAGTCTCTGTGCATGATAATTAATAAAACGGTTATAATGTACAAAGAGAACTTTGTCTCTGTGTCCCTTACTCCGAGTGTCGATGCATGGAATTACCATCACAGTGGTCTCTTATTTTTGGGGCCATGTACCTATGATAAAAATTACAGACTTCTACATGCTTGGTAAGTGGGAAAACCTGCAAAATTGGCAGTTTATCAAATACTTGTTCTCCCCACTATATCTTCAACATCATGCGGCAAACTTGCTTCTGTTATATATTCTAAATATCCTATTTTTGATCAATTGTCGTGGAAATCACTAAATGGGAAAGGCACAGAGACTGTACATTCTTTTCACAAGTAAAGCTTTGTACAATATTTATAAACCTGGAGCAGTTAACAACACTCTCAGCAGAGTCATTTCAAGAGCTCTCAGTTAAAGGTTGAGCTCAGGCCTATATACATTCAGTACAGCACACTGTGTCCCCCTCCTATGCATTGTTAGTCTACATATCTCACCAGCTTCTCTGCGAACTATGGCTTAGAAAGATACCATTTTTTTCATCAGCATCCACCACCCATCGTCATGGTGGCGTTTCCCGTAAAGCATGCAGTTTGGCGGTCTTCCTTTAACGGTTAGGGCAACTGTTATTTGCTAGACTCCAGTCTTGAGTCCGCTGTGGGCTCGTGTTGAGGTGGCTATTATTTAAGTTCTGCCATTGGACTATGCTGCTGCTGTTGGTTCCTCAAGGTTCTCTGTTGCCCCCCCCCCCCCCCCCCCCCCCGCAGCCTATGTGGTCCAGATAATGGCGGAAAGAGCAAGACCGGCGATGAAGGCAATCAACGTGATTTTCAGCATGCACTCCTCACGACTCCATGGCCATCATGGTGGTTGTCGTCCTGCCATCAGATGATACATCATCATCAGGATCTTATGGCACCGTCCTGCAGTGGTTGGGGTGGACCCACGTAGCACTCTCAACAACCCTCACAGCCTTCTGGGTGATCAGTAGCACTTATGCTGATGCCAGTACTTCTTCGGAGGTCCCTCACGACAACCTGGTTGGATCTTGTGGAGTGGTCTTCCTTTTGCTGCTTTCACTCTAGAAAAAATAAGCTTCAACACATTGTTAACATCACAGCTCTGCAACGCCAGTCTTATCTATGGGAAAGGAGTGGTGATCATCCTCATTGGTCTGCCTGCAAGCACCTCATGAGGAGAAAGACCTGTAATGCGATCCTCTCTGCCTCACATGTACATCAAAGCAAGTGGCATCACAGTTACCCATGACAACTCTGTCTCAGTCATCAATTTGGTCAATTTGGTTTTTAGAGTCTGATTAGCTCTCTCAACCAAACCACCACTGGCTAGAAATGCAGACTCAGTGCAAACTTTCAAGTGTCTACTAAAGACTCATCTCTTCAGCATGGTCTATGATTAGGTGCAGTCTGGCCCTGGGGCGTGAAGGTGAACTGAAAGGGTTGATACTGTCCACTCTCGCTGTTTTGCCAGGTGGGTTCTCATCACCACTGGGATGCCCTCTCTCCAATGCCAACTGCTGATGTAAAAAGGGCTTTATAAATACATTTGATTGAATATCAAAAAACCTTGAAAGCTAAATTCTAAAAGTAGTTTAGAATTCTGACAACGGAACAGTGTAATATACGCCTATTTAGGAAAGGTCATGGAAGGAGGAGTAACTCAAACGCCATTTCCCATATTGGATCCAGGACTTCCTGACAGCCAGACCCCAAGTGATGAAAATGGGCAACTTCACATCCTCTGCATTGACCCTGAGCACTGGAACTCCCCTGGGTTAAGGTACGTGGACAGCATGCCCTTTTCAGTAAACCTAGGTATGGATGGACCAAAGGGAACCTGTATTGTTGACATAGGACAGCGGTGCAGTATCTTACCATACCCAATTTACTGTGTAAGTACTGATGATTGTCCTGTGTAGTGTTGTCCTGTGTAACTTGGTGGTGGAGAGGAACCACGTGCAGGCAGACTTGCGTTCGAATGTTGAATTTTATAAAACAAACACAGAATGCAAAAACTTTAACTGTTACAAAGTAAAGCGCTGATTATAGCGAAAACAAAACACTCACCAAGCACATGCGACATATAGCAACAATCAACAATAACCGACAAGTGAGGGGAGCAGAGGAAAAACATTTAAACACATATTGATGAGAAGATTGGGACCTGGTGTGCATGATTATGGGAGACAAGACAATGAACGAGTCCAGGGTGAGTGCCGGGAACCGGGATTGCACCGCACGATGGCGCTGGTCATCACTGTACCGTGACATCATGATACCAGGCCCGGCAGCAGGACAAAGTAACTGAGGGGGCAGTTAAAAATGGAGAGGGGCCTAATGTTTTTTTTGCAATATTTCTATAATGTATTGAACCCTTTGACGCATAGGACCAAACCAGTTTGATCAGGCTAGAGTGGTCCCTGAAGCCCACGATCATTGGTCAGGCCACGCTTTTATTTAGTTACATTTAGCTCAAACAGTGTTTGACAGTTGTGACGTCATGAGAGGCTACACAGCTCTTAGCGGGACTGTTCAATTAGTGCGAGGACACAAAGCTCAAGTATGAACAAGGATTTTATTATAGTTCTAAGGAATTAACAGAAACAGCGTGTCAAATTCAAAAAGGTAACTCAGGGTCCGGTCCACCTTCAACAGAAAACTTAAATGACACTTCTTCTTGGCGGTAATCCTGATTTCCTCAGGTAAGTAAACAGTCTTTTCAACCTTACTCTACTGGGTGTCCTAGCCCAAGGCTATTCCAGTTGTAAATCCTTCTAATGTCTGGTGGTGTTTCCAGCCTTCCGTTTTCCTCACTGGATACGATACTGGAGCGGTCTGGTCCTTCCCAGAACGCACAACCCGCAGCTTGTCTCCCAACAAAACCCCTCTCCCACTAACAGTGTCTCCAGTCCTTAAACCCTTCAGGTCATCAGACCCTGATCAGTCTCAGGTGTGCGGGAGTGCCATGTTTTGACGGGTGGAGTTCCCGACTCCACCAGCAGATAGAGCCATAGCTGCTCATGGTTGCAGCCATCTCAGGGGGATGTAGCACCATTCCAGGACACAGCCTCTCGTGACATCACACAGTATTAAAACTTTATTTCCTCATTGTAATTGTTTGAAGATCTACACTATGATATTAACGAGGTATCAAGTGAATCGCTACAAGACGTGTTACTTATGTACCAACAGGCAGCCAACACTAGCAGCCAAACTATGATTTGTTCCTCCCAAATACACTCACCTAAAGGATTATTAGGAACACCTGTTCAATTTCTCATCAATGCAATTATCTAATCAACCAATCACATGGCAGTTGCTTCAATGCATTTAGGGGTGTGGTCCTGGTCAAGACAATCTCCTGAACTCCAAACTGAATGTCAGAATGGGAAAGAAAGGTGATTTAAGCAATTTTGAGCGTGGCATGATTGTTGATGCCAGATGGGCCGGTCTGAGTATTTCACAATCTGCTCAGTTACTGGGATTTTCACGCATTTTCACGCATTTCACCATTTCTAGGGTTTACAAAGAATGGTGTGAAAAGGGAAAAACATCCAGTATGCGGCAGTCCTGTGGGGAAAAATGTCTTGTTGATGCTAGAGGTCAGAGGAGAATGGGCTGACTGATTCAAGCTGATAGAAGAGCAACTTTGACTGAAATAACCACTCGTTACAACCGAGGTATGCAGCAAAGCATATGTGAAGCCACAACACGCACAACCTTGAGGCGGATGGGCTACAACAGCAGAAGACCCCACCGGGTACCACTCTCCACTACAAATAGGAAAAAGAGGCTACAATTTGCACAAGCTCACCAAAATTGGACAGTTGAAGAGTGGAAGAATGTTACCTGGTCTGATGAGTCTCGATTTCTGTTGAGACATTCAGATGGTAGAGTCAGAATTTGGCGTAAACAGAATGAGAACATGGATCCATCATGCCTTGTTACCACTGTGCAGGCTGGTGGTGGTGGTGTAATGGTGTGGGGGAGGTTTTCTTTGCATACTTTAGGCCCCTTAGTGCCAATTGGGCATTGTTTAAATGCCACGGCCTACCTGAGCATTGTTTCTGACCATGTCCATCCCTTTATGACCACCATGTATCCATCCTCTGATGCCTACTTCCAGCAGGATAATGCACCATGTCATAAAGCTTGAATCATTTCAAATTGGTTTCTTGAACATGACAATGAGTTCACTGTACTGAAATGGCCCCCACAGTCACCAGATCTCAACCCAATAGAGCATCTTTGGGATGTGGTGGAACAGGAGCTTTGTGCCCTGGATGTGCATCCCACAAATCTCCATCAACTGCAAGATGCTATCCTATCAATATGGGCCAACATTTCTAAAGAATGCTTTCAGCACCTTGTTGGATCAATGCCACGTAGAATTAAGGCAGTTCTGAAGGCGAAAGGGGGTCAAATACAGTATTAGTATGGTGTTCCTAATAATCCTTTAGGTGAGTGTATGGTGGCTTTCAAAAATATTCACCCCCCCCCTGAACTTTCCACATTTTATTATGTTACAACATGAAATTAAAATGGATTTAATTAGGACGTTTTGCCACTGATCCACACACAAAAGTCCAAGTGAAAAATAAATTAGATCAAACTGCTGTAAATTGCCTACAACTATAAAACAAAATTGCATAAATATTCACCCCTTTTGCTATGACACACCGGAATGAGCTGTAATGCACTGCCAACTTAACAGTGGAGGTTCTGGGTGGTAACTCAGGGGGAATGAGGTAATTTCCCCAAAACAAATTCAAATATAAGAGATCTGCATTCTCTGGATTGTTTTAAATGCATTGAATCACATAATAATGAAACAATGTAAAACTCAAATGTTTAACACAACCTAGTCCTATTTATTTCAAAAAAAACTTTTTAGCAACTATCAGAGATACTATTTATATATTATTTTCACACACATTAAAGACTCACAATTACTGTTCTTTGCCAGAATACTTTTATTTAGTCTTTTGATAGATAGATAGATGATACATAGAAAGCTAACTAGCTAGCCAGGGTGGATAATTGTACAGACACAAACCAGGGTGGATGGTTTTCTTGTTGGTATATCAATATACCACAGTTGTTTAAAGAATGCTATACACAGTGAGGTTTGCATTAAATTAAATATATTGCTTTGTCAGACAAAACATCATGCGGCAAACCTTGTGTTATATATTCTTAATATCCTCTGTTTAATCTCTTTAGTCTGTAAACCATATATGATTGGGTTGAGACATGTGGGGACCACAGGGAAAAGCACACTACACCACTTGCCAAGTTCGGCATATGTTGGGAAGCGGTGGAGGATGATAATGATGGCCCCAAATCCAATCACCATGAGGTAAACCAGTAAGTGTGTGCTGCAGGTTGTCAGGGCCTTGCTGTTTAAAGAACTGTTTTTACTGCTTAGACACACAATGGCAATCTTTAGATAGGTGAGACTGATGCTGCTTATGGACGTGACAAACAGTACAACAGTAAACGTTAAGCCATAGATGTTATTTATGAGCACACTCTCGCAGGAGAGCTGAAATAGGGAAGCATTATCACAATATGGATACAATATTTTTGACCTACATCGTGACAGACGGATTGTGAGACCCAGAAGAATCCCCACTAAGACAGTGGCCACGCCCCAGGCAGACACAGACAACTTGATCACCATTTTGTTGTTCATAATGGTGGCGTACCTCAGCGGGTTGCAGATGGCTACATACCTGTCAAAGGCCATGATCATTAAAATGGTGTGTGAAGTCGTACCAAATAACTGAGCACAGAAAGCCTGAGTGACACAGTCTATGTAAGTTATATACCGCTGAGGTGCTGGGGTTAAAATGTCCAATAAGAATCGAGGTATTATTGCTGTAGCCCCAACTATGTCATTAAGAGGCAGGTTGCAAAACAGCATGTACATGGGTTCATGAAGACTCCTCTCCATGGTGATTAGTACTATCAGGCCAATGTTGGACAACATGATGAAGATGAAAATAATGAGAATAAGGATAAAAGCAGGGTAGGAAGAATTCTGGGGGACCTTTATCCCCTCCAGGAGGAGCATGTGATCAGGGTATGTGTGGTTATCCATTGTCTAGTCGGAGGGGAGCACAGAACCTGTGAAGAGAATTTTAAAATATTAGTAGTGAAAACTGGAGGGTCCATTTCAAACCATTATATTATATTATTAGAAAATAACCTATTGCTGTTTGTCATACGACTAGCAGTACTATATTAACGGGGAAAAGGGGCAGTTGGCCCAGTCACCAAAAATGTAGTGATCTAATACCAATTCATGACTAAGGCCCTGCTTCATCACAGCAACTCCCAGCAGACTTGAAAACGTCTTCAAAAGCACATCTCTTTCTGGCTCTTATTACACGGCATTCTTACGCTAATTTGCAAGTTTAGACTGGAAAACTCTCCAGAGTTTTACCACAAATGAACTCATAGGCACCCAAACAACAAGGCTGCCCTCCATGGGAACTCTGGGGAGAACTGCATGCAAGATTTGAACCACATTTGAACCACAATGACACAGCTATGATAAAGCAGACTGCAAGGACCCAGAATGTTTGGTTATTTTGTCTCTGTTGGGTTGTCTCTCGAGATCCAAAGCTTCCTGAAGGTTCTACGCATTTGCAAATCACATTCAACAGACACATTTACATCTTAATTAATGGTCAATTCAACGTATTGAGTTCCTACTGTCTGTCTTGCAGAAACGTGTTTTCCCTTTCCATTGTGAGCTCTGAGTAGTGGTAAAGAAAAATGCTTTATAATTTAGCAATATTTCAAAGTGCAAGTGAGGATAAAAAGCTGTCTTGAAAGAATACACTGATACTGTTGAAGAAATCCATTTTTAAATATAATGCATTTGAATGTGACAATAACATGACAATGTACTGCATTAGGATTGATGGGCCAACTTAGATAATGGATTAAACAGAGTTTCTTGCACAAGGAGAGCATTGCATCTCCAATGTTTTAGTCAAGTTTATTATAATTTTTTTCTGTAACTAACTATGGATACTTACAAATTGTCAAACCCAAGACACATGGTACGACTCATTGTGTTAGGTTGTACTTACAAAGAGTGGAATTTATTTTGGTTGGACATGTTTTAAAATAAGAATTTATGTTTTTAATTATACCATTAAAGTAATCAGTTTAACATTTTGTTGATGTCGAATGTGTTAAAACTGGGTTACATTTTACCGTATATATTGCATACAACAATTGGTAGGTGCTGTACCATCTACTGAAAATGTCATGTAATGATGTGGATTATACAGGATCTTTATGATCTCACGGTAATCACCTATTTGGAAACAAACACAACATTATTCAAATGCTTTTTGGTGCATGTTTAAGTGTAAATGTACATTTTAGTTGTCTTCTAGTCCGGTGGACTAAACATTGTGAAAAAGTTAATGTCTTCAGCAGTGTGTTTAGGTTCCATAAGTCAGATGAAAGCTAGATAGAAAAGAAAGCCATTTATAAATGAATCAATAGACACCACACTATATAATATAACAATAAGTCTCACTGACATATTTAAGAGTTGAAGTCTAGCATTAAACAGGTGAGTAAATCTACCTCAGATTTCTTCAATGCCACGTTGATACCTGAGTTCTCTCCTAACCTTTCCAGAATGACTTGGCAAAGAACCTCACATTCTTTTATTTACAAAAATCCCACAAGGGAATGAAGAATGTGTCAGTAAAGATATAAACATGACTGTCATGTGATGACAAATTGCACATAGAAGCTAATGAGAAAAACAAGTTAGTGCTTCTGAGACTTTGCTCATTAGGACAATTTGGACAGCGGTTGCCAGCGGTTAAGACATTAATGGCTGCGTGTTTTGTTATTTTGAGGGGACAGCAAATTTACACTGTTATACAAGCTGTACACTCACTACTTTACATTTGAGCAAATTGTCATTTCTTCAGAGTTGTCACATGAAAAGATGTACTCACTTTTCTGAGATACTGTAGCTGTGGATAAAATTTAGCTTATAGCACAGATGCAAAAAAAATAAAACATAATCTAACATTATTGACACAAAAAACTCTGGAAACAAATGCCCGAAAAAGACAATACTGTATAGTTATGAATACTAATGAATAAACTTGAAAATGGGCAGTGTATCTACAGAATGAGTTGTGTTTCAACAAGAAGACAAACATTTCACAGAGGCAGAAAATATTGTGGCCGAAAGTAGATGCATGCATATGCATTAATTAAAATAAAGTGTCTAGCTACAAAATGTCATTTTTTTATTCTGTTTTTGAGATGTCCACTGTAAATATACAGGTTCAGATGTTGGATTTAGGGAAAAGTGCAGAGTTGTGTGTACATTTGGGTTTGGGCATTACTGGTTGGACATATAACCCCGCGTTAGACATCAGGGCTAAGTTAAGTTTTGGCATTAAAGGTAATTTAGGTTGAGGATGTGGTTTAGGGTTAGGACTGGGAAATGGAGAACATGGATGTTTGGATTTGGGATGGGTCTCAAGTGCTGACAGCATACAACAACAATTATGTATATCTGGGTATTTGTAAAGTATGTATTACGTGTGTATGTATATGCAGTTCCCTCCGAAATTATTGGCACCAATTATTGGTAGCTGACTATTGCCCCAGCCCCCCTCCCAAAGTGCAGACTCCTGACCGCAAGACCGGGAACAACCCAGAGGGGGAGGGCGGGGCGACTGCACCCGGACAGGTGGAGGCTCCGAGGGGGCGGAGCAGCCGGGACAGGCCAAGGGGGCGGAGTGTCCTGCCATGCAGCCTGGGGAGACAGCAGAATATGAATGTCGGAATGGCATGGGTTACCCGAGGCTGCGGACGGCTGATCCGGCGACCCCCAGACATCAGGGGGTGCTGCAGGCACCGACAGTGTCGGCCAGTCTGCGGCGGGCTGAGGCGGAGAGGGCAATCCGGGCGGCAGCAGGCCATGGAGCAGCGACTGGGGCGGCAGCAGGCCATGGAGCAGCGACTGGGGCGGCAGCAGGCCATGGAGCAGCGACTGGGGTGGCAGCAGGCCATGGAGCAGCGACTGGGGCGGCAGCAGGCCATGGAGCAGCGACTGGGGCGGCAGCAGGCCACGGACCAGGCGTGGTGCGGCATATGGCCAGCCGACTGCCCGTCCAGTCCACACGGCATTGAGGAGGCTGAATGAAAGGGCACAGAAATGGCTAGGGGCATTGCCAGGACATGACAATTTATCATCCATCGGCCTGATTTACCAGCAAAATCTCATAAGAATCGGTGAAGAATACGACTCGGGAGAGGCAGAGGTATGGTCCCAATTGCAGAGCGGGTAGAATTTATATTCAACTCCACACACAGGAGCAGGCAAACGGCGTGGTCAGATGAATACAGGCAGAACTCGATCCACAGGAAATCCCAAAGAAGAGCAGAACCACAAAAGGAGCAGGCTGTAGGCAAAATCCTCACAATATCTGATAATAATCCTTATACGTCATCAGCTAACTTTAAACAAAGAGTATCTGGCAGTGTCAGGACTGACATAATCCTCACTGCCTTGGTTGCAAGTAAAAAATAGAAGCCTGGGACGTTCATAGGCATGTACATCCATGAAGGTGTGTGAGGTGAGGGCCAATTACAGGCTTTGAATGCTGGTACATTGAAAATAACATGGCCACTATTTCCGAGGAAGCAATGGCGTACACAGGCCCTACTAGCGGAGGAGAACGCTAAATTAATAAGAAACAAAAACATATGGAAGCAAAAAGAGCGTCCGATGGAGTAAAATCATGGAGTAAAATGAGGGTACATTTTGGTTTGGCATTAATCAGATGGTGGCAGATGAGTTATCAACTCATCTGCCACCATCTCTGAAACTTGGCAATGGACAGTCCAGTAGACATTGTGATCAGTTTCTGTTTGTTTATTCTGTTTTCCGTAGTTATGAAAAGGGCCCCTCTACTTCGACCCCATCAAAATGAATTTCGGTGTTCATTACACCAGCATCGCAGAAACTGTCTCCACCCACTTGCAAGGAAAGCTGTCAGACTCCATATTCAACTCATTGCTGACAGGTGGAGGAAACTTTAACACTAGAAGCGCAGAGCCATTGACACTTACTAGAAGCGCCATTAGGGGGCATTTTGACCCATGTGTGTTTGGAATGGAAGGGTGTTGCTGACACACAATGATTGTTAGATGGCGCATCTTGCAAGTATATCCAATGCTAATGACACTTAGCGCCAGAAGGACGTTTGACCAAGAGGGACTTAAAATTGTGTGGCTGTATTTGCGCAGTCAGGCTAGGGACCAAACCACAGTTGAAAATCGTATATCAAATAATAGCCTTGCAAATGTATATAGATGGCCTAAAAGATTAAATAGCATGTTCACACCATCGTGTATTTGAATCTGAGATTCGAATAGCTTGCTACTTACAGAGCATAGAACTCTTATAGCTCTGTTTAAAGATAGCTAGCTACTCTACGGGGTCGGCTACTTGTCAGCCAGCTTTAGTCAAATATGGCACGTTATAACGAGCTAAAGATGCATGATGACACTGATCCACCTGTCACTATATGCAAGCAGGCAAGATCCATTTATTTTGTAGCGTCATATACACTACATTGTCATTATTTAGAGATGTAAACGAAATAATTTGGTCATGGCCATCTTCTATGCAGAGGTGTAAAATGTACTCGGCTGTGTTCACTAGTTTTGGTAAGTTCCTAAACAGTGTTCATACGTGTGCAGTCTGGTCAACATCGGTTTACAGAAATATGATTTTTCCTGGGGTGCCTGGGGAACAAGTACATTTTATAATTCTAAAGTAATGATGTGGTTATGGACTTAAAACATTGTTGGGAGGAATATAAGTGTTACATGTATTGGAATTGATTATCTGAAATCTAATTTAAACCTTATCCTAAAAGTTGATTCAATAGCATAATCTACCAGTAGTACAGATCCAAAATAGCACAACAGACATTATTGAAAGTCAATGAATGCAGTCCAAAACCCTAAAGTTAATGGCATAACCTAAAAATACAGTTAAATTATTTGCCAGTTAGACAATTAAACATTTAATGACACCATCTAATATTCAAAACATTACATTCCAACACTGACAAAACTATGTTTATGTACTGTGTATTCAGCTTTGCCCAGATTATGTAGACTTTGGTTTCATCCTATCATCTTGTATGGTCAGGTGAACACTTCCAAAACACTTTCCTGTTTACTCTTGCTAAACAACTGATGTTTCTGTTTAGGTCCAGCAGGTTGGCTGGAATCTCTGTGGAAGACTGAGTCCTGATTGTGTTGTTCCTCCCTGCATTTTTGCTTGCTTCTTAGTCGTATGACTAAATGTGACTGGTTGTTGTGAGTTTGTTCTTGTTTATTCGGTGAGGACATTGATTTGGGCTATGCCATGGCGGTGTGTGATGCAGCATCCTGTCATACTGCCTTATACTGGTACATTCTTGATGGTTTCAGTCACCATGTATTCAGGTCAATTAGTGTATTGTAAGTCTCAAAGTTGTTGATCCTAGTGTTAAATCAGTCTATTCCACTTGATAAAGGTTATTGTCACTGTGAATATGGGGTGGTTACATTGAATGTCAATAGGCTAATATTTATTAGATTGCAATTGAATTACGGAAAATAGTGCTGAAGGCCTAGGTGTAAAATGTACGGCCACTGGCAGTGTCTCATTCTTGACTGTAACCAAAACATTTAAAACTATTTTTTAGAGGCACTTCAGTCTTCAGATAAATATATTTCAGTTGTATTTTATCAAACAATTTAAATCCTGAAATCAGACTAGAACGCTTTCTCGAAGCAAATACACTTGTTTACTACATCTATGCTTGAACGTAGTGTATCTTGAACAAAGATATTTAATGAAATCACACGGACTCTGGGATAACTCTTCTTCCTCCATTCCTACACTCAACGTAATAACATCATAGCCATACATGGCACCTAGCGTCGAACCGCGTGTCAAACCAGGATGTCCCAAACTGATCAGTGGCAAACATCAGTGGGTGTAACTTAATATTCAGTGGCGTAACTGAATATTAAGTTAACCATATTAAGTAAAGTCCTAGACTTGCGGTCTGCAGATATACCTAATTGATATCCTCAGTGACTTGGTATGTACCCTCACATCAGTTTATCCCTGTCTTGTTACAAATGGCTCCTATACACCACAAAAATAGAATTGAGTAAAATGTGAACTGCTTTGGTGTTGTACAAATAACAAGTGTATAACATTCAGCAGGGCTATAGTGAAACTCATTTTCAACCTTGAAGTTGCCTGGTGGACCAGCCCATTTAGGGACAGGGGGCATGATGTACCTACATGCTTCTTTTGGGCACTTCATAGCTATTTTATATTACAAATATACTTAGATAGATAGATAAGACAGAAACACTATAATAAAATATGTCAAATAAAAGAAAATGAAAATATATATGTTCCCCTAATACATTTATGTCTGTTTAAAAATCAGCGCAAATCTTACTGACATAGAAGTCTCACAGACATGAGGTTCTCCCAGGGTGAAGTGCCTATTTAAACAAACACAAATTCAGGTACATGGCTGTAATTTGGAAAACTGAACACTAAAATGAAGGTTGGCATGTTTGAGCCTTGCTTATAACTTAAACTGTAGCTATAGGAAAAAATGTACTCCTCGTATTTTGGCTAGGTTTACAAGCTATAGGAACAATCTCCTATACAACTGTTGCTGTTTTTAGATGGGTGCAGTCTGACCAAGACACTGGAAGACAGTATCCATCATGGCAAGAGATGAAAGCACCACAGGACATGGGCAAGCTCTCTATGTTACTGTGACTTAACTTCTGCGAGAGATTGGCCAAGTCCAGAGATTCCCATTTTAAGAACCGCTGGAAGGTTAAGAGATTTGTTTCAATGCAGCTGATAAAGGATCAACTAACCCTGGACAGGCCAGTTAATATATCAGCGATGCTCAAAACAGGGCTCTTGTGAATGTGCCAGTTTCCTGTATAAGCTGAGCCACAGTGGTATAGAGAGAGATGGATATTTGTTTGTGTGACAAACTACAGGTGCTGGTCATAAAATTAGAATATCATCAAAAAGTTGATTTATTTCAGTAATTCCATTAAAAAAGTTAAACTTGTATATTATATTCATTCATTACACACAGACTGATATATTTCAAACGTTTATTTCTTTTAATTGTGATGATTATAACTGACAACTAATGAAAATCCCAAATTCAGTATCTCAGAAAATGTGAATTAGACAATGTGAATTAGAAATAGACTGAGAGACCAATTAAAGGCCTTTGCAGGTGTTTTGAGTTAATTAGCTGATTAGAGTGTGGCACCAGGTGTCTTCAATATTGAACCTTTTCACAATATTCAAATTTTCTTAGATACTGAATTTGGGGTTTTCATTAGTTGTCAGTTATAATAATCAAAATTAAAAGAAAAAAACACTTGAAATATATCAGTCTGTATGGAATTAATGCATACATTATACAAGTTACTGAAATAAATTACTGAAATAAATCAACTTTTTGATGATATTCTAATTATATGACCAGCACCTGTATTCCATTAAAAATCAGCTGCTTCAAGCTAAAATAGTCATTTACAACATAAACAATGTTTTCACTATTTCTGATCAATTTGATGTTATTTTAATGGACAAAATATTTTCTTTTCGTTTGAAAACAAAGACATTTCTCAGTAATCCCAAACCTGAACGGTAGTGTAATTACCTGTGAAATCACTTTGATTGAACTTGCAGGTGCCTAAACACATCACAATCAGTTGCTAGAGTGAGTCAGCAAGGCACATCTAGTCTAAGCCCCAAGTTAATCCTCAGCTTCTGCCTTAAGTTTTTTCTTCAGCAAGTGAAATGCACGCTCAATCGGGTTGAGATTGACTTGGCCATTGCAGAATATATCATTTATTTGCCTGGGTTGCTTTTGCAGTATGTTTTGGATCATTATCCATCTGTAAAGTGAAGCGTTGTCCAATCAATTTCACTGAATTTGGCTGAATCTGAGCAGACAATATATCCTTATACACTTCAGAATTCATCTGGCTGCTTCTGTCACATCAATAAATACTAGTGATCCAGTGCCACTGGAAGCCATGCATGTCCTTGCCAGTACAGTGCCTCCACTGTGATTTACAGATGCTGTTGTATGCTTTGGATCATGAGCCGTTCCAAGCCTTCCCCATACTTTTTTATTCCCATCATTCTGGCACAGGTTGATCTTAGTTTCATCTGTCCAAAGAATGCTCTTCCAGAACTGAGCTGGCTTTTGTAGATGTTTTTTTGGCAAAGTGTAATCTGGGCTTTCTATTCTTGACGCTTATGAATCCTTTGCAACTTGTGAACCCTCTGTATTTGCTCTCATGAAGTCTTCCCTTTATGGTAGACTTGGATAATGTTATGCCTACCTCTAGGAGTGTTCTTCACTGGGCTGGATGTTGTGCAGGGATTTTTCTTTACTACAGAAAGGATCCTACGATCATCCATCACTGTTGTCATCTGTGGACATCCAGGCCTTTTTGTGTTGCAGAGCTCACCAGTGCGTTCTTCTTTTCTCAGAATGTACCTAACTGTTGATTTGGCGACTCCTAGTGTTCCTGCTATCTCCCTGATGGAATACATTTTTTGAAGGCTATGGATGGCCTGTTTCACTTGCACTGAGCGCTCCTTTGACCATATGGTGTGGGTTCACAGCAACAGCTTCCAAACGTGAATTCCACACCTGGAATCAACTCCAGACTTTTTACCCGCTCAATTGATGAAGAAATAACGAAGCAATAGCCCACACCTGTCCATGAAACAGCTTTTGAGTCAATAGTCCAAAAAAGGGGGGGCTACATATTAAAAAGCTGTAATTCCTAAACCCTTCCTCCCATTTGGATGTGAGTACCTTCACATTAAAGTTGAGGGACTGCACTTTAAGCCCATTTTCATTATTTGTTTATTTATACTGTAACAAATAAAGGTTTTGGTAAACAGCCAAAATAACAAAACGTATGTGTCACATTAAAGAAAGAAACAATGAAATTACTATGTGATAGCTACATGTGAAACTATCACAAAATAGGATGGCTGGCTGGATAGCTATCTAGCTAACAAACTACTTTGACAAGGATAAATAAATCCGGCTGAGAGAGTGACACGTGCTTCACTACAGTGTCTCTATTTAGTAATGATACAACGCTAGATTTTAGTCAGGCACAAAACAAACAATTATCTGAGTGAGGCTTACAAATAGGTAGTTGGTTACAGAAGATATCAAGCCAACAGCTTACCAGTGTACTGCATAGTTGCGATTTTCACCAGGACTTCAGGAAAGTCACACTTCATAGCTCTCGAACCAAGACCTGACGTAAGACTAAAGGCAAGTTGGAGTAAAGAAAGCTACCGAATAGATAACCCTATTAGCCTCATTGGATTGCAAGTACAAATTGTTTTTGAAAATCAAAGGCAGAATGTTTGCGTCCAAATTCTGTAAACAAACAAGAACCAATTCGAAAACACAGTTTGCTATCCACAAATACGATAAGTTCCACAAACTAAAATGTCACTCCAAATACCTCTTCACCTGATGAAAATAGTTAGCATATTGTGAATTCCGATTGTGGATCGATTTTACAGATGGTAAAGTAGTCGTTTGTGAATTTTAAACGTGTTTGTTTGAAGATTCTGAATTACATTTGTGGACTGCGTTTCCTATGTGCAGATCATAATATATTTGTTTGGAGAATTTGTGCAATTCTAGATTATTATGCTGTATCAAACATCACAAAACTAGAGTCAAAATGTTACAAACAAATAGGAACCAATACACAAATATAATATGATCTGCAAATAATGAATTTACTGTTCAAAGATGTGAGGGATAATCGAAAATCATTTTTCATATATGGAAATCCCTGCTTTGAGGTATAAGTTTAAAAGTATATTTATGGGTTGCGAAATATATTTGTGGATTGTGTTTTGTATTTGCAGATTGTGAGACTTTTGTTTGTGGATGCTACATTCATTTGTAAACTGTATTTTCTGTTTACGCATTGTAAAATACATTTGTAAATTGTGATCTACAAATTTGCAATAATTTTGAAGCAATTCTATCTCCATAGTGTTTGATTGCAATTACATACATCATATTTCAAAGCTGGAAAGCTAGTTTGCTTTTCCATTTTGTGTTTTGTCTATTTTTTATTTATATAAAACAATTCACTTTTAATAAATAGCCAAATTCTGATTGTGGTTGTTATAAAAAATAAATGAATTAATACTTCAAAATTAATTTGGTTTAATTTAAAACAAATAGTGCAGTAAAATGCATGTTTTTCGCTAGAAAATGTATCTGTTTGAGGACTTTTTCAGGGGAAACAATATCTCATATCACTTCAAGCCAAAGAGCACCATGAATCAGAAACAGATTTATTGCCAATTAGGTTTTCACATACAAGGAATTTACTTTGGTCTGATGCATAACAATAAACATACTGTATAGTGCTAGGGCAAAAACTGGCAAGTACAAAAGTGCAGAACTGCAAAATACAGTAACAATTAAGTGACAAAAAACAATTGAAGTTATGAATTAGTGTAATAAGAATATGTTGTGATATGGGTGTTTGGTGTCAGTGGGGGTCAGGATTAGCTACAACATGTCTTTACTGAGTAATCCAAAACTGTTCTGAAGTTCCTATTTTTTTAATCTTGTTTATTTAACACAATTATTGTAACAGTAAAAATGCTGAGAGGATGATGTGTGTCAGATTTTCAAGAATATCTATGAACAACATTTTGATACATCCTGCAATATCCATCAGTGGTTATTTGTATAGAACCATAATTTCTCCCCTCACAGATATTTAATCTGCAATAACAACATAAAATATAAACATACATAAATATTTTTTAATAGATAGTTTGATATAATTTTTTTGACTCAATTATTTAATGAAATGTACCTTACTCAAAATATCAATATTTTTACATCTGATGTCACAAGCTGCATTTGATTATCAAAGGATTAGAAATGGATTTAATCAATTGATCTTGATCTTAGGTCTATCTTTATATGCACTTTTTACATGATTGTGTAAAGATATGCATTTGCAAAGCTAAGCCCCGAATGTATTGAGATCCTAGCGATGCCTCTGATGTGGGGTATAGATCAAACTCGATTGATAAAACAATTGATAAATCCGGGCAGTACAGTCTTTCATATGGGAGACTAATAATTTTAGGCTAATAGCCCGTCACTGTTGCTTTTTTAGTAACAAGCCTTACTGTATGGAGTCGGTCTTGGCTATATTGATGAACACAGTCTAATGTGTGATTTGTCAGTTCCTGTGCTTATTTCATCTCAAGTCAAGTGCTGCTACAAACACACAATGTAAATCTCTGTGAACACATAACCACAATTTTCATAACAGCTTTCATAACATGCTTTAAGTAGACTTTCAGTAGACTGTCAGTTCAATTAATTCAATTCAAATTATTGGTGTAATTATTCAAAATTACATTATCATCTCCATCATGTAATAATTGGATACTAGAAAAAAATCAAATTTTGTTGACATGGTGGGGTGTGTAATAATTAGAATTTAATTATAAATGTTTGTTTTATTTAAATTTATCAGCAGAATGGAGTCTTCACAATCTTTGTAAACTGAGCCTGCAAGGGCTGTCCCAATTACTACATAATTGCCTGATCGTAATTATTTGAGACAGATCGCAATTAATGATTTTCCTGCACAATATTTGTATTCCAAAATCATGTTTCCAATCTGAATAAGGGATATTAGGCCAATGTTAGAAACATCTCAACACTAGTCTACCATGCAAATGATGTCCGTTTCCATTGGATGTCTAGACCACGTTTGCAGGATGGCGTTTGACATGCTCTGCAGAAAGTTATTTACTGAAACTTGTTTGTGAAGCGGTATATACACATGGAAAACTGATCCTGAGGTCTGACTATGATAACCACATAGAAACACACAATATATATATATATTTTTTTATAGAGGTCAAGCACGGGCCCCTCATCCACTGCGGGCCCTGGTGCAACCGCACAATGGATATCTATGCCAGTGGGAACAAATATGTTTTTACAAATGCCTATGGTTTTGGAATGGGATGGCCAACAAGCTCATGTAGGTTTTGGCCGTATGCAGTATGTGCACTGACAACAATCTCATTGATTCTACTAAAACAAACTAAATACAGCCTCAAGCCATTTCATTTAATATTACTTAGTTAACACATTTTCCATGTGTGCTCATAGTGAAGAGCTGCTACAGACCTCTGTATTTCAGTGTGTGTGGCTGATATGTGATCTATATGTATATTTTGCCAGTACTGTACTTGAATTTCACAGCCTCACCTCCCAAGCTCCACCACTCTCTTGCATGACTATTGTACACTGGTTGACTCAACATCATTCTGGTTCGGCTAATAAATATGAACATTCAAGATATGGGCTACACATGACTAATTGTATTTAAGTTATCCACCTTAAAGACAACATTTCACCTAAACTCCACGGTTGACCTTTTCTCTCTGGCTGTCAGATCCTGCTATGACAAGGACTTTCTCACGGTCACCATCTGATCCTGCTACTTATGTAGGGACTTTTTAAGAGATCAACTATTAAACTAGTTAGTTAGCTATATCTTCTAATGTCTCATAGCTAGCTAGCTGTACCACTCACTTTGCCTTTGCATAAAAAACACCTGTTTGTCTAACTTCTTGGCTGGCATCATGCTGGTGTCATACTGTGCTAGCTGTCAGTGAGGTGAACCTAGTGTAATAGACTGTTTGCTAGCTAGCGAAATAATGTTAGCTGGCAAGCTAATATATATTTTGCTACTATCAATATCATTCATATATATAATGTTAGAATAACTACACCTTACCGGTTTAAGAAAAACACTCTGATAAGATAAATATCTACCTCACGTTACAGGAGGTAATTAGATAGAGGTATTGGCAGCTAGTTTACCTAACTTTTATAAGCCAGAGATCACCATTGCTAGTTGCAAAAGTGGACCCCAAATTCATAACTGAGTAAATTAAGAAGGTAAGTAGAATCAAGTTGGTAAATAATTGGGAACCAAATTAACCAATCAAAGGAGGGATCTATAGGAAAGTATTTGGGCAGGAAAATGGAAAATGAGATATCAGAGGACATCAGCAAGAGGGTACTGAAAGCACATCAGTCTGGTGAAGGCTATACAATGGTCACAAGACGATTTGAGCTTCGTAAGTGCAATATCAGGAAAACATTTTAGAAATTCAGAGCATTTAACATGACAGCAACTCAGTGGATGCCCTTCCAAAATATAGACTAAAGAAATACAGTGGATATAAAAAGTCTACACACCCCTGTTAAAATACCAGGTTCTTGTAATGTAAAAGAATGAGACAAAGATAATCATGTGAGAACATTTTCCACCTTTAATGTGACCTATAACGTGAACAATTCAAATGAAAAACAAAATTAAATCTTTGAAAAACAAAATAATTAAAAAAAGTACAATAACTTTTTTTTTTGTGTGCACACCCACACTAATACTTTGTTGAAGCAACTTTTGATTTTGTTCCAGCACTCAGTCTTTTTGGGTAGGAGTCTATTAGCATGGCACATCTTGACGTAGGCAATATTTGCCCACTCTTCTTTGAAAAAGTGCTCGAAATCTGTCAGATGCGAGGACATCTCCTCTGCACATTACTCTTCAGATCACCTCACAGATGTTCAATTGGATTCAGGTCTGGGATCTGGCTGGGCCATTCCAAAACATTAATCTTCTGGTGAATCCATGCTTTTCTGGATTTGAATGTGTGCTTTTGGTCGTTGTCATGCTGAAAGGTGAACTTCATCTTCAGCTTTCAAACGGACACCTGAAGGTTTTGTGCCAAAATTGGCTGGTATTTGGAAATGTTCATAATTCCCTCCACCCTGACTAAGGCCCTGGTTCAAGCTGAAGAAAAACAGCCCAAAAGCATGATGCTGCCACCACTCTGTTGTGCCATATTTATCCACAGGATAATGACTGTCTTCACTGCGTTCCATGGTATATCTAATGCTTTGGAAATGATTTAGTACCTTTCTCCTAACTGATATCTTTCAACAATGAGATCCCTCTGATGCTTTGGAAGCTATCTGCAGACCATGGCTTTTGCTCTGACATTGCAACTAAGAAAATTTCAGGAAAATCCTACTAGAAATGTATTTGTGATTAATCAGAGTCACTTTAAATGATGGCAGGTGTGTACTGATTTCTATTTAACATGAGTTTGAATGTGATTGGTTAATTCTGAACACAGCCACATCCCCAGTTATATGAGGTTATCCCTCAGGTTATTGTAAGGTTATTATTTTTCATTTTTCCCCCTCGAAGATTTCAGTCATTTTTTCAATTGAATTGTTCACATTATAGTTCAAATTAAAAGTGGAAAAAGTTCTGACATGAATTATCTTAGTCACATTTTTTTACATCACCAAAAGCTGCCATTGTAACAGGCGTGTGTAGACTTTTTATATCCTCTGTATCATAAATCAGGTAAATGCCAACCCAAAAATAACACCAGGAGATCTGCGAATTTGCCTCACAGCATGCTTCAATAAGATAAACACTGAATCAAAATTGCATTAATTGGGGGGTTGCTAGGAACAAGCTTCTAGTGTCAAAAGAGAACGAAACTGCTAATCTTAACGAGACCCCTTGAAAATAACGGTTTCTGGAAGTCCATTCTTTGGACAGATAAGTCCAAAATGTATGTTTCTCAAAACTGCTATGTTTGCAAAAAACCTGACACTGCCCACCACCAAAACAAACTTATACAAAGAGTCAAGCATAGTGGTGGGGATTTCAAGATCTGTGGCTTCTTTTCCTTCTCCGAATCATTAAGGGAACCATGAATTCTGAGTTACACCAGGAGATTTTTTAACAGAACTTCAGGCCATCATTCAACACCAGTAATTAATTATAAAAAAGGTTATAACCAGTAATTAATTATAAAAAAGGTGTGTTGGTTGTGCTGCTGCCATCTGCCTCAACCGGCAGTTAGTGCACCGACAAGGTGGAGCGCCGGAGAGGGAGAGAGCACGCAGCACCACGCGGAGCAGCCGTCAAAGAAACCCCTTAAACTACATTCAATTTGCTGGATTCTGAAAGCAGCAGAGAGAAAAAATCCTGCCAAAAATGTCAAAGAATGAATAATGGCCATAGGAATTTATTCAATTTGTTCCACTGCTAATGGAGGTGCAACAAGCTATAGAATTAAGGTGTTTGCGTATGTTTTTGCATATGCAAACCCCTTTTTTATTTGCATTTTCTATTAAACATCATGATCTCCACTAAATAAAAATATGGAATTGGTGATTATAAATCTGTTATGTGTGGTGGAAAATTGCTTGTTACTACGTCAAATGGAAATTCAAAGTACACTGCTAAAAAAAATTAAGGGAACAGGAAATCATCACAGTATAACACCAAGTCAATTAAACTTCAGGTTATCAGTCAGTCCAGTTAGGAAGCATAAGCGATTGTGAATCAGTGTCACCTGTTTTTGTGCAAATGAAAGTGACAACAGGTGCACTGGAGAGGCAAAAGCAAGACAACCCCTAAAAGGGAATTGTTTTGCAGGTGGTGGCCACAGATAATTGCTCTCTCCTTATCCTTCCTGAATAATTATTCTCTAGTTTTGCATTTTGCTAGTGTCCATGTCACTACTGGTAGTATTAGGCATTGCAAAGGTAGTCCAGCTCCTCTAGGATAGCACATCCATACGTACTGTCGCAAGAAGGTTTGCTGTGTCTCCCAGTGCAGTCTCAGGAGCATGGAGGAGATACCAGGAGATGGGCCATTACACGAGGAAAGCTTGACAGGGCCTTAGAAGGGCATCAACCCAGCAGGAGGACTGGTATCTGCTCGTTTGTTCAAGGAGGAACTGGAGGAGCACTTCCAGAGCCCTACAAAAGCACCTCCTGTGGGCTACTGGTGTGCATGTTTCAGACCAAACTGTCAAACTGTTTCCATGAGGGTGGAATGAGGGCCAACGTCCTCTAGTGGGACCTGAGCTCACAGCCCAGTACCATGTAGCTTGATTGGCATTCGCCAGGGAACACCAGAATTTGCCAGTCCGCCATTCGCGCCCCTTTCTCTTCAACCAGGTTTCCGTAAGCACTCGCACCGGATGAGAAAACATTCTACGGCCAACAACCTGAAGGAACTGAAAAAATGTTAATTCAGTGATTTAACTATTCTTTATTATAAAGTATAATGAACAATAATATATGGATATGTACTAAATTTCTGCTCCAGTCTACACCCTGTGTCTGTTCATATGCTATCTTTGTAATGTTAAATGTGTTACATGTTAATGTATAACTCGCTTCTGAATACAGAGCCTAAGGACAAGCCATAATTACCCAAGCTTGACCAAAGAGTTATACCACTCTGTCTTATTATGTTAAAAGAAGAGGTGATGCACCACACTGGTAAACATGCCCCTCTCCCAACTTTTTATGAAACATGTGGCTGGCATCAAATTCAAAGTGGGCATGTATTTGATATGTTGTCTTTGTATTATTTTCAATTAAATACAGGGATAAATGATTTGCACATCATTGCATTCTGTTTTTATTTTCATTTTACACAGCATCCCAACTTTTTGGAAAAAGGTTTGTAAACGAGGAATGCTGTAGTAATCTATTTCACTCTACTACATTTTTCAAAAGGGGTAATAATAATATCCACTTATAAAAAAGGGTTTTCAACTTTCCTCACAGCATTGTACATACATACGTATTTGTGTAAACAGTAAAATGTGTTCAATTCAAGGAGACACTTTCTTGGATTTCAAAATATTTATGACTAGTTTACGAATATCCTTAGACTGGAATCCATAGATAAGAGGGTTCAGGACAGGAGTAACCACATGGAAAATAACTGATGCCAGTTTCCTGTAATTTGACCACTGTGGGTACCGATGGAGGAAGACAATAACAAAACCTGCAAAAAGCATAATGAGGTATACAGCCAGATGTGTAAAACAGGTATGTAGGGCTTTTCTGTTAAGCGATTTGCTCTTACTCCTCAAACACACCATGGTGATTCTAATGTATGTATAAGCCACAATCCCCATGGAGGAGACTAAGAATAGGGCGGTGTAAAAAAGTCCATATATGTTATTTACAACAGTGCTCTCACAGGATAGCTTGACTAGCGAGGCATTGTCACACCAAGGGTTGGTGATTTCCGACCTGCAACGAGACAAGGGTACTACAAGGCCGAGGAGGGCTGCCACAAAGACAATAGTCATCACCCAGGCAAATACACATAGTTTCACTAGCATGTAGTTGTTCATGATGGTGGTGTATCGCAGAGGGTCGCAAATGGCCACATTCCTGTCAAAGGCCATGATCATCAGTATTGTATGAAAATTTGCAGCAAACCAGTGGGCCAAGAAAGCTTGGGTGAAACATTCATGATAGGTAATATATCTGTCTGAAGTAGGTGTTAAAATATCAAACAGCAGTCGAGGTATGACGGTGGTGATACTAAGAGCATCATTGAAAGACATGTTGCCAAGGAGGATGTACATGGGCTGGTGCAGAATCCTCTCCATGCAGATAAGCACCGTAAGCCCGATGTTGGACACCATTGAGAAGATGTAGATGATCAGGAGGAAGATAAAGGCTGGGTACATGGACAGATTGTCGACGTTCATTCCTTCAAGCTTGAGAAGGTCCACATTGTATGTTTGGTTTTCCATCTGTGGGACAGACTAGACTCAAATACCAACTAAAATGTTATTCATTAAGGTTTAGAAATTCTAGTAAATTTCAATACCGTCCCTTGTTTTGCCAGTCAGGATAGATTAAACAGGAAATCCGGAATACCTGGGAATTTGTTAAATGTTTCCTGAATCTTCAATTCATTAGTTAATGCAGCATTTGTGGTTATGGCTGGAGTCAGTAATAACGCTGATCTCTAACAGTGAACATTAGTAGTGAAAATAAAAGAGAATAAATAACTGTCAACAAAACAACACAGAGCACAATAATATATTAAAATATACTCATCCTCTAACATCTCGTACCATATTTATACAAAGAAAGAGAAAGTTGGAAATGTTCTTAATTTTCACCCAGTCTGACACATCTCTACAAATGAGACCAGACAAATAATACCAGCACCTTTTATTAGGTAAGGGGTTCTCTCTAACTTTGAGGCAGATCCTGGGCAGTCTGTGGGGCTAATCGTTTCCAAGCAACTGACACAGTATGTCAAATCTCTCAGGTAATGTAGCTCATATGCTGTACGTTTACAGTATCTCCCATTAAGGCCTGTTACTAAATGCAATGTACTGTCTGTAATCTCCCATTACAGTCAGTCCAAAGAGGGTTTAATGGTGTTGACAAAATCTGTAATTAATAGAAAAGCTTCAATGTTATTATAGACAAAATAAATGTGCTTGCTACAATAAGGCATGTCACTAAATGCAATGTACTGACAGAATCTTCAATTCATTTCCCCATATTTCCTAATGTAACAGGATGTTTTGATGTGTCAAAACTGTCACCATGTTTATTGAAGGCAATTTAATGCACAATGTCCCATTACTTTCACTACAATTACCTTACTATTGACTGCATTCTTATTGGGAAAAGCGCCCAACCTGTGACACTTATCTTCTCCCACTGAATGAAATGTGCTGACAAGCATATTGTTGGCATACTTATTTTATCAATGAATGTGTATTGACATAAGCATCTAACACTCTGACATTTTGTTTTAAAATGAATTGAATACATTGAAAAAAGCATGAATTACATAACATTTTTCTTATTTTAACTGCTGAGAAATTAATATATTGTGACACATATTTTTCTTTGAATTTAAATTGATACAATGACTATAGTGTGAATCTAGATTGTCAGTTTTTATTTGATGGTATTTACATCCATACTGGATTACCCTTTAGATATGACAGCTTGTTCTGTACATAGTCTTAACATTATAGGGTGCTACTGGTTTGCATCTTGTGGTGTACCTGTCATCGAGATTGCGGGAGCAAGGAACCAGGCGCAGGCGGAATGTGGTCGATTTTCATCTTTTAATAAACAATTAATAAGCACGACCAAACAACAAAAGAAAAGGTCTTACTGAAGCAGCAAAACGACAGTACACAATGGCTCTAAAGAAACGTATGTTCAAACGGCAACACACACGACAACGTCGTCAAACACAACAACAATGATCCACAAATGCGGGGAGCAGAGGGGAAACATTTAAACACTATCAAATGATGTGATACGGACCTGGTATGCATGGTTAAAGACATGTGACACAAAACAAATCCGGGTTGTGTTCATAAGTGATGGGAAGTGAGAGTGCACGGAACGGTGGTGCTGCTGCTCACCGTACCGCTGGGCAGCGGTAGGAGCTGGCGGCGTCGGCCGCTGGGCAGCGGGAGGAGCTGGCTGCGACTGCACGGCAGCATTGGGCGCTGGCTGCGACTCCACGGCAGCAGGGGGCGCTGGCTGCGACTCCACGGCAGCAGGGGGCGCTAGCTGCGACTCCACGGCAGCAGGGGCAGTAGGGAATAGCCGGCGCCGTGGCGTTGGCACCGGACGTAGACGGGGTGCCGGGTCTCCGTACCCTGAGGAGGCCTCTGTTCAGGAGGGAACCACGACCAGGCGTTGGGCACCTCGTCCTGCATTGTGGTGCTGCCCTCTTCTTCCTTCGGCCTCTCTTCCTGCGTCCAGTCCTCTCTGCCTCCTGCATATCCTGCAGGAGCCCTGTGACCAGCTCCTCAGTGAGCGGCTTGACCACTCCCCATTGGTCCATGCCCCACAGCGACCCCCCAAACTCTTCTTGGGGCGATCTCCCTCCTTGCTCCATCGGGGGGTCTTCCTCCACTCTCCCATAAACAGTCTCCTCATCATCAGAGGAGAGGGAGTCAGACCCCCAATCACACCTCCAGGTGTAAACCCTTTCTGGAGGGACTGCCTGCTGGTTCAATTTTTGGTGGATCATTCTGTCATCGAGGTTGCGGGGGTAAGGAACCAGGCGCAGGCGGAATGTGGTCGATTTTCATCTTTTAATAAACAATTAATAAGCACGACCAAACAACAAAAGAAAAGGGCTGACTGAAGTAGCAAAACGACAGTACACAATGGCTCTAAAGAAATGTATGTTCAATCGGCAACACACACGACAACGTCGTCAAACACAACAACAATGATCCACAAATGCGGGGAGCAGAGGGGAAACATTTAAACACTATCAAATGATGTGATACGGACCTGGTGTGCATGGTTAAAGACATGTGACACAAAACAAGTCCGGGATGTGTTCATAAGTGATGGGAAGTGAGAGTGCACGGAACGGTGGTGCTGCTGCTCACCGTACCGTGACAGTACCAGCTGACTCCTCTTGGTATATTCTTCTCCATATGGTAGTCTTTGACACATCTGGAGAGTTTTATTTGATCAGTTGGACTGTTTTTAGTGTGTTGAAAGTAGGCTTTCTTGGCCTACCAGGTTTATTGGTACAAAACAACACCGACACGAAGAATTACGCTTCTTGTCTTTATAGGAAAAGCTCACAGTACCACACAGTCTCAAAACAGACATAGTTTCAATAACCCGTGAGGTGCGAGTGAAAATGAGAAACATAAATTGACATCATTATAACTAACTCAAAACAGGTGTGAGAGTCTGTTTGGTGCACTGCTGTCATCTTCTCCAGCTGGTGTCATGGTTTGAGTAGGGGTAGAAGAACACAGGCACAGAGGATTCCAAAATGGCAAAAGGGTAATTTAATAAACTTACAAAGAACAAAAACAAAATTGCACAAATGGCAAGAACAGGCAACAGTAACAAACACACATAAACATCAATGAACAACAAGAAACACTGGGGCAGGAGGACATAAAATAGGGACAAAATGAGGGAGCAAACAAGGCACAGGTGGAAACAATAAGGACAACGCCAGGCTACGTTCAAAAGCAAAGGGCAAAAACCAAACAGGCCGCATTCACAAACAAAAGTAAGAACCAAACCGAACCAACAGAACCTCACAGCCGGCAGTTTGTCGACCAGCGAGGTGGAGCGCCGCCGAGGGAGAGAACTCGCAGCGCCACGCGGAGCAGCCGTCACAGATACCCCTTAAACTACATTAAATTTGCTGAATTCGGATAAGCAGCAGAGAGAAAAAATCCTGCCAAAAATGTCAGAGAATGATTAAGGGCTATAGGAGTTTATTCAATTTATTCTAAGTTATCACTGCTAATGGAGGTGTCACAAGCTAATGAATGAAGGGGTTTGCATGTTTATTGCACAAGCGAACAAATTTTTTATTTCACATTTTTCTACTAAATACATGAACTCCACTAAATCAAAATATGGAATTGGTGATTATTAATCCGTTACGTGTGGTGGAACATTTTATTTATTACAATGAACTCTTATTGCTTATTACTATGTCTAATGGAAATTCATAGTACACTGCTAAAAAAAATTAAGGGAACAGGAAATCATCACAGTATAACACCAAGTCAATTAAACTTCAGGTTATCAGTCTGTCCAGTTAGGAAGCAAAAGTGATTATGAATCAGTGTCACATGTTTTGGGGCAAAGTTAAGTGACAACAGGTGCACCGGAGAGGCAAAAGCAAGACAACCCCCTAAAAGGGAATGGTTTTTCAGGTGGTGGCCACAGACAATTGCTCTCTCCTTATCCTTCCTGACTGTTCTCAAGTTTTGCAATTTGCTAGTGTCCATGTTATTACTGGTAGCATGAGGCGATACCGGCAGCCCATTCAGGTTGCAAAGGTAGTCCAGCTCCTCCAGGATGGCACATCCATACGTACTATCGCAAGAAGGTTTGCTGTGTCTCCCAGTACAATCTCAGGAGCATGGAGGAGATCCATTACACGAGACGGGGCCGTTACACGATGAGAGCTGGACATGGCCGTAGAAGGCCATAAACCCTGCAGTAGGACTGATATTTGCTCGTTTGTGCAAGGAGGAACAGGAGGAGCACTGCCCAGAGCCCTACAAATTGATCTCCTGCGAGCTACTGGTTTGCATGTTTCTGACCAAACAGTCAGAAACAGACTCCATGAGGGTGGCATGAGGGCCCAACGTCCTCTAGTGGGACCTGTGCTCACAACCCAGTACCGTGCAGCTCGACTGGCATTCGCCAGGGAACACCAGTGACACATATTTTTCTTTGAATTTAAATTGATACAATGACTATAGTGTGAATCTAGATTGTCAGTTTTTATTTGATGGTATTTACATCCATACTGGATTACCCTTTAGATATGACAGCTTGTTCTGTACATAGTCTTAACATTATAGGGTGCTACTGGTTTGCATCTTGTGGTGTACCTGTCATCGAGATTGCGGGAGCAAGGAACCAGGCGCAGGCGGAATGTGGTCGATTTTCATCTTTTAATAAACAATTAATAAGCACGACCAAACAACAAAAGAAAAGGTCTTACTGAAGCAGCAAAACGACAGTACACAATGGCTCTAAAGAAACGTATGTTCAAACGGCAACACACACGACAACATCGTCAAACACAACAACAATGATCCACAAATGCGGGGAGCAGAGGGGAAACATTTAAACACTATCAAATGATGTGATACGGACCTGGTGTGCATGGTTAAAGACATGTGACACAAAACAAGTCCGCGATGTGTCCATAAGTGATGGGAAGTGAGAGTGCACGGAACGGTGGAGCTGCTGCTCACCGTACCGCTGGGCAGCGGGAGGAGCTGGCGGCGTCGGCCGCTGGGCAGCGGGAGGAGCTGGCTGCGACTGCACGGCAGCATTGGGCGCTGGCTGCGACTCCACGGCAGCAGGGGGCGCTGGCTGCGACTCCACGGCAGCAGGGGGCGCTAGCTGCGACTCCACGGCAGCAGGGGCAGTAGGGAATAGCCGGCGCCGTGGCGTTGGCACCGGACGTAGACGGGGTGCCGGGTCTCCGTACCCTGAGGAGGCCTCTGTTCAGGAGGGAACCACGACCAGGCGTTGGGCACCTCGTCCTGCATTGTGGTGCTGCCCTCTTCTTCCTTCGGCCTCTCTTCCTGCGTCCAGTCCTCTCTGCCTCCTGCATATCCTGCAGGAGCCCTGTGACCAGCTCCTCAGTGAGCGGCTTGACCACTCCCCATTGGTCCATGCCCCACAGCGACCCCCCCAAACTCTTCTTGGGGCGATCTCCCTCCTTGCTCCATCGGGGGGTCTTCCTCCACTCTCCCATAAACAGTCTCCTCGTCATCAGAGGAGAGGGAGTCAGACCCCCAATCACCCCTCCAGGTGTAAACCCTTTCTGGAGGGACTGCCTGCTGGTTCCATTTTTGGTGGATCATTCTGTCATCGAGGTTGCGGGGGTAAGGAACCAGGCGCAGGCGGAATGTGGTCGATTTTCATCTTTTAATAAACAATTAATAAGCACGACCAAACAACAAAAGAAAAGGGCTGACTGAAGTAGCAAAACGACAGTACACAATGGCTCTAAAGAAACGTATGTTCAAACGGCAACACACACGACAACGTCGTCAAACACAACAACAATGATCCACAAATGCGGGGAGCAGAGGGGAAACATTTAAACACTATCAAATGATGTGATACGGACCTGGTGTGCATGGTTAAAGACATGTGACACAAAACAAGTCCGCGATGTGTCCATAATTGATGGGAAGTGAGAGTGCACGGAACGGTGGAGCTGCTGCTCACCGTACCGCTGGGCAGCGGGAGGAGCTGGCGGCGTCGGCCGCTGGGCAGCGGG
This sequence comes from Esox lucius, assembly GCF_011004845.1. NCBI lineage: Eukaryota > Metazoa > Chordata > Actinopteri > Esociformes > Esocidae > Esox > Esox lucius. The sequence goes on along the minus strand of NC_047575.1, from coordinate 21,733,688 downwards.
AGGAGCTGGCTGCGACTGCACGGCAGCATTGGGCGCTGGCTGCGACTCCACGGCAGCAGGGGGCGCTGGCTGCGACTCCATGGCAGCAGGGGGCGCTAGCTGCGACTCCACGGCAGCAGGGGCAGTAGGGAATAGCCGGCGCCGTGGCGCTGGCACCGGACGTAGACGGGGTGCCGGGTCTCCGTACCCTGAGGAGGCCTCTGTTCAGGAGGGAACCACGACCAGGCGTTGGGCACCTCGTCCTGCATTGTGGTGCTGCCCTCTTCTTCCTTCGGCCTCTCTTCCTGCGTCCAGTCCTCTCTGCCTCCTGCATATCCTGCAGGAGCCCTGTGACCAGCTCCTCAGTGAGCGGCTTGACCACTCCCCATTGGTCCATGCCCCACAGCGACCCCCCAAACTCTTCTTGGGGCGATCTCCCTCCTTGCTCCATCGGGGGGTCTTCCTCCACTCTCCCATAAACAGTCTCCTCATCATCAGAGGAGAGGGAGTCAGACCCCCAATCACACCTCCAGGTGTAAACCCTTTCTGGAGGGACTGCCTGCTGGTTCAATTTTTGGTGGATCATTCTGTCATCGAGGTTGCGGGGGTAAGGAACCAGGCGCAGGCGGAATGTGGTCGATTTTCATCTTTTAATAAACAATTAATAAGCACGACCAAACAACAAAAGAAAAGGGCTGACTGAAGTAGCAAAACGACAGTACACAATGGCTCTAAAGAAATGTATGTTCAATCGGCAACACACACGACAACGTCGTCAAACACAACAACAATGATCCACAAATGCGGGGAGCAGAGGGGAAACATTTAAACACTATCAAATGATGTGATACGGACCTGGTGTGCATGGTTAAAGACATGTGACACAAAACAAGTCCGGGATGTGTTCATAAGTGATGGGAAGTGAGAGTGCACGGAACGGTGGTGCTGCTGCTCACCGTACCGTGACAGTACCAGCTGACTCCTCTTGGTATATTCTTCTCCATATGGTAGTCTTTGACACATCTGGAGAGTTTTATTTGATCAGTTGGACTGTTTTTAGTGTGTTGAAAGTAGGCTTTCTTGGCCTACCAGGTTTATTGGTACAAAACAACACCGACACGAAGAATTACGCTTCTTGTCTTTATAGGAAAAGCTCACAGTACCACACAGTCTCAAAACAGACATAGATTCAATAACCCGTGAGGTGCGAGTGAAAATGAGAAACATAAATTGACATCATTATAACTAACTCAAAACAGGTGTGAGAGTCTGTTTGGTGCACTGCTGTCATCTTCTCCAGCTGGTGTCATGGTTTGAGTAGGGGTAGAAGAACACAGGCACAGAGGATTCCAAAATGGCAAAAGGGTAATTTAATAAACTTACAAAGAACAAAAACAAAATTGCACAAATGGCAAGAACAGGCAACAGTAACAAACACACATTAACATCAATGAACAACAAGAAACACTGGGGCAGGAGGACATAAAATAGGGACAAAATGAGGGAGCAAACAAGGCACAGGTGGAAACAATAAGGACAACGCCAGGCTACGTTCAAAAGCAAAGGGCAAAAACCAAACAGGCCGCATTCACAAACAAAAGTAAGAACCAAACCGAACCAACAGAACCTCACAGCCGGCAGTTTGTCGACCAGCGAGGTGGAGCGCCGCCGAGGGAGAGAACTCGCAGCGCCACGCGGAGCAGCCGTCACAGATACCCCTTAAACTACATTAAATTTGCTGAATTCGGATAAGCAGCAGAGAGAAAAAATCCTGCCAAAAATGTCAGAGAATGATTAAGGGCTATAGGAGTTTATTCAATTTATTCTAAGTTATCACTGCTAATGGAGGTGTCACAAGCTAATGAATGAAGGGGTTTGCATGTTTATTGCACAAGCGAACACATTTTTAATTTCACATTTTTCTACTAAATACATGAACTCCACTAAATCAAAATATGGAATTGGTGATTATTAATCCGTTACGTGTGGTGGAACATTTTATTTATTACAATGAACTCTTATTGCTTATTACTATGTCTAATGGAAATTCATAGTACACTGCTAAAAAAAATTAAGGGAACAGGAAATCATCACAGTATAACACCAAGTCAATTAAACTTCAGGTTATCAGTCTGTCCAGTTAGGAAGCAAAAGCTGATTATGAATCAGTGTCACATGTTTTGGGGCAAAGTTAAGTGACAACAGGTGCACCTGGAGAGGCAAAAGCAAGACAACCCCCTAAAAGGGAATGGTTTTTCAGGTGGTGGCCACAGACAATTGCTCTCTCCTTATCCTTCCTGACTGTTCTCAAGTTTTGCAATTTGCTAGTGTCCATGTTATTACTGGTAGCATGAGGCGATACCGGCAGCCCATTCAGGTTGCAAAGGTAGTCCAGCTCCTCCAGGATGGCACATCCATACGTACTATCTGCAAGAAGGTTTGCTGTGTCTCCCAGTACAATCTCAGGAGCATGGAGGAGATCCATTACACGAGACGGGGCCGTTACACGATGAGAGCTGGACATGGCCGTAGAAGGCCATAAACCCTGCAGTAGGACTGATATTTGCTCGTTTGTGCAAGGAGGAACAGGAGGAGCACTGCCCAGAGCCCTACAAATTGATCTCCTGCGAGCTACTGGTTTGCATGTTTCTGACCAAACAGTCAGAAACAGACTCCATGAGGGTGGCATGAGGGCCCAACGTCCTCTAGTGGGACCTGTGCTCACAACCCAGTACCGTGCAGCTCGACTGGCATTCGCCAGGGAACACCAGAATTTGCCAGTCCGCCATTCGCGCCCCTTTCTCTTCAACCAGGTTTCCGTAAGCACTCGCACCGGATGAGATAACATTCTACGGCCAACAACCTGAAGGAACTGAAAAATGTCAATTCTATGTTAATTCAGTGATTAAATGATTAAAGTATTCAATCAATCAATCAATCTACATTTATTTGTATAGCGCTTTACAACAACCAGCAGGTATCCAAAGTGCTCACATCAGGAACCAAGAATAAAAAAAACATATATTGCAATAAGAAAAATTAAACGTAGAAAACAATATAATCATAAAAGTTTACATAGAAACAGGAAGAGGAAATTGTCACACCACTACTGCGTATTAAAAGCAATTCTAAACAGGTAGGTTTTGAGTTTAGCCATGAAAAGAGCATATTTTTATATGCACATGTACTCAATTTCTGCCCTAGTCTACACCCTGTGTCTGTTCATATGCAATCCTTGTAACAGTAATGTGTAGACCAAAGAGTTAAATCACTCTGTCTTATTATGTTAAAAGAAGAGGTGATGCACCACACTGGTAAAGATGCCTGTGTCCCAAATTCTTTAGAAACATGTTGCTGGCATCAAATTCAAAATGGGCATGTATTTTTCCAAAAACAATAAACTATCTCTGTATCAACACTGGATATGTTGTCTTTGTATTATTTTAAATTAAATACAGGGATAAATGATTTGCACATCATTGCATTCTGTTTTTATTTGCATTTTACGCAGCATCACACATTTTCTGGAAAAAGGTTTGTAAATCAGGAATGCTGTAGTAATCTATATTTCACTCTACTACTGTTTCCAAAGGGGGTAATATTAATATCCACTTATAAAAATACATGATTTTCACATTCCACACTGCATTGTACATACATACGTATTTGTGTAAACAGTAAAATGTGTTCATTTCAAGGAGACACTTTCTTGGATTTCAAGATATTTATGACTTGTTTACGAATATCCTTAGACTGGAATCCATAGATAAGAGGGTTCAGGGCAGGAGGAACCACATAGAAAATAACTGATGCCAGTTTCCTGTAATTTGACCACTGTGGGTACCGATGGAGGAAGACAATGATAAAACCTGCAAAAAGCATAATGAGATATACAGCCAGATGTGTAAAACATGTATGTAGGGCTTTTCTGTTAAGCGATTTGCTCTTACTCCTCAAACACACCATGGTGATTCTAATGTATGTATAAGCCACAATCCCCATGGAGGAGACAAATAATATGGCAGTGTAAAAAAGTCCATAAATGTTATTCACAACCGTGGTCTCACAGGATAGCTTGACTAGCGAGGCATTGTCACACCAAGGGTTGGTGATTTCCGACCTGCAACGAGACAAGGGTACTACAAGGCCGAGGAGGGCTGCCACAAAGACAATAGACATCAACCAGGCAAATACACATAGTTTCACTAGCATGTAGTTGTTCATGATGGTGGTGTATCGCAGAGGGTCGCAAATGGCCACATTCCTGTCAAAGGCCATGGTCATCAGTATTGTATGAAAGTTTGCAGCAAACCAGTGGCCCAAGAAAGCTTGGGTGAAACATTCATTATAGGTAATATATCTGTCTGAAGTAGGTGTTAAAATATCAAACAGCAGTCGAGGTATGACGGTGGTGATACTAAGAGCATCATTGAAAGACATGTTGCCAAGGAGGATGTACATGGGCTGGTGCAGAATCCTCTCCAAGCAGATAAGAACTGTGAGCCCAATGTTGGACACCATTGAGAAGATGTAGACGATCAGGAGGAAGATAAAGGCTGGGTACATGGACAGATTGTCGACGTACATTCCTTCAAGCTTGAGAAGGTCCACGTTGTATGTTTGGTTTTCCATCTGTGGGACAGACTAGACTCAAATACCAACTAAAATGTTATTCATTAAGGTTAAGAAATTCTAGTAAATTTCAATACCGTCCCTTGTTTTGCCAGTCAGGGTAGATTAAACAGAAATTGGAATACCTGGGAATTTATTAAATGTTTCCTGAATCTTCAATTCATTAGTTAATGCAGCATTTATGGTTATGGCTGGAGTCAGTAATAACGCTGATCTCTAACAGTGAACATTAGTGATGAAAATAAAAGAGAATATAAAACTGTCCAAAATATATACTCATCCTCTAACATCTCGTACCATATTTATACAAAGAAAGAGAAAGTTGGAAATGTTCTTAATTTTCACCCAGTCTGACACATCTCTACAAATGAGACCAGACAAATAATACCAGCACCTTTTATTAGGTAAGGGGTTCTCTCTAACTGTGAGGCAGATCCTGGGCAGTCTGTGGGGCTAATCGTTTCCAAGCAACTGACACAGTATGTCAAATCTCTCAGGTAATGTAGCTCATATGCTGTACGTTTACAGTATCTCCCATTAAGGCCTGTTACTAAATGCAATGTACTGTCAGAATCTTCCATTCAACAGGATGTTTTGATGTATCAAACCTGTCACCATGTTTATTGAAGGCAATTTAATGCACAATGTCCCATTACTTTCACTACAATTACTACAATTACCTTACTATTGACTGCATTTTTATTGGCAAAATCTCCCACCCTGTGACACTCATCTTCTCCCACTGAATGAAATGTACTGACAAGCATATTGTTGGCATACTTATTTTATCAATGAATGTGTATTGACATAAGCATCTAATACTCTGACATTTTGTTTTAAAATTAATTGAATACATTGAAAAAAGCATGAATTACCAAATTTTTTTCTTATTTTTAACTGCCGAGGGGGTGATTAATATATAGTGACACATATTTTTCTTTGAATTTAAAATGATACAATGACTATAGGGTGAATCTAGATTGTCAGTTTTTATGGGATGGTATTTACATCCATACTGGATTAACCATTTAGATATGATAGCTTGTTCTGTACATAGTCCTAACATTATAGGGTGCTACTGGTTTGCATCTTGTGGAGTACCCTCTGACTCCTGCTGGTGTATCCTTCTCCATATGGTAGTCTTTGACACATTTGGAGAGTTTTATTTGATCGGTTGGACTGTTTTTAGTGTGTTGAAAGTAGGCTTTCTTGCCCTACCAGGTTTGTTTGTTCTTCCTGACAGTAAAAAAAAAAAGTGCTTGAATTAAAGCTTTTAGAAGAAACAAAGCAGTCATATTACCTACTTAAACAATACCTGGATTTGAATTCATTTTTGTTTCTGAAAAGGCTTATTAAATGTGGTTCACTTACATGTAGTTTATCTGATATCTGGCACTTTAATTTAAAAAAAAATCTAAATGAACCATAACATTTACTTGGCCAAAGAAAACATTCCATAAAGAATATAAAGATGTCTTAACAATCTGTCTCACAGTGAAACAAATAGAGAAAAATAATAATTAAAAAAGACTGTTTAAACATTGTAGATTAGGTCATAATAACATTGTTTTCCATGTATTATATACACTTTGCAACATAAAAGAAAAATAGAAAATAACAATAGATAAGAATAATTGGACAAGAGTGCATTTAAAGTTGTGTCCATCAAGCTTTACAACCATGGCAGGTGTTTCATTGCCATGAAGAACCTTAGAATGACGCTCGATAACACAGCGGGGTCCTTTGCAGTGACTTGCTCCTGCAGCATGTCACCTGACACTGAAAGCGGCACAAGTACTAATGCAGGCACTTGTCATCTCATATCTGAACAATTGCAACTCCCCCGTTGGTAGGTCTCCCTACATGTGCAACCAAACCCCAACAACTGGTCCACAATACTGTGATCGTTCTAGTGTTCAACCTTCTCAAGTTCTCCAAGGTCATCTGGCTGCTCCACACACTTCCATTTACTCGTACATATGTACACAAGTCACGTTCAGTCAAAAAGCAACAGCAATCAGCCATTGGGCTTACAGTACTGTGATGTGTATTCTGCTTATTAGCCATTCATGAATGACATTGAAAATCCACCAGAAATAGTCGCAATATAAGTGTACACAGTTTCATTTTAGGCTATTATGCTAGCAGTGTTAACACAGATTTTCTTTTTCAAAATAAAAGCCATCATCGAAATGTATTATGTAATATACACTCACCTAAAGGATTATTAGGAACACCTGTTCAATTTCTCATTAATGCAATTATCTAATCAACCAATCACATGGCAGTTGCTTCAATGCATTTAGGGGTGTGGTCCTGGTCAAGACAATCTCCTGAACTCCAAACTGAATGTCAGAATGGGAAAGAAAGGTGATTTAAGCACTTTTCAGCGTGGCATGGTTGTTGGTGCAAGACAGGCCGGGCTGAGTATTTCACAATCTGCTCAGTTACTGGGATTTTCAAGCACAACCATTTCTAGGGTTTACAAAGAATGGTGTGAAAAGGGAAAAACATCCAGAATGCGGCAGTGCTGTGGGCGAAAATGCCTTGTTGATGCTAGAGGTCAGAGGAGAATGGGCCGACTGATTGAAGCTGATAGAAAAGCAACTTTGACTGAAATAACCACTTGTTACAACTGAGGTATGCAGCAAAGCATTTGTGAAGCCTCAACACGCACAACCTTGAGGCGGATGGGCTACAACAGCAGAAGACCCCACTGGGTACCACTCATCTCCACTACAAATAGGAAAAAGAGGCTACAATTTGCATGAGCTCACCAAATTGGACAGTTGAAGAGTGGAAGAATGTTACCTGGTCTGATGAGTCTCGATTTCTGTTGAGACATTCAGATGGTAGAGTCAGAATTTGGCGTAAACAGAATGAGAACATGGATCCATCATGCCTTGTTACCACTGTGCAGGCTGGTGGTGGTGGTGGTGTAATGGTGTGGGGGATGTTTTCTTGGCACACTTTAGGCCCCTTAGTGCCAATTGGGCATTGTTTAAATGCCACGGCCTACCTGAGCATTGTTTCTGACCATGTCCATTCCTTTATGACCACCATGTACCCATCCTCTGATGGCTACTTCCAGCAGGATAATGCACCATGTCACAAAGCTCGAATCATTTCAAATTGGTTTCTTGAACATGACAATGAGTTCACTGTACTGAAATGGCCCCCACAGTCACCAGATCTCAACCCAATAGAGCATCTTTGGGATGTGGGGGAACGGGAGCTTCGTGCCCTGGATGTGCATCCCACAAATCTCCATCAACTGCAAGATGCTATCCTATCAATATGGGCCAACATTTCTAAAGAATGCTTTCAGCACCTTGTTGAATCAATGCCACGTAGAACTAAGGCAGTTCTGAAGGCGAAAGGGGGTCAAACACAGTATTAGTATGGTGTTCCTAATAATCCTTTAGGTGAGTGTAGATAACAATCCAGTCGGTACATTTATCATTAATGTCCGTTCCAATGTTATTCTTGTCCGTTCTTTTTCACAGACTAGATTGTTAACTAGATTGCCTTATAAATTTCAATGATGGCTTTTAGTGTGATAAAGAAAATCTGAGTGCTGCCAGCATAATATCCTGGTGCTAAAATAACGCTAATTAAGCCTCGAATGGCCATCATTAGGTGATGATAATTTACTATTTAAGTGAAAAGACAAGAGAATCGTGGAATCCACCAGCAACAGTCGCAAAACTGCATAACCGTAATCAGTTTCAGTTGAGGCTTACAATGTTGCTACTGAATGTTGTAGCCAGCTAAGTTATGTCTATCCTGACCCAAAAAGCATGCCTGGATGTGTACTTCAAAAATCCACAAGAAGTAGTCGCACCATAACCGTGAACAGTTTAATTGCGTCCCGCAATTAAAATGATTAAATATTGTCATCCTCACTGGATTTGAACTCTGATTTACTGTACTAGTCGCTAGAGACCATTCAACATTGTGTTGAACAGACTAATGTTTTTTATTAAGTTTACCTCCACCACAAATAGCGTCTATGAACTGTACAGTTTTTGCCACTGGCCGTTTTAACTGCTTATTAGCCAGTAATAGGCTTACTATCTACTAACTTTCTAGGAAGTCATAGAATTGAGCAATTGCTAGCGAGACTGATGATGAACTTTTCCCTGCCAAAGCTATTTCATTTCATGGCACATAAACATATGTTTTTCTTTCATTCATGAATGACATTGATACAACACCTACAGGTGACGATAACAGACTTTCTTGTCAAGTCAAAAGAATCATGGAAACCCCAACTCTTTTACTGCCCAAGGGGTTTTGATAAACCCTATGTTATTAACCCCAAAGACATGCACAGATGTGTACCATTGAAAATCCACCAGCAACAGTCGCAATATAACTGTAAACAGTTTCAGTTTAGGCTTACTATAACGTACAGTATCTCACAAAAGTGAGTACACCCCTCACATTTTTCCTAAAATTTGATTATATATTTTCATGTGGCAACACTGAAGAAATGGCCACTTTGCTACAATGTAAAGTTGTGAGTGACAGTGTAAATTTACTGTCCCCAGCAAAATAACTCAACACACAGTCATAAATGTCTAAACCGTTGGCAACAAAAGTGAGTACACCCCTAAATAAAAATGTTCAAATTGGGCCTAATTAGCCATTCTCCCTCCCCGGTGTCATGTGAGTCGTTAGTGTTACAGGGTCTCAGGTGTGAATGGGGAGCAGGGGTGTTACATTTGGTGTTATCACTCTCACACTCCCTCATACAGGTCACTGAAGTTCAACATGGCTTTGGGAAATAGACGCATGAGTGCTGCCATCATTGCTGCAGAGGTTGAAGGGGTGGGGGGGTCAGCATGTCAGTGCTCAGACCACACGCCGCACACTGCATCAAATTGGTCTGCAAATTGAAAGCCCGCAAACAATTTGCTTAAGACAAGCAGACTAAGGACATGGATTACTGGAACCTGATGAGACAAGATAAAACGTATTTGGTTCAGATGGTGTCAAGCATGTGTGGCAGCAACCAAGTGAGGAGTACAAAGACAAGTGTGTCTTTCCTACAGTCAAGCATGGATGTGGGAGTGTGATGGTCTGGGGCTGCATGAGTGCTGCCGGCACTAGGGAGCTACAGTTCATTGAGGGAACCATGGAATGCCAACATGTACTGTGACATACTGAAGCAGAGAGCATGATCCCCTACCTTCAGAGACTGGGACGCAGGGAAGTTTTCCAACATGATAACGACCCCAAACACACATCCGAGACGACCACTGCCTTGCTAAAAAAGCTGAGGGTAAAGGTGATGGACTGGCCAAGCATGTCTCTAGACCTAAGCCCTTTTGAGCATCTGTGGGGCATCCTCAAACGAAAGGTGTAGGAGCGCAAGGTCTCTAACATCCGCCTGCTCCGTGATGTCATCGTGGAGGAGTGGAAGAGGACTCCAGTGGCAACCTGTGAAGCTCTGGTGAACTCTATGCCCAAGAGGGTTAAGGCAGTGCTGGAAAATAATGGTGGACACACAAACTATTGACACTTTGGGCCCAATTTGGACATTTTCACTTATGGTGTACTCACTTTTGTTGCCATCGGTTTAGACATTAATGGCTGTGTGTTTTGTTATTTTGAGGGGACAAAATATTTACACTGTTACACAAGCTGTACACTCACTACTTCACATTGTAGCAAAGTGTCATTTCTTTAGTGTTGTCACAATCAAATATTAGCCAAAATGTGAGGGGTGTACTCACTTTTGTGAGATACTGTAGCTACTGAATGTTATATGTAGCCAACAAAATGTTTGTCTATCCTGACCCAAAATGCATGCACGGATGCGTACCTCGAAAATCTACCAGAATCAGGCGCATTACAACCGTAAACAGTTTTATTTTAGGCTTAATATACTGTAGGTTATAACCATCGAAGTTTGTGTCTATCCAGAACAAATCTAAATCCATACTTTTTGTTATGACTATGAAGAGATTCAATCGTGGAACCTATAGCTTGTAGATCTGCTTTGGTTGGTAAGAGACATTCGCTCTTCTAGGCCAGCTCCGCTTACGCGGTCCACTAAAAACATAAAGCTGAAGGACGTAAATTTCCAAAAGTATTTCCGCCTAATTTTCCCAGAAATCTTGGCTGTCGCTGGTGTGACATCAGTTCACTATTAAAGCCCTATAATTTCTGTGCACTTTATTAAAGCTCATCTAAAAACCAGGTGAGTTGACATACGATGATTTAAATGATATACTAAAATTTATTAAACAAAATGTATCTGCTCATGACCATAGGTGAGAGTAGGAACGTAGATTGACCGGTAAATCGAGAGCTTCGCCTTGCGGCTCAGCTCTTTCTTCACCACGACAGACCGATACATCGACCGCATTACTGCAGAAGCTGCACCGATCCGTCTGTCAATCTCCCGTTCCATCCTTCCCTCACTCGTGAACAAGACCCCTAGATACTTAAACTCCTCCACTTGAGGCAGGCACTCTCCACCAACCTGAAGTGAGCCAGCCACCCTTTTCCGACTGAGGACCATGGCCTCGGATTTGGAGGTACTGATTCTCATCCCCACTGCTTCACACTCGGCTGCAAACCGTCCCAGCGCATGCTGAAGGTCCTGGTTTGAAGAGCTTTGGGTCATGACCGAAAGGACAAGATCCCGGATACAGGCGGCCGAAATGAGCTTTCTCCGCAGGGTGACTGGGCGTTCCCTTAGAGATAGGGTGAGAAGCTCGGGAATGTTTTCCGATTACAGTACTACTAGCTGGGCTAGTAAACAAAGCAAACAGCACGTACAGACGGCAGCTCGCCTCATTATCCACAGAAAGTTAGCTAGTAAACCAAATCGGCCAATTGTTTTTGCCTGGTAATTAGTTATAGCCGGAAATGTGCAAAGATACATTAGTTTTTTATTTTTATTTTTCACCCTCAAAGATTTTAGTTTGATTTTCAATTGAATTGTTCAAGTTATAAGTCACATTAAAGGTGGAAAAAGTTCTGACATGATTATCTTTGTCTTATTATTTTACATTACAAGAACCTAGCATTTTAACTGGGGTGTGTAGACTTTTAATATCCACTGTATGCAACAGTTAACATATAGAATATTCACATATCCCTGTAATCAGAGGCGTTGCTAAGATCAAAGTCCTTTCGGGGCTTATTTTTATTTATTTTGGTCAATTTGAGATCCGGGGCTATTCAAAAAAGATCTGTGATCACCCAGATGAAGGTTAATTTTAAAGTAACCAACAGTTTAAGGTTTAACTAACATAACTGTATCCTAATTTAGTTAATTGGTGTTTAGTAATGAAGGGGCCTACTTAGCATCAGCAACACTGACTTAGTGAAAAACAAGTCATTCATAAAAAAGAAAAATTGATGGCACCTTTATTCATAGAAACTGGTTTCTAAGTAATTAAATATTTGATTGATTTCATGTAATCATAAATATATTGCTAAAAAAAATTAAGGGAACACTTAAACCACACATCAAATCTCGATGAAGGAAATGTATTAAAGTTCAAAATCTTTATTGTACATTGTGTACTTTAACTTGACTTGAACTTAACAACGGTTAATCGAAAACCAAACCACCAAACCAATTGAGGGCTGGATTCAAACTCACACCGAAAAGCAAAGTAAACAACTAAAATCACAGGCTGTTCCAATTTGTGTGAATTTCATCACGGCAACTCATATTGGCCCTCATTTATCATTCTTGCGTAGAAACGGGCGTTTATGTTGGTGTAAGATTTTGCTTACACTCCTCTCACCGCCTGATTTATGAAGCTGTGCGTACTTTTAAAATCCAGGTGTACGCAATACCTTCCCTTGATAAATGCCGCGGCTGAAAACGATCGTCATTAGAATAACACGCCCCTATATATTCAAGTCTCCGCTTCCCCCACGGCCTCATTTTACGCCATGGACACACGGAAGACGGCAAAAAGAGAAACTTATCTGACGTGGAGATTGAGGACGATCATCAGGGAGGTAGAAAGAAATAAAATTGTTTCATTTGGCAGTTTAAAAAGCGGAATAAAAGATGATGATGTGATTTGGAGTACCATTCATTCACATTAATAATTGCATGACAATTTGTAATATTCGTCTTATTATTTCATGATATTTATTATTAATGACGTTTATTGTTATTTAGAAGAAGAATGTCGTTATTATTATTATTTCTATTATTATTTAAAAGAAGAAGAATGTCATTTTTATTATTTTGTCAGTCTGATTATATTTTGGTAATTTAAAGCCTTTTATTACTGAACCCAGTCCATGCGCAACTGCCGGGCCTAACCCTGAAACGTCATGTAAAAGCGCACAGGCTCGCATCTTGAAGGAATACATATAAGCCAAATGCTTTGGTAAAGTCACATAATGAAACCTTGAAGTCCATGTTGCACAAAAATAAACACTGAAGTTTGTAATTATGTTGTTGTTTTTTTTACAGTGGGTCATAATATATCATATCTTTTAGTTTGTCAGTGCGTTAGGATTTTATTCCCCACGCATTTCCGCACTAACTCAAAACGTGCGTACACCACCTCCTGAGTTGGCGTAGGATTTGAGAGTGCCGTACGCCAACGTCCATATTGATAAATCTCAAAGTCACCGTGGTTTTGGGTGTACGCCAGGTGTACACTAGAAATTTGGTGTACGCACTTTTGATAAATGAGGGCCAATGTGACTCATTAGTGTGTATGGCCCCCATGTACTTGTATGCACTCCCGACAATGTCTGGGCATGCTCCTGATGAGACAGCGTATGGTGTCCTGGGGGATCTCCACCCAGACCAGGATCAGGGCATCAGTGAGCTCCTGGACAGTCTGTGGCACTATTTGGCAGCCTTGGATGCACCGATACATAACAACCCAGAGGTTCTCAATTTGATTCAGGTCTGGGGAACGTGAGGGCCAGTCAATGGCATCAATATCTTTGTAATCCAGGAACTACCTACACACTTAGGCCACAAGAGGCTGGGCATTGTCCTGCACCAGGAGAAACCCAGGTCCAAGTGCACCAGCGTAAGGTCTGATGACAGGTCTGAGGTTTTCATCCTGGTACCTAACAGCAGTCAGGGTACTGTTGGCTAGCACATGGAGGTCTATGCAACCCTCCAAGGATATGCCTCCCCAGACCATCACTGACCCTCCACCAAACCGGTCATGTTGGATGATGTTGCAGGCAGCATAACATTCACCATGGCGTCTCTAGACTCTTTCACATATGTGCTCAATGTGAACCTGCTCTCATCTGTGAAGAGAACGGGGCACCAGTGGCGGACCTGACAATTCTGGTGTTCACTGGTAAAGGTTGTTTGAGCTGCACAATGCAGGGCTGTGAGCACAGGTCCCACTAGAGGATGTCGGGCCCTCATGCCACCCTCATGGAGTCGGTTTCTGACAGTTTGGTCAGAAACATGCACAGCAGTAGCCCGCTGGAGGTCATTTTGTAGGGCATTGCTCTTCCTGTTCCTCCACGCACAAAGGAACAGATACCGGTACTACTGCTGGGTTAATGCCCTTCTACGGCCCTGTACAGCTCACCTTGTGTAACGACCTGTCTCCTGGTATCTCCTCTATGCTCCTGAGGCTGTACTGGGAGACAGAGCAAAATCTCTGGTGACGGCAGGTATGGATGTGCCATCCTGGAGGAACTGGACTGCCTGTGCAACCTGAATGGGGTGGAGGTACCGCCCCATGCTACCAGTCGTGACAAGGACACTAGCAAAACGCAAAACTAGAAAAGAATCAGTCAGGAAGGATAAGGAGAGAGCTATTGTCTATGGCCACCACCTCCAAAACGATTCCCTTTTTGGGGGTTGTCTTGCTGTTGCGTCTCCAGTGTGCCTATTTTCAGTTCCATTTGCACCAAAACAGGTGACATTGATTCAGAATTGCTTATGCTTGCTTCCTAACCAGACAGATTGATGTCACATGAAGATTAATTCACTTGGTGTTATACTGTGATGATTGTGTTCCCTAAATGTTTTTGAGCAGTGTATAATAATAAATTGTGTCAGGCAGTCATTCATGCAAAGGTTTTCAAAATCATGATCCTACTAAACAGCTTCTTCAATTATGGTCCAATCATTTAGCAATCTATTATTTATTTATTAATCATTGGGCACCTATTTGGAATTTTTAGCACTCAACAAGTATCAAATGATCAATATGTTTGATTTTAAATGTAGCCAGAAAATAGCTACAGAACTTATCAAGGAGTATTACCACTGAACTCCAAACACAGAATTTATTGAGAATTCAGCATATAGGTATAGAGGACACACAAATTAACAGTGTAGTAAGACTTTACTTAAACTCCTATTGAGAATACTACAATAGAGATTACTACAGACCAGGTATTCCAAAACAGTTCAAAAGTCCTACCAAAAAGAATCAAACTTATGTGAGTATGGGTGAGAGAGTAAGTGTCACGGCTTCGGGGGTTTGGAACAAGGAGGAGCAGGAGAACGACGTGGTAGAAGGATATTTATTACTATCCAGTGGAAATATGGATATATCGAGTACGAAGCGTAGTACAGCTCTTTGTAGGGTCAGAGACAATTACACACAAAGACAGGGGGAGCAGAGGGAACATATATACTGGGGGGAATGATGAGGATGAGAACCAGGTGCGCTAAACAAGACACAGGTGAAAAGCATGATGAGATGGACGGTGGTGTCAGAAGGCCGGTGACGTCGAACGCTGGAGCCCGTCCGCTGCAGGGGGAGGTGAAGCAGTAGAGGGCGCAGTTGTCACAGTAAGCTTGTGATTGAGTGAGTATTCATGACAAAAAGGCACACGTGTGTGCATTTAACATATCATATCATGGCATTATAATGTAATTTTGTAGAACACTGAAAATGCACAACCGAAGAAAACATACATGGGCTGGAAGTAGCAAGCTAATGTGGTAAACGATGTAGCCTAGGCTACTAGAACGAACAGTAAACTTAACATGAACGGTTAAAAATTGTAGGTTATTCTAGGCAGCTAACATTGTCCTTATTAGAAGTTATTAAAAGCTGGTAGAAGTAGCAAAACTTGCGAACAATGTCTGCTTGATAGATGTACAGTCAGTAACTATAGCCATGCCTGCTCTGTCTGTATAGCTAGCCACGTTAACAATAATAGGGCAATTACTAACAACAGTGTGAGGTTAGCTAGGTAGCTAGCATTTTAGCTAATTTCACTTACTTATTTAACAAAATTGCCACATCAGCATCGAAGTTTAATGCATTTTGCTCCATGAGTTTCATTCATTGTGGATAGGCAATGTTCACCAATGTTCACTCCGGCATCTATCAGCCTCTCTTTTACCAGATTAGCTTTCTTTGGATCCAAAACGTATTTTCTTAGGTAACATTACATTCTGAACTTCTTCAATTTTTTAAATAAAATTGGCTAGCGTCTCTCGCCTCTTCATACACAAAATAAGAGTAGCCACTTCCTTATTTTGTCGAGCCTCAGCTCATTATTTGATACGTCAAATGCATCCCTTCCTGTGCCCAGGTTAACATTTCCCTACACTGCGAGAGCCGACCACTTTTTTCCATATGAGCAGTACACGGTATACAGAGGATTTTCTGATGTGGGCCTGGGACTATCGGATATGGTAGGAATTCATCCACGATCCAGATTAATAGAATAGCGATGTTAATGCAAAAAACATACATACTTCAGCTTTAAACAAAGAACACTCAGCAAAAGTTACTGATTGCAGTATACAGTACACAAAAATACACACTATAAACCAAAACAACAACATGGTAAGACAGAAGAGACAACAGTGCAATGAACAGGGTGCAAAGGATGCTGGAGTCAATATTTTAGTGCAGGTATTATTCTGTACATAATGATATATATACACACGTAGTGTAATGGAGCAGAGTACAAACGATGCTGGAATGAATAAATAAGTATTTTTGTACAGGTGTTATGTATCTGATGATTCAAGTGAATCATCAGATAGACACAGTACTGTCCAAAAATCATGCATCTGTTCTTTATTTAATCATAGAGACACTGTATGTTGTCACACAATAAAAAGTAACAAGAGGTCTATTGTTGCCCAAAGGTTGGTATTTTTTTAGATGGCTATGTGAAGTTTTATCACAGCAGGCCTGTCATGCCAGTGGAAGCCTACCCTAATTTGTGTCCTGCAAGTCGAATTCAGAAAATGCAGTGGAAGACCAAATAAGCTCTCTGCATCTGATAACTAATTATTGTTTACTTCCTTGATATATTAAAAGAAATCCAGTGCTTGCCCAGCATATGACAGTCATCCGGTTTCAAAATGTCTTTCAACACAATAATGAGTTAGACCTACTGGGAGTGGAATTCTGCAGATGGAACACATTTACAGATTGGAACCCTCAAGGCCCTGACCTGAACATAAATTCAAACTGTGGGATCACATGGACAGGAAAGACAACAAAAAGCAGCCAATTTTCCAGTGTTGCTTGGAAGATTTTGCCAGAACTATGTGAAATACATCTGCAGTAATCTATCAAACCAAATTGTTTCAGCTTTGTATTCAAAGGGTTCCACACAAAATTGTTTTAAAACCACAAGTCAATGCCAGTGACAACTTCGGATGGATTTGGCTCTATCTGTGTATCTCAGTGGAAAATGCGATTTGAGCCCATCCCATCAGTTTTTGTGACAAATATTGTCATGATCGAGGAGGCAGGACACAGGCGCAGAGTGGTACCAAGACACTGTTTTAACAGCGGCTTGCAAACAGGACAGGACAGGAGAGGACAGGAGAGGACAGGAGAGGAGAGGAGAGGAGAGGAGAGGAGAGGAGAGGAGAGGAGAGGAGAGGAGAGAGAGGAGAGGAGAGGAGAGGAGAGGAGAGGAGAGGAGAGCTCTAACCACAACTTAAACAGCACCCACACACAGCATAAACAATAACCCACATAGAGGCTGGGTAAAGGATCAACTTAAATAGAATCCCCAATTAGAGGCCAGCTGTCTCTATTTAGGGACAACTGAAACAAAAACACAGATATACCTAGAGGCCTCTCCTCTGCCAAGTCTTGACTATGGCCCCTAGACGAGTGCAGAGATGGCTAGATGGACCTGAAAAATATGTTTTTCTGAGTAGGGATTCCTTGTGGAAGCGTCTAGATCCACACACCCTGCAATGAAAATAAAAACAATTTATTTGACCATGGCTTCCCAACTCCAGGCCTTGAGGACCTTCAACACCACACATTTTTAACCCTGGCAACTCATTTTCATACAGTTCATCTTCAACATGGCAACTCATTGAAAACTCATTGAATCTGAAGAAATTGATTGAAGTTATGGCACTCCCTCAGTGTTTCTTTTCCTGGTAAATATTTTAACATTGGAAGAGCCCAAACAGTAAATCGGTATTTTCTTTCTGAAGACAAGGATTAGCTGTGGGTTGATACTTGTTGGACTGTGTTTTGCTAGGCGAAGTCTAGTCACCCCAAGTCTAGAAAGAAATGTCAGTATAGATTTCTCCATGAGTTTGAAGAAGGGTGTGTGTGGTCTTGCAGGTAGGGAACGGTCCCTTTGACCTCAGAGGAGTTGCTGATGACCTATTCATAATTTAATTAGAGGAGCTGAAGTGGTGCATCTGGGATAGCCCTCTAGGAAAGAGGACAGGGAATAGTAGGGCTCCCATGGACAGAGTTTTCGGTTAGGACTGTCCCTCTACCCATCTATCAATAATTTACTTTCACACACTCCTATTCTTTATTGAAAGAAAAACAGAAAGCAAGCAGACATTTAGTTCAGCTTACGTAATGTAATATTATGTAGCCTATTATTTCATGAAATAGGAGAGGGATTACATTTTTAGCAAACAAAAAATGTAAGTATAAGTGTGAAATATATCACCTCAGTTCTGAAAAATCCAAGGCCCCAACACAAAACACCAAGCGTTCTTGTGAAGCAGAGGTAGAGTTGTTGGTCTCAGATACCAGGAGACATCATTACCGCCTCATCTCATTAGTGTAAACGTAGTCGTTTGATAAACTAATTACCTGGTGAATCTATGGCTTCCAAAGGGCTAATTATGATCTGACACTGTTAATGGCTGTTTGTTAAAGCCATCCCACAGCGAGGCTCATTAATGTCCACGAAACAGTCTTCCATTTCACCCATGGGAATAGGCAGAGCCATTAGGTTAGCATTCATTATCGATTCACTCTGAGGGTTATGCTATTAAAATGGGTGACGTAGTGACTGGTGGCAGGGGTGATGAAATGGCATTAGGGGAGCTAGCTGTTCCCATGAGCCCAATGTGAATAACAAAATGTTCCATGATGTTTGGAAGAGAAAAATACAAACAGAACTTTTGTTGTCATAGGAACTCAAGGAAATGACAATAAGAACTTACCTTAACTCAATAATTTGATCATATGAAAAGTCATAGAATCTTGCTTCATTACAGTAGCTGGAAATCTGTGCTGTCATTTCACTCTCCCAGAAATATATTTGTTTTTACTAGTACTAGTATTCTTCAATTATGTTCACTCTGTTAAGTGTTAAAATTATGATTATAAATGTGATAACATTTAAGCCATGGGACCTCATACTGTATATCAAGTCTGTGTAGACTATTCAGAAATTCTACTTAAACATGTTCAGATGGATATCAGAGTTGAATTATCTAACAAGCATCATAAACCTATGATACCCAAAACTCAGTTTACGGGGGGCGCCACGAGTGGGTCCAAGCGCACGACACCAGACACAATCAGGGAAATGAAAAGGGTATTTTAATGGTGACTGGAATGGAAGGACTGAGGCCAGGCCAGAGGGGTGGGGACTGGGAAGGTAGGTAGGGCGAGGTAGACAGGACAGTGGGTAGGTAGAGCAGGTGGAGGTGTTTGGAGGCTGGGTATGGTGGAATCTTGGGAACGATGATAAATAGGGTTAGCAGGAAGAAACAACTACAATGGGTACTCAAACTATGGTTTGGAGTGGCCGTGAACGTTACTACGTAGTAGTGAATAACAACGATCTAGACGTCCAAAGACATTGCATGACCTGGAGGCATTTTCCCAAGGTGAATGGGCAGCTATACCACCTGCAAGAATTCGGGGCCTCATAGACAACTATTACAAAAGACTGTCAATGATGCTAAAGGGGCCAATACACAGAATTTAGAACTAAGGGTAGACTTATCAACAGAGCTCAGTTAATTTTCTTTCTTTGTTGCCATGTTTTGTTTAATGATTGTGCCATTCTGTAATGACCTACAGAATATGAATCCCATAAGAAATAAAATACATGTTTTGCCTGCTCACTCATGTTTTCTATACAAATGGTACATATATTACCAATTCTCCAAGGGTATGCAAACTTTTGAACACAACTGTATGTATATATAAAAAAATAAGATACCACAGCACCTTTTTCTTTCCTTTCCAGATAAGTCAAAAAGGAAGGTTTTGAGTGAGGAACAGAAGGGTTTAAATTAAGAGACCACTACAAATATGTATATGTAAGTATATGTATGTAAAACATTGCCGTTTCCAGCTACAATAGTCATTTACAATAGTCATTGCCTGTATGTGCTTGAACATTACTCCTCCTGGAGTAGAGTCCATGAGAGAACTGTCAGCGGATAGCATACAGAACACAAGATGGTTCTGTCCACCATTCCTGGAAGCTGAAAACATCCCAGTTCTTGCATGGCCAGCATACTCACTGGACATGTCACCCATTGAGCATGTTTGGGATGCTCGGGATCGGCGTATATGACAGCATGTTCCATGTCCTGCCAATATCCAGCCACTTCGCACAGCCATTGAAAAGGAGTGGACCAATATTCCACAGGCCACAATCAACAACCTGATCAACTCTATGCGAAGGACTGCGTGAGGCAAATGGTGGTCACACCAGATACTGACTGGTTTTCAGGTTTTCACACCCCGGACGCCCCCAATACAGTGAAACGGCACATGTTAGAGTAGCCTTTTATTGTGGCCAGCCTTAGGCACACCTGTGCAATAATCATGCTGTGTAATCAGCATCTTGATATGCCACACCTGTGAGGAGGATGGATTATCTCGGCAAAGGAGAAGTGCTCACTAATATCAATCAAATTTCAATCACATTTATTTATAAAGCCTTTTTTACAACAGCAGTTGTCACAAAGTGCTTTACAGAGACACCCGGCCTTAAACCCCAAGGAGCAAACAACAGTAGTGTTGGATTTCAGTGGCTAGGAAAAACTCCCTAAGAAGGCAGATTTTTAGGAAGGAACCTAGAGAGGACCCAGGCTCAGAGTAGTGACCAGTCCTCTTCTGGCTGTGCCGGGTGAGATATTAAGAGTCCAATTGGAATAATAAATACATTTCTCTGGGCTAAATCCAGAGTCTATTTGATTCTAGACTAGGTCAAAAGAATGACCAGGTGGACAAGGACAGGGACAGCAACAGGCCCCCCAAACCAGGTACTCCGCAGGTGTGGACCAGGACCTCATCTCCACCTAAAATTTTAAACTTTAATACAGATTTAGTTTTGTGAACAATATTTGAGATAAATAGGCCTTTTGTGTACATAGTTCTTTGAGTTCAGCTCATGATAAATGGGGGCAAAAACATGGTATGGAGCTCCATGCATGGCATGGAGTTGATCAGTCTGTGGCACTGCTCAGGTGTTATGAGAGCCCAGGTTCTCTGATAGTAGCATTCAGCTCTTCTGCATTGTTGGGTCTGGCGTATCGCATCTTCCTCTTCACAATACCCCATAGATTTTCTATAGGGTTAAGGTCAGGCGAGCTTGCTGGCCAATTAAGAACAGGGATACCATGGTCCTTAAACCAGGTACTGGGAGCTTTGGCACTGTGTGCAGGTGCCAAGTCCTGTAAGAAAATCAAATCTGCATCTCCATAAAGTTGGTCAGCAGCAGGAAGCATGAAGTGCTCTAAAACTTCCTGGTAGACGGCTGCGTTGACCTTGGACCTCAGAAAACACAGTGGACCAACACCAGCAGATGACAAGGGTAACCCCAAACCATCACTAACTGTGGACACTTTATACTGGACTTCAAGCACCATGGATTCTGTGCCTCTCCTCTCTTCCTCCAGACTCTGGGACCTTGATTTTCAAAGGCAATGCAACACAGAGAACATAACTCAGCAGCAGTCCAGTCCTTTTTGTCTTTATCCCAGGCAAGACGCTTCTTGTTCAAGAGTGGCTTGACACAAGTTATGTGACAGCCACGATACTGAGCCATGGGGAGCAGAAAATAACATATGTCTTGCATATGTCTGTGCGTGGTGGTTCTTGAAGCACTGACTCCAGCTGCAGTCCACTTTGTGAATCTCCCCCACATTTTTGAATGGGTTTTGTTTCACAATCCTCTCCAGGGTGCGGTTATCCCTACTGCTTGTACACTTTTTTTCTACCACATCTTTTCCTTCCCTTCGCCTCTCTATTAATGTGCTTGGACACAGAGCTCTGTGAACAGCCAGCCTCTTTAGCTATGACCTTTTGTGTCTTGCCCACCTTGTGCAAGGTGTCAATGGTCGTCTTTTGGACAGCTGTCAAGTCAGCATTCTTCCCCATGATTGTGTTGCCTACAGAACTAGACTGAGAGACCATTTAAAGGCCTTTGCAGGTGTTTTGAGTTAACTTGCTGATTAGAGTGTGGCACCAGTTGTCTTCAATATTGAATGTTCAGTGAATTAAAAGACATAAACACTTGAAATATATCAGTTTGTGTGGAATTAATGTATACATTATACAAGTTTCACTTTTTGAATGGAATTAATGAAATAAATCTACTTTTTGATGATATTCTAATTATATGACCAGCACCTGTAAGTAGATCACTGCATTTTATATCAAATGGCCTGAAGGTTTACCCAGTTCCTGCTGACATCTAGTGGATCAAGTGGAACATTTCTCCAGATTCCTAATCCATGTTTGCCCTTCCCCACTGCAATTCAAACATGATTAGGAATTTCTTTCTTCTAAACACATGTTTTTGGTTTGCTTTATCTTCTGCCAAATCTATTGTGTTATACTTTCTTGCATTCATTTATAGGTCCTACAAACTACTGAGTGTGTCCTTTCAAATGGAACCAAACATGTTTCTACTATATTCAGGTCATGAGCTACAAGCATTTAGATTTGGGTACATCATTTTAGGCGGAATTTGACTGTTTTTGCCCATTCCCTAACAGGTTTTAAGCAATATTAAATGTTCATACAAGAACTTAACTTTTAACCAAGGCAAAGCATAACTACTATGCATAACCTGTAAAGCGTGATTTGTTAAAACACTTGTTATGGGTCAAAAAAGTATGCAATCTCAAATACATTTCTTCAGACATGGTCTCACAACTAGCAAAGAGTGGTCATCAAAGTTGTTCTAACTGACATCCACAAAGCCATGTGCTTATACTCTCCCTAGAGGCTGAAACAGCTCATCTGTGTTCAATGAACAGCTCTGCACAACACACAGATTAGGAAATGAACCAATCATTCCAACATGGAATAAACATAATCAAATGTTAGAAAACGAAAGAGGAAAGCTTAACAAAACGGTTATTAGGCTGCTATGGCAACAATAGGGTCAAATTCACATGACAGCTTGACTATGTTATCATAATGCTTAGCTACTTATTAAACAGTTCTACACAGGAGGCACTGTTTAACTTTGTCAAACAGACTTCTAAGGCACACAGATATTGGCCAAAGTACTAACCCTTCAGTAGAAAATGCAGTTATAACAAAAACGAATTGGTGACCATGACATGAATAATGCACACAACATGATGTATCTCAAAAACAGTGAACATGTGGATATTAACAATTGCATACTAAAAATAAAACAGGTTATTTAACATTGTTCCTTTACTGTCAAGCTACCTCCCCTTCCTTCCACATAACCACCCCCACTCTCCTTTTATTTCCTGTGAGAGCAGAGTGGTTCACAGAATTCCTGAGGATTGAACACGCTTTCACTTGTTGAAATAGACTACCTCCTGGGGTAGCTCTTACCCAATAGTTAAATTATCCAACAGTTCTGTCAAGACTGGATACAGACACACTACTCCACCACAGCTCTAGATTTACAGAGTAAGTGACCAACTGTACGGTTCAGTAGTAACCATACAGTTGCTTTTGAATGTGATTTGTTAACTGTACTTGTTACAATTGAAACACTGTGATTTTAACTTGACTTAGTGTGTATAGTTTGTGAAAAGGAATGGTTGAAATAGGTATTTTGTACATTAACCTAACATACAAAATTAAGGTGTTAGCAATACCGCTTATAAAACACATTTTATAAAACTTTTTGTGTATAAAATTGAGGAGTATGAAATAAAGGTTGTTCTTTACATGACCAGTTCAGCTATCAAGGAGAAGCATTTGTTTTTGTTGACATTCCACAGCTGTTGGTTATCTCTCACTTTTCTAATTTCTGCAGATGTGCAGAATATACTCATATACAAACACATAGATGCATGTGTACATCAACACATAAATACATACAGCTGTGCCCATAAGTTAGCATTCCGTTGCAGAAATTGTGAAATTTTGGTATTGATTTTGAAAAGAAATACTGATCATGCAAAAAACAGTCTTTTATTTAAGGATTGTGATCATGTGAAGCCAATCACATAGTTGTCTGGCTCCTTTTTAAATCATAATGATAACAGAAATCACCAAAATGGCCCTGATCAAAAGTTTGCATACCCTTGAATGTTTGGCCTTGTTACAGACACACAAGGTAGCACACACAGGTGTAAATGGCAATTAAAGGCGATTTTACCACACCTATGGCTTTTTAAATTGCAATTAGTGTCTGTGTATAAATACTCAATGAGTTTTTAGCTCTCACGTGGATGCACTGAGCAGACTAGATACTAAGCCATGGGAAGCAGAAAATAACTTTCAAAAGACCTGCGTAGCAAGGTAATGGAACTTTATAAAGATTTTATTTTCAAAGCCTTGCAAATGCTAGTCAGTACTGTTTAATCACTTATTGAGAAGTGGATTCAGGGATCAATTGATAGCAAGCCAAGGTGAAGTAGACCTTGAAAGATTTCAGCCAAAACTACCAGAAGAATTGTTCGGGATACAAAGAAAACCCACAGTTAACCTCATGAGAAATACAGGCTGATCTGGAAAAAGACTGTGTGGTTGTTTCAAAGAGCACAATATGACGATACTTGAACAAAAATTAGCTGCATGGTCAAGTTTCCAGAAAGAAGCCTTTACTGCGCCAATGCCGCAAAAAAGCCTGGTTACAATATGCTCGACAACACCTTGACACACTCTGGCACACTGTAATTTGGAGTGACCATACTAAAATAGAACTTTATGGTCACAACCATAAGCGCTATATTTGGAGAGGGGTCAACAAGGCTTATAGTAAACAGAATACCATCCCCACTGTGAAGCATGATGGTGGCTCACTGATGTTTTTGGGGTGTGTGAGCTCTAAAAGCACAGGGAATCTTGTGAAAATTGATGGCAAGATGAATGCAGCGTGTTATCAGACTTATTTTTCAGGTTCACGATCTTTGTTGGGCCCCAGCAATTACACGCAGGGTTGGGTAGGTTACTGTGTAATCTGTTACAGTTACAGTTAAGTAACCTGTCCACATTTGTAATCAGTAACATAACTTTTGGATACCTTTAACTCAGTAACGTAGTCTATTATTTTCAATGTATTTTTATTACTTTCATATTAAGAGGCATCAGACAAATATGAACGAGCTGCGCAAATGGAGCGCAAGTGGCGCTCCACCAAGTTGGAAGTATTCAGACTAGCCTGGATAGACAGTACACTACAATACCAAAAATCACTCACGTCTGCTCGATCAGCTTATTTCTCCAAACTGATTGAGGTGAACAAAAACAATCCCAAATTTCTCTTCGATACAGTTGCAAAGTTAACAAAAAAGCAAAGCTTAGCAAGTGAAGTGGGTCTTCACTTTAGTTGTAATGAATACATGAACTACTTTGATGAAAAGATCATCACCATTAGAAAACAAATAACTGACTCCTCCTTAAATAGTTATGGTCCTCCAAATCTCAGTTGTCTTGAGAATTTCCTAAACCTCCCTGACCAGGTGTCAATGGGGACACTTGAATTTTTTGATACCGTATTGCTCGACACATTCACTAAATTTGTAAGGAGTTCTAAACCCACAAACTGTCAGCTAGACCCGATTCCTACAAAATTACTTAAGGAGCTATTTCCTGTGCTAGGTCAGCCAATGTTGATCATAATGAATTGCTCCCTTTCCTCCGGATGTGTACCAAACTCACTAAAAATAGCGGAAAGTAAGCCTCTTCTTCTGGATCCCGACATATTAAACAATTATAGGCCAATTTCGAACCTCCCGTTCCTCTCAAAAATCTTTGAAAAATGTGTTTCCCAACAACTGAATGCCTTCCTGAAGACAGATAACATTTATGAAATGCTCCAGTCCTGTTTCAGATCCCATCACAGTACTGAGACTGCACTCGTGAAGGTAACAAATGACCTTCTAATGGCCTCAGACACAGGTTCCACATCCGTCCTGTTGCTTCTTGATCTTAGTGCTGCTTTTGACACTACTGATCACTCCCTTCTCTTAGAGAGACTGGAAACCCATATTGGGCTACATGGACATGTTCTAGCCTGGTTTAAATTTATCTAAAAGATATCAGTTTGTTAGTGTGGATGGCATATCCTCTGACAAGTCGAAGGTATGCTTTGGTGTTACTCAAGGCTCGGTTTTGGGCCTATTATTGTTCTCACTATATATGCTGCCTCTGAGCGATGTAATCCGAAATCACAAGGTAAATTTCCACTGTTATGCTGAAGACACACAGTTCTATATTTCTATGAAGCATGGAGAAGCCCCAAAATTAACTACTTTGGAAGCGTGCGTTTGAGGTATTAGGAAGTGGATGACCAAGAACTTCTTGTTCTTAAACTCAAGAAAATCAGAAATGCTTGTTTTAGGACCCAAGAAACAAAGAGTGTTGTTAGCAGATCTCACTGTGAAACTCAATGGCTGCATGGTCGTACCCCAAGAAACTGTAAGAAACCTTGGCGTTACCCTTGACCCTGACCTCTCCTTTGATGAACAAGAGTTGCTTATTTTCATCTTCGAGACATTGCAAAAATCAGAATAACTAATCCATGTTTTCGTTACTTCTAGACTAGATTACTGCAATGCTCTTCTTTCTGGTTACCCTGTCAAATCAATAAATACATTTCAATTAGTGCTGCACACGGCTGCTAGAATCGTAACTAGAACAAAAAAAATTGAACACATTACTCCTGTACTAACGTCCTTACACTGGCTGCCTGTTGGGGTTAGGGCTATTTTTAAGGTTTTACTGTTAACCTATAAATCAATACATGGACTTGCTCCTACTTACCTTGCTGAAATGATCCAGCCATTCATACCTACATGTAACCTACGATCGCAAGATGCAGGCCTTTTAATTGTTCCTAGAATTTCAAACAGCCGCAGGCAGGGCCTATTCTCATAGAGCTCCACTACTGTGGAATGATCTGCCAATTAAGGTTAGAAATGCAAACTCAGTTTAGACTCTGGATTTAGCCCACTTGCATTTATTAATTATTTCAATTGGACTCTTAATATCTCACAGCCAGAAGAGGACTGGTCACCCCTCTGAGCCTGGGTCCTCTCTAGGTTTCTTCCTAAATTTCGGCCTTCTTAGGGATTTTTTCCTAGCCACTGAAATTCAACACTACTGTTGTTTGCTCCTTGGGGTTTAAGCTCGGGTGTTTCTGACAAAACACTTTGTGACAGCTGCTGTTGTAAAAAGAGCTTTATAAATACATTTGATTGATAATAACTAAGTTATGTCTTGGTGGTCATAGTGACTGTACAGTGACCTCGTTAGACTGTGTAGTTCTGATGGTCCGTCTAATACTTTACATTCTTTCACTAAAGAAACCCAATTCATTACATTTCACAGTGGACATTAGTTCTGATGCTATCTGCTTTATTGAGTTTGGAAGCTTGTTGATCATGACAAGCTTACAGAGGCAACAAAAGACTGGAAAAGTTGTAATCTTGGTGGATTGTAGGAATATCACACAACTAATTAAGTCAATTGTCAACAGGTCAGTAACATGGTTGGGTTTAAAAAAATAATTTCACCACTCTGAAATACTGCGTGGGAAAATAACACAACAATTTAAGAATGTTTCTCAAAATAAAATTGCAAAGAGTTTGGGGATCTCATAATCGATGGTACATAATAAGGGACTGTATCATACCATTAAGTACAAGACGTTCAGTTCGGTACGTGTTGTGATCCAAATGAATATAGTGTAGTTTTAACCATACAAGTTACTTTTTTGTGTGAGAAACTAACATGCTAAACTCAGAGGCAATTCTGTTCCAACAATCCCATTGCAGTTAATCGCCTTCTGCGATGCAGGCTTTCCTCCTAGATTTACAGGTGCTGGTCATAAAATTAGAATATCATCAAAAAGTTGATTTATTTCAGTAATTCCATTAAAAAAGTTCAACTTGTATAATGTATACATTCATTCCACACACACTGATATATTTCAAGTGTTTATTTCTTTTAATTTTGATGATTATAACTGACAACTAATGAAAAGCTGGAGTCAGTGCATCAAAAACCACCACGCACAGACATATGCAAGACATGGGTTTCAGCTGTGGCGCATTCCTTGTGTCAAGCCAATCTTGAACAAGACACCGCGTCAGAAGCGTCTTGCCTGGGCTAAAGACAAAAAGGACTGGACTGCTGCTGAGTTATGTTTATGGAGATGCAGATTTCATTTTCCAACAGCACTTGGCACCTGCACACAGTGCCAAAGCTACCAGTACCTGGTTTAAGGACCATGGTATCCCTGTTCTTAATTGGCCAGCAAACTCGCCTGACCTTAACCCTATAGAAAATCTATGGGGTATTGTGAACAGGAAGATGCGATACACCAGACCCAACAATGCAGAAGAGCTGAAGGCCACTATCAGAGCAACCTGGGCTCTCATAACACCTGAGCAGTGCCACAGACTGATCGACTCCATGTCACGCCGCATTGCTGCAGTAATTCAGGCAAAAGGAGCCCCAACTAAGTATTGAGTGCTATACATGCTCATACTTTTCATGTTCATACTTTCAGTTAGCCAACATTTCTAAAAATATTTTTTTTGTATTGGTTTTAAGTGATATTCTAATTTTCGGAAAGATTGAATTTGGGATTTTCATTAGTTGTCAGTTATAATCATCAAAATTTAAAGAAATAAACACTTGAAATATATCAGTCTGTGTGGAATGAATGAAAATAATATAAAAGTTTCACTTTTTGAATGGAATTACTGACATAAATCAACTTTTTGATGATATTCTAATTATATGACCAGCACCTGTATTTTGTGAATGCGCATTTTACCTGGATGATATATATATATATATATATATATATATATATATATATACACTCACCTAAAGGATTATTAGGAACACCATACTAATACTGTGTTTGACCCCCTTTCGCCTTCAGAACTGCCTTAATTCTACGTGGCATTGATTCAACAAGGTGCTGAAAGCATTCTTTAGAAATGTTGGCCCATATTGATAGGATAGCATCTTGCAGTTGATGGAGATTTGTGGGATGCACATCCAGGGCACGAAGCTCCCGTTCCACCACATCCCAAAGTTGCTCTATTGGGTTGTGATCTGGTGATTGTGGGGGCCATTTCAGTACAGTGAACTCATTGTCATGTTCAAGAAACCAATGTGAAATGATTCGAGCTTTGTGACATGGTGCATTATCCTGCTGGAAGTAGCCATAAGAGGATGTTTACATGGTGGTCATAAAGGGATGGACATGGTCAGAAACAATGCTCAGGTAGGCCGTGGCATTTAAACGATGCCCAATTGGCACTAAGGGGCCTAAAGTGTGCCAAGAAAACATTCCCCACACCATTACACCACCAGCCTGCACAGTGGTAACAAGGCATGATAGATCCATGTTCTCATTCTGTTTACGCCAAATTCTGACTCTACCATCTGAATGTCTCAACAGAAATCGAAACTCATTAGACCAGGCAACATCCTTCCAGTCTTCAACTGTCCAATTTTGGTGAGCTCGTGCAAATTGTAGCCTCTTTTTCCTATTTGTAGTGGAGAGTGGTACCCGGTGGGGTCTTCTGCTGTTGTAGCCCATCCGCCTCAAGGTTGTACATGTTGTGGCTTCACAAATGCTTTGCTGCATACCTCGGTTGTAACGAGTGGTTATTTCAGTCAAAGTTGCTCTTCTATCAGCTTGAATCAGTCGGCCCATTCTCCTCTGACCTCTAGCATCAACAAGGCATTTTCGCCCACAGGACTGCCGCATACTGGATGTTTTTCCCTTTTCACACCATTCTTTGTATACCCTAGAAATGGTTGTGCGTGAAATCCCAGTAAGTGAGCAGATGGTGCCAGATGGGCCGGTCTGAGTATTTCATAAACAACCATGCCATGCTCAAAATTGCTTAAATCACCTTTCTTTCCCATTCTGGCATTCAGTTTGGACTTGTCTTGACCAGGACCACACCCCTAAATGCATTGAAGCAAATGCCATGTGATTGGTTGATTAGATAATTGCATTAATGAGAAATTTAACAGGTGTTCCTAATATTCCTTTAGGTGAGTGTATATATAGCATAAGCATGGAAGCGAAGTTTGTTTACTGTGAGAAACTATAATGGCAGCTTGAAACACAGATGACGAACTGCCATTTCTTCCCTTGTCTACAACAGCATACACTACGAAAACTGCAAAGAAGCTAAATAAGATTTAAACTAGCTCTCTATAGTTAGCAACCAGGAACCATAAGCAAACGTTGCGTTATCAAGGCTAACAATAACATTGAACTCGGAGTAAGCGCTGTTTTGGGAACAAGTAATTATATTTTTTATATTATTATTCTGAACTTCATTCTCTATGGGTCATTGGTGTGGAACCGTTTTCTGACCAGTGCCAAAATGCAGTAATTGTTTTTTTAAAAAATCCTACCTAGTGCAGCTTTAACTACAGTGACAATGGACAAAGTTAATAAATTAAAAGAAATGTTATGTTTTGCATGTCTTTTTCCAACCTACCGAAATCGTACCGAACCTTGACTTAGAAGTTTCGGTATGTACGGAACCGTGACTTTTGCGTACCGTTGCACCCCTATTGGATGACCATGATCTTCAGGACCTCAGGCAGCACTGCATAAAAACAGAGACAATTTTGTAGTGGAAATCACTGCATGGCTTCAGGAACACTTCTGAAAATGTCTGTGAACACAGTATGTCGCTGCATCCACAAATGCAAGTTAAAGCTCTACCATGCAAGAATAAACCATACATAAACAAGATCCAGAACTGCTGCTGCCTTCTCTGGGCCCGAGCTTATTTAAGATGAAATGAGGCAAAGTTGAAAACTGTCCTTTGGTCTTACAATTCAAATTTTTTTTTTTTTTTTGGGAATCATGAAAGCTGTGTTCTCCACAATAAAAAGAAGAGGGCCCATCCGGCTAATTATCAGCGCACAGTGCAAAGGCCAGCATCCATGATGATATAGGGGAAAAGCTCCCCTGGTAGAATCGAGGTGAGGTGAAGCCAGTTGAGCCAGTTGAGCCGGTCCCACTGCACATGGCATGGGTGAATTGCACATCTGTTAAGGCACCATTAATGCTGAACGATATATATACAGGATTTGGAGCAACATATGCCGCCATCTAGACAACATATTTTTCCCGGGAAGGCCAAAGAGCTGTCTAAGGATGTCAGGGACAAGATTGATTGATTGAAGATTGTAGACCTACACAGGGCTGGAGTGGGCTACACAGAGCTGGAATGGGCTGTGCGATTATTCACAAATGGAAGAAAAACAAAAGAACTGTCAATCACCCTCGGTCTGGGGCTCTATGCAAGATCTCACCTTGTGGAGTTGCAATGATCATGAGAATGGTGAGGCTTCAGCCCAGAACTGACAAGATCTTCCCGTGTAATGATCTCAAGGCAGCTGGGACAATAGTCACCAAGAAAAAAACACACTACGGTACTGGTAACACACTACGCCGTGAAGGACTGAAATCCTCAAGAAAGCACATGTTACAGGCCTGTCTGAAGTTTGCCAATGAACATCTGAATGATTCAGAGGAGAACTGGGTGAAAGTGTTGTGGTCAGATGAGACCAAAATCGAGCTCTTTGGCATCAACTCAACTTGTTGTGTTTGGAGGAAGAGTAATGCTGCCTATGACCCCAAGAACACCATCCCCACCGTCAAACATGGAGGTGGAAACATTATGCATTGGGGGTGTTTTTCTGCTAAGGGGACAGGACAACTTCAACACATGAAAGGGACGATGGACAGAGCAATGTACCATCAAATCTTGGGTGAGAATCTGCTTCCCTCAGCCAGGGCATTGAAAATGGGTCGTGGTTAGGTATTCCAGCGTGACAAAGACCCAAAACACACGGCCAAGGCAACAAAGGAGTGAAGAAGCACATTAAGGTCCTGGAGTGGCCTAGCTATAGAAAATCTGTCGAGGGAGCTGAAAATCTACAAGTTGCCAAAAGTCAGCCTCGAAACCTTAATGACTTGGAGAAGATCTGCAAAGAGGAGTGGGCCAAAATCCCTCCTCAGATGTGTGCAAACCTGGTAGCCAACCACAAGAAATGTCTGACCTCTATGATTGCCAACAAGGGTTTTACCACCAAGTACTAAGTCATGTTTTGCAGAGGGGTCGAATACTTATTTCACTCATTAAAATGCCAATCAATTTATAACATTTTTGACATACCTTTTTCTGGATTTTTTTGTTATTGAAAATGAGTGAATGTCTCTCACTGACTGACTGACTGACCGACCGAGCCTTGTTAAATAGCGTAGTGGTTAGGTCCCGCGTTCGCCTCCCGTAACAATCAAAATGTATGAATACTGGCTACAACCCTACATAGCTAGTTAATAGAAAGAACAAGGCTGTGATAAAGAAAATCTGAGTGCTGCCAGCATAATATTCTGCTGCTAATATAACACTAATGAAGCCTCAAATTTCACTTGACGAAAAAGTCAGTTATTGTCACCTATATTGATACAGTAGTTATTGTATGAACGTCATTAACATATGGCTAATAACCTGTTAAAACAGCCAGTGGCAAAAGCCATAAAGTTCATAGATGCTATTTGTGGTTAAGGTTAGCTTAATAAGAAATGTTACTCAGTTTAACACAATGCTTAATGGCATCTAGCCACATATTACTGGCAAATAAGCTTTTAAAACTGCCAATGGCAAAAGTCATACAGTTCATAGATACTATTTGTGGTGGAGGTAAACTTAATAAGAAACGTTATTCAGTTTAACACAATACTTAATGGTGTCTAACAAAATATTCAACCAGGTGGCAAATGTGCAGCCCTGTGGTTAACGGCCTTTCACGTGGGCGACCTGGGTTTGATTCTCCAGAAAGCAACAATGATCAACATTTTTTATTGCAGGACGGCTGAACTAGGCTTGCCTGGTTTCTTGTTTCAAAAGTATCTGTAATCTGATTAAAATATTTCAGCTGCTAACTTAAAGGACTTTCTCCAAAAATGAGTTACTGAATATTAGGGAACATAAACTGGTTTCTATCCCATTTTTTTTTCAAACAAAAATGTTGATCATGCTTGTGTGGTCTTCTGTGCTTAGCTGTTATCATTACAAGCAAGCACAAAAAAGAGTGCTCGTTCCCATTTAACTTGTGGAGATGTACCCCGATGCAAAAACCAATGTTCAAGCAGACACAGGCAATGACTATTGTAAATGACTATTGTAGCTGGAAATGGCACATTTTTACATACATATGCTTACATATATATTTGTAGTGGTCTCTTAATTTAAACCCTTCAGTTCCTCACTCAAAACCTTCCTTTTCGACTTTTTTGGAAAGGAAAGAAAAAGGTGCAAAGGTCTCTTAATTTTTTCCCAGGGCTGTATATACAGGTGCTGGTCATAAAATTTGAATATCATCAAAAAGTTGATTTATTTCAGTAATTCCATTCAAAAAGTGAAACTTTAATATTATATTCATTAATTACACACAGACTGATATATTTCAAATGTTTATTTCTTTTAATTGTGATGATTATAACTGACAACAGCTGAAACCCGTGCATGGTGGTCCTTGAAGCACTGACTCCAGCTGCAGTCCACTCTTTGTGAATCTCCCCCACATTTTTTGAATGGGTTCTGTTTCACAATCCTCTCCAGGATGCGGTTATCCCTATTGCTTGTACACTTTTTTCTACCACATCATTTCTAATGATCACATAGTTAGTACAATTATGTTAGCACAGCTGAAAACTGTTGTGCTGATTAAAGAAGTAATAAAACTTGCCTTTGAGTATCTGGAGCATCAGCAATTGTGGGTTCGATCACAGGCTCAAAATGACCAGTAACAAAGAACTTTGTTCTGAAATTTGTCAGTATATTTTTGTTCTGAGAAATGAAGGCTATTCCATGCGAGAAATTGCCAAGAAAGATCTTGTACAATGTTGTGTACTACTTAATTCACAGAACATGAAGCATAACATTTTCAATGTATTTTATTCAAAAACAAACCACAATAAGATACTCGACAGAATAATGTGAGGTCTTGCTCTCTTTCCTTGAAAAACATTATAGAATAACTCTGCAAAATTGTCTTAGTTCTTTGTTTTTGATGACAACACCATTTCTTGACAAACATATTAGTTACAGTACAGCTGCTGCTGAAAGATCTGGGAGTCTTAGAGACAAAAATTTACTTATCACCACATAGTGCAAGGGTCTAGACAAGCACCATATTGCACTCAAACCTCTGCTCATGCCTATGCATATGTAGATATACTATACTCATACTGTAAATATTTACATACACTGTAAATCCATGTTTAGTATACAGTGGTGAGAACAGGTATTTGATACACTGCCGATTTTGCACATTTTCCCACTTACAAAGCATGTAGAAGTCTGTCATTTTTATCATAGGTACTCTTCAACTGTGAGTGAAGGAATCTAAAAATAAAATGCAAATTAATTATTAAAAATTCATACAATGTGATTTTCTGGATTTTTGTTTTAGATTCAGTCTCTCACAGTTGAAGTGTCCCTATGATAAAAATTACAGACCTTTACATGCTTTGTAAGTAGGAAAACCTGCAAAATCGGCAGTGTATCACCATTGTATACTCTCTGCTCACTGTCTTAAATTTTCACCATCAACTGTAAAGTGTATAATTGTACTATATTTGTGGGGCCTTCTGGTCTTGATATGTCAAGTAAAGCCAGGATCACATACATTCACAGAGACACATTGCAATTTTACTGACTGAGGGTATGCTGAGTAGTCAATGTTATCTTCAAACTCTGCAAACACACACCGACGTGCACAGACACACCATTCCTTTTAATTGCAAAATGCACCTTTCTTGTAAGCAAAGTTCAAAGGACAGATATAAAGTCATACACACTATCCGCAGTGTAAAAAGTTTTTTCAGAGTATTTTATCATTTATAGATTTACTACTTCCTGGATCGTATCTGCGAGTTGGACGGGTATTACTGACAGATATGACGGCCAGCCACCCCCAACCGAGCACTGAACTCCAGAGGTCGATGCCTCTCAACAGGTGTAAGAGTCCATTCTACAGCATTAAGGTAGGCCGATATCAATTTAAGTTACTTGTACCAAAGAAATATAAAGTGATTAAAGTACTTAAAATCCAAAACACTGCTATTTTACTTTTGACCATCTTAGTGTGGCTTTTATGTGTAGCCTTAAACGTATTGAATTGTCGGATCTTTGTGAGACTGTTCATAGCTAAAACATTAGCATGAATTCATGTGAAAAAGTACACCTCCTGGAAAGTTGTATTTTTGACATTCAGTTATGAGCCAAAACATTAAGACCACCTGCCTAATATGCTGTTGGACTTCCAAGTGACGCCAAAACAGTGCCGACCCGCTAAGGCATAGATACTACAAGGTGTCCTGTGGTATCTGGCACCAAGACATTAGCAGCAGATCCTTCAAGTCCTGTTAGTTGCAAGGTGGTGCCGTCATGGATTGGAATTGTTGGTCTAGCACACCCCACAGATGCTAAATCGGATTAAGATCTGGGGAATTTGGAGACCAGGGCAACACCTTGAACTCTTCATGTTCCTCAAACTATTCTCAAGTACTCTGTGCTGTGTGGCAGAGCAAATAATCCTGCTGAAAGAGGCCACTGCCATCAGGTAGATTGCATGTGTGAAATTTTCAGTGGGGAGAACAAGTGTTGGATACACTGCCGATTTTGCAGGTTTTCCCAAAGCATGGACAAAGCATATCTGTAATTTTTAAAATAGGTACTCTTCAACTGTGAGTGACGGAATCTAAAATAAATATCCAGAAAATCACATTGTATGATTTTTAAGTAATTAATTAGCATTTTATTGCATGACATAAGTATTTGATACATCAGAAAAGCAGAACTCAATATTTGGTACAGAAACATTTGTTTGCAATTACTGAGATCATATGTTTCCTGTAGTTCTTGACCAAGTTTGCACACACTGCGGCAGGGATTTTGGCTTACTCCTCAGTACAGACCTTCAGATCCTTCAGGTTTCGGGGCTGTCGCTGGGCAATACAGACTTTCAGCTCCCTCCAAAGATTTTCTATTGGGTACAGGTCTAGAGATTGGCTAGGCCACTCAAGGACCTTGAGATGCTTCTTACGGAGTCAGTCCTTAGTTGCCCTGGCTGTGTGTTTTGGGTCGTTGTCATACTGGAAGACCCAGCCACGACCCATCTTCAATGCTCTTACTGAGGGAAGGAGGTTGTTGGCCAAGATCTCACGATACATGGCCCCATCCATCCTCCCCTCAATACGGTGCAGTCGTCCTGTCCCCTCTACTTTATATAATATCTGGCTACACACTTGAAGAAAGAAAACTATTATAGTGTTTAATCTGCCCTTTTGTCCAAGTCCACTTGAGCAGCTAATGCACACTACAATGCCCTCCCAAATAGCAATCAAAAAACAAGCAATATATAAATTCTTTGCATATTAACAAGTTACATATTTGATGTTTTTTTTTTTTTTACATATGTAGGTTTCTACCCTTGAATTTTATTTTGGTTCTCCTTTGCCTGGCCAGAACTAGTAGACATTTAGAGGTGGGGGGTTTGGGACGATTTGAACATTAGGTTAAAAAAACTTAAACATTATATTATTGACAACTTTCCTATGTTCTTGTTACTGGCCACACTGCATACTACTCCCTTCATAGAACTGTGCAAACTGGCTCTAACCAGAATAGAAAGAGGAGAGCAAGGCCCAGTTGCACAACTGAGC
The DNA here is from genome assembly GCF_011004845.1 of Esox lucius. NCBI lineage: Eukaryota > Metazoa > Chordata > Actinopteri > Esociformes > Esocidae > Esox > Esox lucius. The sequence goes on along the minus strand of NC_047575.1, from coordinate 21,696,722 downwards.
ACAAAGACAAATGCATTAGTGTCTAGTTTGAGAAACAAACGCATTAAGTCCTCAACTGGCAGCTTCATTAAACAGTTCCTGCAAAACTAGTCTCAACGTCAATAGTTAATAGGCGACTCCGGGATGCTGGCCTTCAAGGCAGAGTTGCAAAAAAGAAGCCATATCTCAGAATGGCCAAAAATGAAAAAACTAAGATAGGCCAAAGAACACGGACACTGGTTGGAGATGTTCAGATCACCAAGAACAACATGTGTGACACGCAGACCAAATGAAAAGATGCTGGAGGAGTGCTTGATGCCATCTGATGATCGAGGCAATATGATGGTCTGGGATGGTCATTTTTTACAAAAAATCCATTATATAGCTCTGTCCCAAACTGACCATTATCCATTGTCGAAATTCTTGAATGGAAACTGTTTATACCGCTATACCGCTAAAACACTTAACACTACATTCAGTAATCTGTCGGGGTAGCATACATTTCTTTTTTAAACTGTACCCTGACGAAACAGCAGATGGAATTGGCTGAATTCAACCTGGCACTAGCGAACTATTTCCTATAGCCACCATAAAAAAGCTTCTGCTCTTTGGCATCAAGCCTGAACTTTAACCTCAACAAGCAATGTGAAGATGGGTTGCTTCGCATAGCTGGACCATTTTCGGCAGTGGACATCAGAATAATATTTGTAATTGTGGAAAATGCTGTGTTCATAAGAAATGTACAAGGGAAGTGGGAGAGGAGACTTGAGGTTTCACTTGTTGCCATATCTGTAAGGTCTGTTCACATTCTCTCAACCACATCTCCATCTCTCAACCACATCACCAGGATGACATAGAGCCTCCAGATCCCAAGTACCTCCATATCCCAATCACAACGAACACAGCACTCCTCCCAGCTCCCAAACATTGAAATACTAAGCCCGTTCAAGAGTTTGTGATAGCTTTCTAACTTTCTTTGATCCTAGCATGCCTTCCATGTTTATGGTTTAACTTATCATAGTCTGCACCTTCGCCTGAGCTTTGTTGACATACGCACTTGTATTTTGGGTTTTGCCTGCTAGTTCACATAGTTATATTTTTGCTTTACTTGCTATATCTATAATATTCAGGACATCTACTCACATTTCTCATATTCCCCATCCTGCCCTTTTTAAAATTGCTGCAGTTATGTTTATTATTGCAAAAAAAAATTGCTATATTTTTGCTTACTACGTAGATGTTGTGTGCCATGTCACAAGAATTTCATTAGCTGTTGTTCAAGCTTCTATTTGGTCAATTCATCATTTCAACATTTCTTCCTGCTCGTATTCAGTCAGACATCATTTTTTCCAGAGTTGTATGTTAAGAGACCACTTCACCTTTTTCTTTCTTTTCTAAAAAAGTTGGAAAGGAATGTTTTGAGTGAGGAACAGAAGGGTTACATTTAAGAGATCACTGCAAATTTAACGCTTCTGTTCCTCACTCAAAACTTTGCAGTGGTCTCTTAATTTTTTCCAGGGCTGTATATTTATTTTCCTTTCTCTCTCAAGCAAATAAAGTTTGACTGTCCAAAGTAAATATCAAGCTAGCGAATACTAACTTTTGTTTACTGTGATGTATACATTTACTCTTCCTGAAAGAATGCGTGGATTGATACAATTGTGAACAAAACTGACCGGTAAACACAGGAAGTACCCACTTATTTGAAATGAGAATTATATCACAAATTTCGAGGTATACAACATTGTCATGTTCTTTGAGCCAAACAACCATTTAGTCTTAGTTTGGAGGGTTTTAGAGTAGTTATCTTCTTGCAATGCAGCTTTGCAATTGCGGTACATTTCGTTTCCATTAATGAATGTGTACGATGCTAAATACTGACTGAGACAGAGATGAATAATGGATTGTTTTAAAAAATTACTCTGTGTACCTGAAGGAACAACTCAGTGTAAGGGACTGTCACCGAAATTTGATTTTTGGATGAACTATCCCTTTAGGGTCGGTTTTCAATACATCATCCTGGTAGACTGGTTACTGCCAATTAGGTAGCCAACTTTACATTACACCACAAAATTGCTTGTCATCATGATTAGGATACATTTTTGAAAGTCATCATACATGGAGATATTGAACCATACATATTTGTAGTGAGTACAGCTAGTACTGTATAGTGGATTTGAGCGACAATGGTAATTGGTATTGGGATATTCTAACTGAAATCAATCAATAACATTTATTTATAAAACCCTTTGTACACCAGCAGTTGTTATAAGGTGCTTTTACAAAATACCCTTCCTAAAACCCCAAGGATGGTGTTGAAGCACAGTGGCTAGGAATAACTCCCTAAAAGGGACCGAAATGTAGGCAGAAACCTTGAGAGGAACCAGGCTCGGAGGGGGGACCAGTCCTCTTCTGGCTGTGCCAGGTGAACATTTTAGGAGTACAAGTTGTTATAATCAATATATACATGTGGGCTGTATCCAGAGTCTATAAAACATAATCCAGGTCAGAAACATGACCAGATGGGACAAGGACAGGGACAACCTGGGGGGGCAATGGTCAGCAGAGTGGCAGCAGGAATCGTCAGATATCGTCTTGATCTGCAACACAACCAGGAAGACTTTGGACAGGGACAGCAACAAGTCTTTCGAGCTTGGTATTCAAGAAGTGCGGGCCAAGACCTCATGTCCTCCTCAAGTTTAAACCAAGCAGGAGACAAGGGAAATTTAGAGAGCACGTTCCTTAGATTTACAAGGATTTCCAGTGGAGAAAGAGAACTGACCCTATTCCCCGTCACAATAATATAACAGCATAAATCCTTGGGGCTGAGACAGGGGGTCCAGAGACACTGTGGCCCTATCCGGGGGAGGCCCTGGACAGGGACCAACAGCCAGGAAGTCAATCCACCCACGTTGCCAAGCATCAACCCAAGGGACACCAACCAACCGCAACGACCTTGAATGAGGGCTGAGTATTGCCAGCATAGTTCATTCCAATTGCACAATGGCCGCAACAGAGAGACAACAAGCCAGTGACTCTGCCCCTGAATGGCATTGGAGAGAGGGCATCCCAGTGGCGATGAGAGCCCACCTGGCAAGATCGCAAGGGTGGACAGTATTAAGTCTTTCCATTGATCTTCACACCCCTGGGCCAAGTACTCTTAATCATAGTCTGCATTCCTAAGCTTGATTGGCAGATCATTCCACAGTAGTGGAGCTCTATGAGAGAACGCCCTGCCTCCGGCTGTTTGTTTAGAGATTCTAGGTACAATTAGATGGCCTGCATCTAATTGTAGGTTATGTGTAAGTATGAATGGCTGGATCATTTCAGTGAGGTAAGTATGAGTAAGTCCATCTATTGCTTTATAGGTTAACAATAAAACCATAAAATCAGCCCTAGCCTTAACAACCAGTGTAAAGAAGCTAATATGGGAGTAATGTATTCAAATTATTATTAAGAAGAGCACTGCAGTAATCTAATTTAGAAAGAACAAATAGATGGGAAAAAGCAGCTCTCAATATACATTTTACATGTTCATCTGAGGGGAGGGGGGTCAGGTTTGAGGGTAACAGCAAGATTTCAAAAAAAGAAAATTGGGATACAGCCATACAATCATCGAGGTTCACTGTGAGATCTGCCAACAAAACTCAAAATGCATGCTTCCAAAGTAGCGAATTTTAGGGCTTCTCCATCAAAATATACAACTGTCATCAGCATAACAGTGAAAATTGATATTGTGGTTCCAGATGACATCGCCCAGAGGCAGCATATATAGTGAAAACAATAATGGGCCCTAAACCGAGACTTGAGGAACACCAAACATACCTTTGATTTGTCAGAGGACATGCCATCCACACATACAAAATGATATATTTCAGACAAATAAGATTTAAACAAGGCTAGAACGTGTCTGTGTTGCCCAATATGGGTTTCCTATCTCTCCATGTGAAGGGAGGTATCAATGGTGTCAAAGGAAGCGCTAAGATCAAACGGATGTGGAACCTTTGAAGCAATTAGAAGGTAATTTATCACATGCACCTTCACGAGTGCAGTCTCAGTGCTATGATGGGTCTTAAACCGGACTGGAGCATTTCATAAATGGTAATTGTTTTCAGGAAGGCATTTAGTTTTTGGGAAACAGATTTTTATACAATTTATGAGCGGAACGGGAGGTTCAATATTGGCCTATAATTGTTTAATACATCTCGATACAGATTAGATTTTTTCAGAAAAAATAGCAATGCTTTTTTTTTGTATTTTTAGTGAGTTTGGGAAGGATAGAGAGCAATTAATTATGTTCAACATTGGCTGACCAAGCACAGGAAGGCGCTCCTTAAGTAGTTGTGTTAGAATTTAGTCTAGTGGTCAGTTATTTGTTTTCTTATGGTGAGGATTCATTACTGCTGAAGTGAAGACCCACTTGTTGAGCATTGTTTTTTGTTAACTTTGCAACTGTATCAAAGAGAATTTTTTTATTGTTTTTGTTCACCACAATCAGGTGTGTTTTTCTGTCATAAAGGTCAGACTTATTGCTAGGGTAAATGGGGGGGGGGGGGGGGGCCATGGAAGACGTTTCACATTATGCTGGTGTTCATAAAACTACTCTTGAATTATTTTAGCAGTGTGTGTGGGGGAAATTACCTCCTGGATCCAATTTGAATTTTGGGACTGTATTAACACCAAATGGTGTACTGGTCCTCTAAAATGACCTCAAATTCCTTGGCCATTTTACAACATTGCAGAGCAATCATCTGACCAAATGACTCCCACAAGATAGCTGGCCATACCGTCAAGGATGCCCCACCATGTTTAACATTTGGCAGCAGACATTGTGGGCTGAAGGCATTATTTATTCTCCAAATGTAAACCCGTCTGGATGAAGGGAAGCAGGTTTTGTTCTCCTTACACAAGTTATGTGTCTTTGTGTGTGGGTCGTGGATACAAGCCCTGCCATAAATTCCAACTTTGTGAAGCTCACGATGAACAGTGTTTGTTGTGACTGGTTCACAGAGGTGCTGACACATATGTACTGACACATATGTACTGTTAATTGGCAAGCAACCTAATTTGAAATGTACTGCTACCTCTATAAAAAACATTTTATCTGTCCTGTTAGTAGGGGTTGTCACCCAATAAAATTGGTGCACTATCGCCCTGGGAAGTGATAATCAGAATGACAAGAAAAACTGTCCCTCTTAGTGTAATTTTAATATAGTAATATGTTACAAAAAATATTTTTAAAAACATTCAATTTTCATACTATTACCTCAAATTAATTTTCTGTTTTTTGATGAGCTAAGTGAGTTGACCATAAAATTTAGATTTTAATTCATAAGTACAGTGGATATAAAAAGTCTACACACCCCTGTTAAAAAGCCAGGTTTTTGTGATGTAAAAGAATAAGACAAAGATAAATCATGTCAGAAGTTTTTTCACTTTTAATGTGACCTATAATGTGAACAATTCAATCGAAAAACTAACTGAAATCTTTGAGGGGGAAAATTGAAAAATAAAAACCTTCCAAAAACCTGGTGATATAGCTGTGTTCAGAATTAACCAATCAAATTCAAACTCATGTTAAATAGAAGTCATGACACACCTGCCATCATTTAAAGTGACGCTGATTAATCACAAATAAAGTTCAGCTGTTTTAGTAAGATTTTTCTGACATTTGCTTAGTTGCATCTCAGAGCAAAACCATGGTCTGCAGAGAGCTTCCAAAGCATCAGAAGAACCTCTTTTTTGAAAGATATCAGTCAGGAGAAGGGTACAATAAAATGTCAAAAGCATTAGATATACCATGGAACACAGTGAAAACAGTCATCATCAAGTTGAGAAAATATGGCACAACAGAGACATTACCAAGAACTGGACATCCCTCCAAAATTGATGAAAAGACTAGAAGAAAACTGGTCAGCGAGGCTTCCAAGAGGCCTAGAGCAACATTAAAGGAACTGCAGGAATTTCTGGCCACTACTGGCTGTGTGCTACATGTGACAAGAATATCCCGTATCCTTCACATGAATGGGCTATGGGGTAGGGTGGCAAGACGGAAGCGTTTTCAAAATAAAACATCCAAGCCCAGCTGAAGTTTGCAAAAACAAACATCAAATCCCCCAAAAGCATGTGGGAAAATGTGTTATGGTCTGATGGTTTAACTTTTTGGCCATAATTCCAAATGGTGTGTTTGGTGCAAAAACAACACTGCACATCACCCAAAGAACACTATACCCACAGTGAAGCATGGTGGTGGCAGCATCATGCTTTGGGGCTGTTTTTCTTCAGCTGGAACCAGGGCCTTAGTCAGGGTGGAGGGAATTATGAACAGTTCCAAATACCAGGCAATTATGGCACAAAACTTTCAGCACGACAACGACCTGAGTGCTGTAATAAAATCAAAAGGTGCTTCAACAAAGTATTAATTTAAGGGTCTGCACACTTATGCAACCAGGTTATTCTGATTTTTTTATTTTTCCCCCAGAGATTTCAGTTTGTTTTTCAATTGAATTGTTCACGTTATAGGTCACATTAAAGGTTGAAAAAGTTCTGACATGATTTTTCGTTGTCTCATTCTTATACATCACAAGAACCTGGCATTTTAACAGGGGTGTGTAGTCTTTTTATATCCACTGTACATTTAGACTTAGTTTCATAAGCCTGCAATTGCCTGGTAATTTATGGTCAACAATGTGAATTTTGTTTTGTTAAGCTAGAAAGTTTAAAAAGAGAAAAAAGGAACAACACAAATACACTATCCAAAAGGGACTGTTTTTGAAGCGACCCAGTAATAATCTTTGCAACTTATTGTTCATACACTACAACATCAACTTCCTTGCAGTATGCTGTTGGTTTTCAAACTTCTGCCTTTCTCTTCTCTTCTAGTTTTTTGTGCTGTGCCATGGCATGCTTCAGCTGGCCCAGCTGTTGGTGTCTGGGTATCTGAAGAGCTCCATCTCCACCATAGAGAGACGATATGGCTTCTCAAGCCAGAAGTCTGGCATACTGGCATCCTTCAACGAGGTAAGCTTAACCCTAACCCAGCAGTTCTGGCCTGGTTAAGATAACTTGGAAATAGTGATTAATCCCAGATCAATTGGGTTTCAGATGCTTCCACTTAGCTTAGCTTAATCTTTTCTGTCCTGACACCTCAATAGTGAAACTGTTGAGACCCCGCCCACCTAATGAAAATCTCTCATATCCCACCTGTTCAAATAATATCTTATATAACCCCCAACCCTGTGGTAACGACCAAGCTGTCATCATCTATCCCATGCCAACCAGGTAACCGTAACAAGGGCAGAAGAAAATAAAATGTTCTAATGTTTCGTTATTTAATAGTCTGAAAATTACAGAAATCTTGATTAATCACTAATACAAGTAAATACTGTTGAAATGTTGTGAAATTTAAACTGCACATGCATGAAAAAGTAAAACAACTCTAGCACTAAATGTTGTTGAATCTCAGATATTGGAGGTCTTGTTTTTTGTTTCGCTGTTGCCTGTTTCTACCTAGTTTGGAGCCTCTTGTTTTTTCACTACTTGAGTCTATTAAAATTACCTTGTGCTTTCGAGACCTCTGCGCTTGTGTCCTTATACCTTCTGATCGTGACAGTATGTTTTTTCCTGTAACGTTTTGCCGGAGACAAACCCAAATGCAGACAAAACACAAAGACAATGGACACAAAATTATGTAACACCTAAACGGTACATATATTTTACAAAGCCACAAGCCATACAGTCACACAAACATACATGACGAACACAGTGATATATACACTCACCTAAAGGATTATTAGGAACACCTGTTCAATTTCTCAGTAATGCAATTATCTAATCAACCAATCACATGGCAGTTGCTTCAATGCATTTAGGGGTGTGGTTCTGGTCAAGACAATCTCCTGAACTCCAAACTGAATGTCAGAATGGGAAAGAAAGGTGATTTAAGCAATTTTGTATTTCACAATCTGGTCTGATGAGTCTCGATTTCTGTTGAGACATTCCGATGGTAGAGTCAGAATTTGGCGTAAACAGAATGAGAACATGGATCCATCATGCCTTGTTACCACTGTGCAGGCTGCTGGTGGTGGTGTAATGGTGTGGGGGATGTTTTCTTGGCACACTTTAGGCCCCTTTGGGCATCATTTAAATGCCACGGCCTACCTGAGCATTGTTTCTGACCATGTCCATCCCTTTATGACCACCATATACCCATCCTCTGATGGCTACTTCCAGCAGGATAATGGACCATGTCACAAAGCTCGAATCATTTCAAATTGGTTTCTTGAACATGACAATGAGTTCACTGTACTGAAATGGCCCCCACAGTCACCAGATCTCAACCCAATAGAGCATCTGTGATATGGTGGAACGGGAGCTTCGTGCCCCGGATGTGCATCCCACAAATCTCCATCAACTGCAAGATGCTATCCTATCAATATGGGCCAACATTTCTAAAGAATGCTTTCAGCACCTTGTTGAATCAATGGTTTTCCTAATAATCCTTTAGGTGAGTGTATATACATGTTGTCCGGGTAATGATAAGTAGGTGTGACAGTGATTAGTTGAGTGGGGTCTGGTGAGAGTAGAGGGGGTGCGTTTGCAGGCCTGGATCGTTGCAGAGCGGTGTTGATAGTACACCAGCAATTTAGAAGGCAGGAGAGAGGGCATAACAGTTCGTGCTGCAGGACAGATTACATTCCACAGTGTTTCTCCAACAACAACAACAACAACAACAGAAAAAAAGAACAAAGAAGCTATTTTAAGATTTAATAGCCCTTGGAAATAATGTCAACTAAATATAAAATGTACATGTGTCTGTTCACGATTTCTTTGTGTGTGTGTGTGTATTTGTAGGTGGGGAACACGTTGCTGATAGTGTTTGTGAGTTTCTTTGGTAGCCGTGTTCACAGGCCACGTTTCATTGGTGGAGGGGCACTGGTTGCCAGTCTGGCTGCTCTAACAATGGCCATGCCCCATTTCATCAGTGGCCCCTATGAGTACACAGACCACATCAGCCGTAAGTCACACACACAAATAAACACACAAATCTGCAAAAATAGTTCTTACCTTCTTCTCCAGATGAATTCCACACTTCTTCCTACCTCTACCTGGGCCACATTCAGTAAAACATTGAAAATATACATTCCAAGAATAGAACTAATATGATTCCTTATTCTACATGTTATACATTTATTCTACATATGTTTCAAAATGTTGCGTTCTGCTGAACATGCCTTTGTGTTCCACAGAATCAAAGGATGACAACTCTGGCCTCTGTCAAATAGAGAGCACCTTTCAAACACCACTGTCCAATCACAGCTGCACACCGAAGGATGGTCAAGCACAGCAAGGAGTATTCCCTCTCCTGCTCCTAGGACAGCTGCTCCTTGGAATCGGCAGCGTTCCCATCCAACCCTTTGGAATCTCCTACATTGATGACTATGCCAGCAAGAGGAACTCTCCCCTCTACCTTGGTACAAGCACTGGGAGGGATCGGGTGTCACTGGACAACTTTAGAATCTACATTCAGATGCAGGTCAAATGTTGTTAGCTAGATGAGGGAGTTGTTTTTAAGAGGGAGAGTTGTGCCGTTGTTCTGTATTTTTCCTTTAAATGTTATCTTCACTAGAATTCTGCAAATACTTGCTGGAACACTGATGGGAGTGTTAGGAGAGGAATGTTAAATTCAACACTACTGTTGTTTGCTCCTTGGGGTTTAAGGCCGGGTGTCTCTGTAAAGCACTTTGTGACAACTGCTGTTGTAAAAAGCGCTTTATAAATACATTTTGATTGATTACACAAAACGCTGCTTTAATAAAACACATATTATAGTCTATGTTATATAATCTTTGTTATTCAATTTAGCAGTAATACATGGGGGGTCTGGTATACAGTATGTCCAATATGCCACAACTGTTTTTGGTAGTTAACAACCAGTTACTAATGTAGTTAGAGCAGTAAAAAGTGTGGTGATGTCTTACACTTGATACACGGTCTATCCAGCCAATCAGCATTTATGATTCGAACTACATTGTAAATAAATAATTACACTTAAGATTAGCAAACAATAGGCAGACTTTCTTTTCATCAACTTCTATATATAATTCAAGGAGAATCAAATGGAGAAAAATCACATTTCATTTTCTCTGTCACTGAATGAATCCTTTAACATGGGTTACATTTGTGTCTGTGATTCCTCTGCAGGTATACTCCTGGCCGTCACGTCGATTGGTCCTGCTTTTGGTTTTATGATGGGCTCCTTCATGCTGCGCTTTTATGTTGACATAGACAAGAAGTCCAAAGGTCAGAACACATTCTGTCTCTTTTTCTGTCACTTTCTCTCTTTCTTTCTCTGGCTTTTATGGTTAGATCAAAATACAATGGAAGCAATTATAAGGGAACAGTTTGGAAATGATGGGAACGTTTTCACCGAAGTTGAAAACATTTAAATCCAAAATAGTTTTGATTCGATTCAATCAAACTTTTTTTGTCATTGAACAAGTACAAGTACAGTACAACTAAATGCAGTTAGCATCTAACCAGAAGGGGCAAATAGAAGAGGGCAGAAAATGTATTAAGTATATGTATATTACAAGTGGAATGTATAGATGTGCAATGAAGGCAAATGCAAGTACAAATGGCAATATTAAATGTGCAATACTTAATGTGCAAATAAGGCAAATAGAGTAGGGCAGAAAACGTACAAGTATTAAGTACAGTGTATGTTACAAGTATGTATATGTATCAACTATTGCCATTTTAAATGTGCAATGAAGGCTAATTGAATGTGCAAGGTGCATGTGCAACTAAAATGCAGGGATGGCAGCAGTAAGGTTTCCGTGGTAGGCACGTACTGTACCTGTAACACCTGAAAACTTCCTTATCAGATTTTGCAAGGCAGTGTCAGAGTAGTACAAGGGAGTAGTGCAACATGGTCCCTGAGAGGTGGGGGGGTATGGTAAGTGATGGGTCACAGAGTTCTCTGGGTCACAGTGTTCTGCAGGGTTCCAGTAGATGGAAATAACCTTTTCCTGAGCCTGCTGGTGCAGGACCGAAGAGACCTGTACCACCTGCCTGATGGTAGGAGGGCAAACAGTTTGTGGCATGGGTGTGAAGGTTCCCTGATGATGCCCTGCGCAGACACTGCTTGCGCTGGAGTTCTACATTGGCTGGGAGCTTGGCACCAATGATATGCTGGGAGGTTTTCACCACACATTGCAGGGCCTTCCGGTCAGCTACAGCGCGACCGCTAAACCACACTGTTGCGCAGTTAGTCAGAATGCTCTCAATTGTGCAGCGGTAAATTTCACAAGGATCTTGGAGGACAAATGGGCATTCTTCAGCCTCCTCAAAAAGTACAGATGCTGCTGCACTTTTTTGACCAGGGTTGAGGTGTTGAGGGTCCAGGAGAGGTCCTTGGAGATGTGGACACCCAGGATTTTGAAGCTGGATGAGAACTGTGGGGTGACTGCAGCCTTTAGACTTCCTGTCATCCATAATGAGCTCCTTGGTTTTCTTTGCGTTGAAGGCCAGATTGTTGTTAGGGCCCCCAATGCCGCCAGGCGCTTGATCTCCTCCCTGTAGGCTTACTCTCATCAGGCCTGACCCCTCTGGCCACACTTTGACTTTCCTCACTGATGGTTTCACAAGTTTAATGAGGGGTGAATACTTTGAGAGTAGGAATTGTGAAAGATGATCAGATTCTCCTATGTGGAGGAGGAGAATTGTTTGCAAGCCTCTGGAATGTTTGTATACACATGGTCTAGTGGTCTTTTGTATTTTTATTTTTACTGTAAAGCACAATTGCTTCTATGTATAAATTGTGCTGTATAAATAAACTTGCTTGCTAGTGTGTTGGCAGGTGATATTGAGGCAGGTGATATTTTGGAGGAATTTTAGATTTGAATGGTTGAAATCCCCTGTAATCACAAAACCAAGTAAAAAGGCCTGCATCTAATCCTCAGGTTCTCCAGATTGGTTGAGCAGTGACTCCCGGTTAAGTTAGTGTTTGTACACCATATTTTGTTTGCGTAAATGCACACCCCACGTCCCCTGGTCTTACTGGAGTCCTCTGTAATCCGATCAGCTCTGTAAACGTTGCGCCCTTCCAGCTATTCACAGTGTCAGGAATGTAAATATTACACTGCTGAGTTTAACAACTATGTATGTTTAACAACTAAAGTTTTAACAACTTTATTTTAAAGTTGCTGTCCTTATCAACTGTTAGGTTCTGTTTTTGTTCTGTTTGGGTTTTGCCTTTTCTTTTGAATGTAGCCTGTTCTGTTTGGTTTTTTCCCTTTGTTCTTGTACATAGCCTGTCTTTGTCATTATCACTTTCACCTGTGTCTTCTTTGCTGCCTTGTTATGTCCCTATTTAAGTTCTTCCTGCCCTAGTGTGTTTTGTCAGTCATTGTTCGATGTTCTGGTCATTGTGTTTTGCTTTGTGTCACTTTCAGTCATTGAAATTAAAGAGCCTTTTGTTTCTACACCTCTGCACCATGTCCTGTTACGCAGCCTCCTGAAATCGTGATATCAACGCATTGGGACTCAGCCTAATTGGGCTCAGAACAGACAAGACATCAGAATAGTGGTCATACGCATTGATTAGTATATCATATACGTTTTGTGATATGGAAATGTAAAGTGTTGTTTGCTTCTAATATATAATTTTCATGTAAGTAATTTTAAAAACCCAAGCAACTTAAAGTGAAAAGTTCAACATTCCATACATAAAAGCCTCACAACATCACATATCAAGCCTTTAACATCAACTGCAATTTATAATCATCCCTCTTTTTACACCAAACCCACAAATGGTGTTTCTGCCCAAAAAGATCAATGTTTGGAAACTTATGGTTCCAACTCCAAGCACTAATGATTATCTTCATGATAGTTAGCTTACCTCTGGCAAGACATCTACTTAGCTTGTTGTCATCCAGTTGACATTTAATTGTAATTTGGAAACTGTGATCTCAAGTTTAAACACCTTTAAATGTCCAAGTGTGATCCTGAATTTATCACTGGAAACATCCTTTTTACTGTACATGGGACAAAATGCGTTTGGGGTATTTTCCAGGCAGGTTCATTGCAAATTTATGGTAACTCCCCAAATAATGTGTAACTATGTTTGTATAATATTGTATAATATCTATACCATAGTGAGATAGGTAGTCATTGGTAACCACTTACAGTGGGTATCGAAAAGAATCACCCCCCTTTAAAATAATCACATTTTGTTGCTTTGCAGCCTGAAATGAAGACAGACAGTTTTTGTTATTTCAGCTGTATTTACTCAGTGCAACTTATAACTTCCAAGTGAAAGATATAACACCAACAAAAAATAAAACAATCACTGAGTTGGAAAAAGGATCACCCCCTTGTGTCAGTATTTTGTTGAACCACCTTTAATTACAGCCTTTAGTCTGTTGGGATATGCCTCTACTAACTTTGCACATCTAGACGTTGCAATATTTGACAACTCTTCTTTGCAGAACTGCTCAAGTTCAGTTAAATTTGATGGTGACCGTTTGTGGACTGCTGTCTTCAAGTCATTCCACAGATTTTCAATGGGGTTTAAGTCCAGGCTCTGATTAGGCCATGCAAGGACATTTACCTTTTTCTCCTTCAACCACTATGTGGTCAGTTTTGCTGTGTGCTTTGGGTCATTGTCATGTTGGAAGGTAAATCTTCTTCCCATTGACAACTTTCTGGCAGAGAACAGCAGATTTTCCTCAAGAATTTGACAGTATTTTGCCCCATCCATTTTTCCTTGCTTCAGTCCCTGCTGCAGAGAAACAACCCCATAACATGATATTACCACCTCCATGCTTTACTGTAGGAATGGTGTTATTTGGATGGTGAGCTGTATTGGATATCGTTTGGCATTGAGGCCAAATAATTCAATTTTAGTGTCATCTGACCATAACACCTTTTTCCACGTGGCCTTAGAATCTTCAAGGTGCGTTTTGGCAAAGCTCAGTCATCACTGCATGTGGCCTTTCTTGAGGAGTGGCTTTTTTCTTGCAACCCTCCCATACGAGCCACATTTGTGGAGAATTTGTGATATTGTTGTCACATGCACACAATGACCACTCTTTGTCATGAATTCCAGCAACTGCTTCAGAGTTGCAGTAGGCAACTCTCTTATCAGTTTCCTCCTGGCTCTTTCATCCAGTTTGGAGCAACGTCCTGACCCAGGGAGGGTCTGTGTTGTACCAAATACCTTCCACTTCTTAATAATAGACTTCACTGTGCTTCTAGGCACGGATAAAGCCTTTGACATTTTTTTGTATCCGTCTCCTGACTTGTGCCTGTCCACAACTTTATCCGGAGATCTTTTGACAATGCATTCCCACCATTGTTTTCTTCAGTTGCACTACAAAGGATTGAAATGCTTCAGGAAAAGCTTGTTTTATGCTGAGCTAATCAAAATGACCACAGCTGATCACAGTTGAAAATCAATTGGCTTTGTGTGCTATTGAGAAGGTGATTAACTCCACCTGGTTGGGTTTACAAGTCATTTTAAGGAGGGGGGTGATTCTTTTTCCAACTCAGTGATTCTGTTTTTTAATTTGTAATTTTTTATTATAAGTTGTAAATACAGCTGAATAAAACAAAAATAGTTTTTGTCCGTTTTCATTTCAGGCTGCAAAGCAACAAAATGTGATTATTTTAAAGGGGGGGATTCTTTTCTATACCCACTGTACAGTGAGGGAAGAAATTATTTGATCCCCTTATGATTTTGTATGTCTACCCTCAGAGAAAGAAATGATCAATCTATAATTTTAATGGTAGGTTTATTTGAACAGTGACAGAGAGAATAACAAAAGAAAAATCCTGAAAAACAAGCTGAGATTGGGAGCATACTCTTAAAGGGAGTGCTCCAAATCTCAGTTGGTTACCTGTATAAAAGTCGCATCATCTTCCGCTTAATCCGGGGCCGGGTCGCGGGGGCAGCAGTCTAAGCAGGGATGCCCAGACTTCCCTCTCCCCAGACACTTCCTCCAGCTCTTCCGGGGGGACACCGAGGCGTTCCCAGGCCAGCCGGGAGACATAGTCCCTCCAGCGTGTCCTAGGTCTTCCCCGGGGTCTCTTCCCGGTGGGACGGGACCGGAACACCTTCCCAGGAAGGCGTCCCGGAGGCATCCGAAACAGATGCCCAAGCCACCTCAGCTGACCCCTCTCGATGTGGAGGAGCAGCGGCTCTACTCTGAGCTCCTCCCGGGTGACCGAGCTTCTCACCCTATCTCTAAGGGATCGCCCAGCCACCCTGCGGAGAAAGCTCATTTCGGCCGCCTGTATCCGGGATCTTGTCCTTTCGGTCATGACCCAAAGCTCATGACCATAGGTGAGAGTAGGAACGTAGATTGACCGGTAAATCGAGAGCTTCGCCTTACGGCTCAGCTCTTTCTTCACCACGACAGACCGATACATCGACCGCATTACTGCAGAAGCTGCACCGATCCGTCTGTCAATCTCCCGTTCCATCCTTCCCTCACTCATGAACAAGACCCCTAGATACTTAAACTCCTCCACTTGAGGCAGGCACTCTCCACCAACCTGAAGTGGGCAAGCCACCCTTTTCCGACTGATGACCATGGCCTCGGATTTGGAGGTACTGATTTTCATCCCCACCGCTTCACACTCGGCTGCAAACCGTCCAAGTGCATGCTGAAGGTCCTGGCTTGAAGGGGCCAACACGACAACATCATCCGCAAAGAGCAGAGACGAAATCGTGTGGTCCCCAAACCTGACACCCTCCGGCCCCTGGCTGCGCCTAGAAATTCTGTCCATAAAAATTACGAACAGAACCGGTGACAAAGGGCAGCCCTGCCGGAGTCCAACATGCACAGGGAACAAGTCTGACTTACTGCCGACAATGCGGACCAAGTCACCTGTCCAAAATTTTTATAAATTGATTAGCATTGATTAGCATTTTGGACAGGTGACTTTTATACAGGTAACAAGCTGATATTAGGAGCACTCCCTTTAAGAGTATGCTCCCAATCTCAGCTCGTTACTTGTTTAAAAGACACCTGGGAGCCAGAAATCTTTCTCATTGAGAGGGAATCAAATACTTATTTCACTCATTAAAATGCAAATCAATGCATAATATTTTTGACATGCGTTTTTCAGGATTTTTGTTTTTGTTATTCTGTCTCTCACTGTTCAAATAAACCTACCATTAAAATAATAGACAGATCATTTCTTTGTCAGTGGGCAAACATAAAAAATCAGCAGGGGATCAAGTAATTCTTTCCCTCACTGTAGGGATATAAGGATATATACTTTTCTTAACAGCCTTATGACCTTCTGACCTTAAGCATAACTCATGACAAGAAAGAGCCCCACCCGTCTCACTAATTGTGCAACTTCTGCAGTTGTTTTTGGAAATGTTTTGTTGTGCAGGAAAGATCAAACAGTGGTCTAATTATCATGCACATGGGACAGGACCTCACTTAAGATAAATCAAATTGCAACTATCACAACTCCCACTGCACTCTAGAATTCTGTTCTAACAAAAGGAATTGGCGACCAAACTCACAGAAATACAGATTACATCTTCCCTGAGGGAGTGGCATTGTGTGTCATACTCTGTATGGACATGTAATGTGTTCAAGAAATACTGCAATAGCATTATCCCACACCTCTTTGATACTGAAAACAATAGCCAACAGATAACTGCAGTCGCTTCCTATTGCGTAGATGAGCTTCTGTAACTGCACCACTATACTGGCAGTTGTGTCCCGTCGTCTTGTATAAACTGCTCCAGCTCTCCCAGATGTTAAGGGTGCCTCAGGGTTTCCACAGGTTTTTAACAGTATTTTGATAAAGACAACTTTCTGGCCATTTCAACAGTCCAGCATTTTGTCTTGAACCATTCCTGGGTGTTATTTTTTTGTTAATTTGGGCTCATTGTCCTGTTGGAAGACCCATAACTTTTAACTGTGTTGGAATTTAGCAGTTACTTATAGTGGAAAAATAATAGTGTACCTGGTCGAGTCAAGGGAGAGATACATTCAGAGATATATTAAATTGGAATTGCATCATATTTGTCTTAATTAATATTTTATACATCATCTAATCATTAGATAGTTGTCCTCACACATACAGTGAGGGAAAACATATTTTTTGATCCCCTGCTGATTTTGTTTGTTTGCCCACTGAAAAAGAAATGATCAGTCTATAATTTTATTTGTAGGTTTATTTGAACAGTGACAGACAGAATAACAAAACAAAAAATCCAGAAAAATGCATGTCAAAAAGGTTATGAATGGATTTGCATTTTAATTAGTCAAATAAGTATTTGATCCCTTCTCAATCAGAAAGGGAGTGCTCCTAATCTCAGCTTGTTACCTGTATAAAAGACAACTGTCCACAGAAGCAATCAATCAATCAGATTCCAAACTCTCCACTATGGCCAAGACCAAAGAGCTGCCAGTGAACATCTGAATGATTCAGAGAACTGGGTGAAAGTGTTGTGGTCAGATGAGACCAAAATCGAGCTCTTTGGCATCAACTCAACTCGCCATGTTTGTAGGAAGAGGAATGCTGCCTATGACCCCAAGAACACCATCCCCACCGTCCAACATGAAGGTGGAAACATTATGCTTTGGGGGTGTTTTTCTACTAAGGGGACAGGACAACTTCACCGCATCAAAGGGACGATGGACGGGGCCATGTACCGTCAAATCTTGGGTAAGAACCTCCTTCCATCAGCCAGGGCATTGAAAATGGGTCGTGGATGGGTATTCCAGCATGACAATGACCCAAAACACACGGCCAAGGCAACAAAGGAGTGGCTCAAGAAGAAGCACATTAAGGTCCTGGAGTGGCCTAGCCAGTCTCCAGACCCTAATCCCATAGAAAATCTGTCAATCGAGCTGAAGGTTTGAGTTGCCAAACATCAACCTCAAAACCTTAATGACTTGGAGAAGATCTGCAAAGAGGAGTGGGACAAAATCCATCCTGAGATGTGTGCAAACCTGGTGGCCAACTACAAGAAACCTCTGACCTCTGTGATTGCCAACAAGGGTTTTGCCACCAAGTACTAAGCCATGTTTTGCAGAGGGGTTGAATACTTTCTTTCACTCATTAAAATGCTAATCAATTTATAAAATGTTTGACATGTTGTTCTGGATTTTGTTGTTGTTATTCTGTCTCTCACTGTTCAAATAAACCTACCATTAAAATGATAGACTGATAATTTCTTTGTCAGTGAGCAAACATACAAAATCAGCAGGGGATCCAAAAAAAAAATCCATCACTGTATATACGAGATTTGTGTGTCTACCTAGAACAGCGCTCTCATTCTACAACACTGAGGCCACCATCACGACAGCCCTTAAGCCCAGTGGTTAATCGCAAAGTCACAAGCTTTAACAGAATGTGACTTCCTCAGAGTGTGACTTCCTGAGAGAGAATCCAAAACAGATGTTCTGTTGTTCTTCAATGTCTAGACAAGTTTAACATTCATATAGTTGTAATGCTACATCTGAGATCAGGTTTTCTGAAAATGGGTTTGGAATTGCACTCCAAAATGTCTCGGTATTCTCCTAATTTCAGTTATGCACATGTTCAAGGTACACAATGCCAGAGGCAGCTAAGCAACCCCAAAACATCACCCAATCATCTTCCATGTTTGACAGTATAATATTGTAATTATTCAAGAAAACTTCAAAAAAATTACACACTTCTCAAAATATAATTTCCTTTCCTAAAACATTGCATAACAATTATACTTTTTTTTGGCATTCGTGTTTTCAACAAATTGTTTTTACAGTTATTAGAAACTTGTGGCTTATGAATGAGTTTGGCAAACGACTTTTAAGGATTTAACTTTGGTTGGTCGAAGTCGAGCATGTCAATTGCCTGATAAAGTATTCAGATTTAACGTGGAAAAAATAGCTTTTGTGAATATAAAAAACAACATTCGCTTGGCCACCATCCCCAGCAGGGTGTAAATTAGAAACAGGTGTTCCTGTCCAAACATTCGAATGTACGGAGGGCATCTTGTGATCGGTTTTTCTGAAGGATAACAATACAGTACTTTTGGGAAGTGTGGCATCTATTTGTTTAGTAGGAGATCAGGAAGCCGATTGTGAAGGTTTCTGCTGAATCAGTACCATTGAAAATGTTCCTATGGCCTGTTAAAATGCTAGGTTCTTGTGATGTAAAAGAATGAGACAGAGAAATAATTTCAGAACTTTTTCCACCTTTAATGTTACCTATAACGTGAACAATTCAATTGAAAAACAAACTGAAATCTTAGAGGAAAAAAACAAAAACTCACTATAACCTGGTTGCACAGTGTGCACACCCTTAAACAAATACTTTTTTGAAGCACCTTTTGATTTTATTGCAGCACTCAGTCTTTCTGGGTAGGAGTTTATTAGCATGGCACATCTTGACGGGGCAATATTTGTCCACTCTTCTTTGCAAAAGCGCTCCAAATCTGTCAGATTGCGAGGACATCTCCTGTGCACAGCTCTCTTCAGATAACCCCACAGGTGTTCAATTGCATTCAGGTCTGGGCTCTGGCTGGGCCATTCCAAAAGGTTAATCTTCTTCTGGTGAAGTCATGCTTTTGTGGATTTGGATGTGTGCATTGGGTCGTTGTCATGCTGAAAGGTGAACTTCCTCTTCATCTTCCGCTTTCTAATGGACGCCTGAATGTTTTGTGCCAAAATTGCCTGGTATTTAAGGAACTGTTTCCAAATTCCCTCCTCCCTGACTAAGGCCCCAATTCCTGCTGAAGAAAAACAGCCCCAAAGCATTGATACTGCCACCACCATGCTTCACTGTGAGTATAGTGTTCTTTGGGTGATGTGCAGCGTTGTTTCTGCGCCAAACATACCTTTGAAATTATGACCGAAAATGTTCAACCTTGGTTTCGTCAGACCATAACACATTTTCCCAAGTGCTATTGGGGGACTTGATATTGGCTTTTGCAAACTTCAACTTTCATTTCCCCCCCCTAAAAGATTACAGTTTGTTTTTCAATTGAATTGTTAACATTATAGGTCACATTAAAAGTGGAAAAAGTTCTGACATGATATATCTTTGTCTCATTCTTTTACATCACAAAAACCTGGCATTTTAACAGGGGTGTGTAGACTTTTTATATCCACTGTATATGCTGAAAGGATAGAGAGAATCTGGTGGGGAATGCCAAATACATAAACTCAGCACTTCAGCACTCTCGAGTTGGAAATCGCCAATGTGTTTTGAATGTGAAGAAGATATTGTTCATAGCAATCTGAAGATGGTCCCAGGAGTGAAATCTCTATCCAAAATACAAAATAATTAAGCTTTGAAATGATCAGATACCCCATCAAGTTTTCACTTTCAGATGCGTAGCTTTTTGTTGGGTTCAATTTTCACATCAGTGTTGAAATAATGCAGCCGCCAATAATCTTTCCATGCAATGCTTCAAGCACACAGAACAAGTCAGCCTGTCATTCCTGTTTCCTGTGATTTTATCTTGTCTTTCCAGTTTGATGCATTTTATTAATCAAGATCTGGCAGCTTTGTTGGTGGTTAAAGACATGTTCAGACTGTTCAAATACCTGTTGAATTTAAAGTAACTTTCCATTACTCCATATAATGTGTGCTCAGGGGGTTGCAAAAGTTATTCCCTTTTCGGAGGAATGTGTGTTCTTAGCTGGATTTTGTGTGACTCTGGACAGATGATATGGTCTCATTGACCCTGTCTTTCACTTTTATACTTTTACTTTTATTCTCAGAATGCATATGGAGCTTCTCAGAGTGAAAAGGAAAATGTCTTATTTCTTGGAAGTGCTGTTAGTTGGACCATTCCAACTCCCCAGAGATTTAGTTCTGTTGAGTGATGCCAAGAACTATTACATAATTTAGCTTAGTATCTTAAATTACACCAATATTTGTAATGCTTTAAAGAACAACAAATAACAAATACAGTTAATTCGTGACTCAATTTATGTAAATGTTATTATTTATAAATAATATGCATATAAAGTAGTCTCCCTCCTCTGTCCTGTCTGTAGTTGAGATAACTCTGGAGAGACAGGACCCTCGCTGGGTTGGAGCCTGGTGGCTTGGCTTTGTGGTGGCAGCCTCATTCCTCTTCCTCACTTCACTGCCCTACCTCTTCTTCCCCCGACAGATGCCCAAAGAGGTTCAGTATAAAATATCAGATACCTTGTTACAATACATATATGTATTAATAGATTTTTGTTCTTTCAGATTTAACAGAACCCGTTAAAAGACAAATGTCGGTTAGGTGAAAGGGATTTTTTGTGACCTTGTTATGTCAGCTCCGGCCTTTTGATGAATGATTCTCTCATTAGTCATCTGGCGCAAAGAATAATTGTGCCTAGTGTTTCTATTGCTCAATAGAGAAACCAACATTCATAAAAATGCACTCTTGATTGCAAGCCAATGTTAAAAAAATATCTAAAGTTTGGCTTATCACTTGTGTACCCAGATGTTTTCAATACATTTTAGGTTTCAAAATTAGATGTTTTCTACAATACTCATACTTTCCCAGAAAATGTGGCCCAAACCTGACAAAGGGTTCCTGCAATGTCGGCAGGCTTAATGTGTATTTTGCCGTAATCAAATATTACTTATGTAATATAGTGAGGGAAAAAATATATTTGATCCCCTAGTGATTTTGTATGTTTGCCCACTGAAAAAGAAATGATCAGTCTATAATTTTAATGGTAGGTTTATTTGAACAGTATATAACAGAATAACAAAGAAAATCCAGAAAAACGCTTAGAAATATTATAAATTAATTTGCATTTTCATGATTGAAATAAGTATTTGATCCCCTCTCAATCAGAAAGATTTCTGGCTCCCAGGTGTCTTTTAAACAGGTAACGAGCTGAGATTAGGAGCACACTCTTAAAGGGAGTGCTCCTAATCTCAGCTTGTTACCTGTATAAAAGACACCTGTCCACAGAAGCAATCAATCAATCAGATTCCAAACTCTCCACCCTTGCAAAGACCAAAGAGCTGTCCAAGGATGTCAGGGACAAGATTGTAGACCTACACAAGGCTGGAATGGGCTACAAGACCATCGCCAAGCAGCTTGGTGAGAAGGTGGCAACAGTTGTGCGATTATTCGCAAATGGAAGAAACACAAAAGTACTGTCAATCTCCCTCGGTCTGGGGCTCCATGCGAGATCTCATCTTGTGGAGTTGCAATTATCATGAGAATGGTGAGGAATCTGCCCAGAACTACACGGGAGGATCTTGTCAATGATCTCAAGGCAGCTGGGACCATAGTCACCAAGAAACCAATTGGTAACACACTAAGCCGTGAAGGACTGAAATCCTGCAGCAACCGCAAGGTCCCCCTGCTCAAGAAAGCACATCAACAGGAGTTTGCCAATGAACATCTGAATGATTCAGAGGAGAACTGGGTGAAAGTGTTGTGGTCAGATGAGACCAAAATCGAGCTCTTTGTCATCAACTCAACTCGCCTTGTTTGGAGGAGCAGGAAGGCTGCCTATGACCCCAAGAACACCATCCCCACTGTCAGACATGGAGATGGAAACATTATGCTTTTGGGGTGTTTTTCTGGACAGGACAACTTCACCGCATTAAAGGGACGATGGACGGCGCCGTCAGATCTGGGATGAGAACCTCCTTCCCTCAGCCAGGGCATTGAAAATGGGTCGTGGATGGGTATTACAGCATGACGATGAACCAAAACACACAGCCAAGGCAACAAGGGAGTGGCTCAAGAAGAAGCACATTAAGGTCCTGGAGTGGCCTAGCCAATCTCCAGACCTTAATCCCATAGAAAATCTGTCAAGGGAGCTCAAGGTTCGAGTTGCCAAACATCAGCCTCGAAACCTTAATGATCTGCAAAGAGGAGTGGGAAAAAATCCCTCCTGAAATGTGTGCAAACCTGGTGGCCAACTACAAGAAACCTCTGACCTCTGTGATTGCCAACAAGGGTTTTTGCCACCAAGTACTAAGTCATGTTTTGCAGAGGGGTCGAATACTTATTTCACTCATTAAAATGCAAATCAATTCATAAAATCTTTGACATGCGTTTTTTCTGGATTTCATTGTTGTTATTCTGTCCCTCACAGTTCAAATAAACCTACCATTAAAATGATAGACTGATCATTTCTTTGTCAGTGGGCAAACATACAAAATCAGCAGGGGATCAAATGTTTTTTTCCCTCAACTGTACAGGTAAAGAGCATCATTGCAGTGTGGTTCTCTTTCTCATGCTATTAGAAAGCTGGAGGTGATGCCACTGAAAATGGAGCTAAGGAGGAAAAGAAACCTCCACCAGACCAAGAACTCACCCTTACAAAGTTCCTAAAAAGTGAGACTATTTATATAAGATCACACTTGTTGGTTTCTGTTCTCTGTGTCTGTGGGTAAATACAAGGCACTGACATTGACAATAATTAATGTAATCATATTTGTAGTATACGCAGGGTGGTGGTCAAACTTTATAAACCCTGCAGTAAATATTGTCTTTTGTAGTGAGATTTGATTGGCCGGCAGATGAGAACCCTCCCCTCCAACATCTTCTTCCCTCTCCCAGGTTTCCCTCGCATCGCCCTGCGGACCCTGCGTAATCCAATCTACCTGTTAGTGGTGCTGGCACAGGTCAACCTTGCAGCGTTGGTAGCAGGCCTTGCCACCTTTATGTCCAAATTCATAGAGCGTCAGTTCACTCAGACCGCATCCTTCTCCAACATTATGATTGGTAAGAAATTGTCTTTTGTTACACATGTGGAACAAACTAACTTTCTACTCTAACTAGAATAGTTTAAAACAAAATCAAAAACAAAATCTGCACACATCTGAAGAAATAGATTCAAACGTAACACATACTATAGGTCTATGAATAGGACATAGAGCATGGAACTCTACCACAGAACCTCTGCTAATTGTGTGCTATCTGAAACTGATCATTCACATATGCTTTCCAGACAACAAAGATTACGTTGTACATGCAGAGTACAAAATCCAATCCCTGCCAAGCCTTTTTAGGAGGGTCTTAATAGAGCTCTGTAAAACAGAGCTAAACAAATGCTAGTTGCAATGCAGTTTCTCTTATATCTGGCTGCATATACACTCACCTAAAGGATTAGTAGGAACACCTGTTCAATTTCTCATTAATGCAATTATCTAATCAACCAATCACATGGCAGTTGCTTCAATGCATTTAGGGGTGTGGTCCTGGTCAAGACAATCTCCTGAACTCCAAACTGAATGTCAGAATGGGAAAGAAAGGTGATTTAAGCAATTTTGAGCATGGCATGGTTATTGGTGCCAGACGGGCCGGTCTGAGTATTTCACAATCTGCTCAGTTACTGGGATTTTCACGCACAACCATTTCTAGGGTTTACAAAGAATGGTGTGAAAATGGAAAAACATCCAGTATGCGGCAGTCCTGCGGGCGAAAATGCCTTGTTGATGCTAGAGGTCAGAGGAGAATGGGCCAACTGATTCAAGCTGATAGAAGAGCAACTTTGACTGAAATAACCACTCGTTACAACCGAGGTATGCAGCAAAGCATTTGTGAAGCCACAACACGCACAACCTTGAGGCGGATGGGCTACAACAGCAGAAGACCCCACCGGGTACCACTCATCTCCACTACAAATAGCAAAAAGAGGCTACAATTTGCACGAGCTCACCAAAATTGGACAGTTGAAGAGTGGAAGAATGTTACCTGGTCTGAAGAGTCTCGATTTCTGTTGAGACATTCAGATGGTAGAGTCAGAATTTGGCGTAAACAGAATGAGAACATGGATCCATCATGCCTTGTTACCACTGTGCAGGCTGCTGGTGGTGGTGTAATGGTGTGGGGGATGTTTTCTTGGCACACTTTAGGCCCCTTAGTGCCAATTGGACATTGTTTAAATGCCACGGCCTACCTGAGCATTGTTTCTGACCATGTCCATCCCTTTATGACCACCATGTACCCATCCTCTGATGGCTACTTCCAGCAGGATAATGCACCATGTCACAAAGCTTGAATCATTTCAAATTGGTTTCTTGAACATGACAATGAGTTCACTGTACTGAAATGGCCCCCACAGTCACCAGATCTCAACCCAATAGAGCATCTTTGGGATGTGGTGGAACGGGAGCTTCGTGCCCAGGATGTCCATACCACAAATCTCCATCAACTGCAAGATGCTATCCTATCAATATGGGCCAACATTTCTAAAGAATGCTTTCAGCACCTTGTTGAATCAATGCCACGTAGAATTAAGGCAGTTCTGAAGGCGAAAGGGTGTCAAACACAGTATTAGTATGGTGTTCCTAATAATCCTTTAGGTGAGTGTATCTCATAGAGTTTAAAACATCAGTAAGTAGAATGTATTCTCCATGTGGAAGCTAGGTGAATTGCAGCAGCAACAGTTTGCATTCAAACCAAATTTCCCCAATCATTCCATATACATTTATATTTCTATATTGGAAGTTCTGTGGATATTTGGTGGATAAAGTGAACTGTGTCAAATTTTAGCAACCAGTTAATTACTGGGGGCATTCTCTTGCCCCAGTCTGTCATTTTTAATCAATGTTCTTATGAAGCCAATGAACACTAATCCATTAATGCTCAGGGAGGAATGGTGCAGCTTCTCCATGAACATTAGCAAGTCTGCATTTCATTATGCGCTTCTCGGCACCCAAAATGATTTCTGGTTATATTCCACTATAACTACAGATGTGTTATGGAAGTGTTCTGATATTACAATGCAACATATTGCCCCTTTTTATAATGCCTCCAAAACCATGTTATCATCTGAGATGTGTAGGGCAACTGCATAAAACACTACTTGTAAAGATAATGTTTCAAGCCAGACAGATTTTGAATAATACAGTTTATATTGCCCAAGGTCTGGCTTTGCCAGACTACTGCCTTTATCTAAATGGACTTACACTTTGATCTCTTTCTAATTGTAGGCGGGGTGAGCATCCCCATGGCAGTCCTTGGAATAGTGCTGGGTGGGGCTCTAATGAGACGGCTAAATATCCCTACTAGAGGATCGGCTCTTATTTGTGTGACAGCCATCTTGATTTGTTTGTTCACTGCAATGCCTCTACTCTTGCTTGGATGCTCTACACAGAGGGTTGCTGGAATCTATCCAACCCAACCCAAGTAAGTTACTGTCTTAAAAGAATATACTCACATTTCCACATTCCTTTAGCAATAACGTGCCATTTTGTATTCCATCAGTTAAAGCTTTTAGTTGTTGTTCCTCTTTTCTTAGAACATTGGCATGTAGTTCTGAGTGCTCCTGTCCTTCTGAGGCCTTTAACCCAGTGTGTGGCTCAGATGGAGTGGAGTTCGTGTCACCCTGTCAAGCAGGATGCAAAAACAAAATTCTTGATGACAACAACAGCAAAGTCCTGGTAAAGCACTGTGCTTGTCTTGAGCACCACAATCCTTTTCATTCAGTGATATACAGCTCTGAAAAAATTAAGAGACCACTGCACCCATTTCTTTCCTTTCCAAAAAAGTTAAAGTTTTGAGTGAGGAAGAGAAGGGGTAAAATTAAGTCTCTTAATTTTTTCTGTAGCTGTATGTATTATACAGTATCTGCACAGGGTTAAAAACACAAAGTTAACTAAATCCCTTAACATGCTTAGTTGGTGAAGAAACCACAGGATGTTATGCGTTTCCACAAAGTAGCTGTCAGACAGACAAAGCTCGAAAGAGGCCTTACTTCTGTTTTACTGTCGTAACTGGATGTCTGCTGAAAGGGTTTACTGCCAGACTCAGCATTACATAAACACACACACACACACTCCACTACCACAGTAACTCAGGGTGAATATTATTTACTTTGCTTGAAACCAATGCTGTGTCTTGATAAAAGATGGAAGCTCACATTCAAACCTACATTTGGGAGTCATTGTAATGGGGTCAGTGTGGTAGGCCGGTACTCAGCATCATATGGCTCTCTTTCCCTTACAGAATTACACCGACTGTGGCTGCATTGACGTTAATGGGTCTTATGGTTATGCTCTGCCGGGGACGTGTGGAAGCAGCTGCAAACATTTCCTTTTGCCCTTTATGGTCTTCTCTGCCCTCACCTGCTTCATCGCATCCCTCTCACAGACCCCATCGTATATGATGATACTGAGGTACAGCACCCACAGACATACACAGACGTAACATGAATACACTAACAAAGGATCTGCCTAGAGAGTCAGAGAGGAAGAAAGAGAGATAATTACACTGCGTGCACAATTATTAGGCAAGTGGGTATTCTGTATCGTATTATTATTTCTATGCAAATTTTCCAACTCCAAACCATATAAACTTGAATGCTCATTGGATTGAATCATTTTCAGGTGATATGTATTGGTGTAATGAGGGAGGGTGTGGCAACAGTGAATTACACCTTATATCAAGGTGTGCATAATTATTAGGCAGCTTCATGACCTCTGGTAAAATGGGCCAAAAAGAGATTTAACTGACACTGAAAAGTCAAAAATTGTAAATTCCTTTTCAGACGGATACAACACTCTTGAAATAACTAAGGTTTTGTTGCAAATAGTAAACTGGGGTGCAAAAAATGTATGGAGAAGAAAAGATGCAAATTAACAGCAAAAGACTTGAGAAGAATTAAACGTGAAGTTACCAGGAACCCATTATCCTCCAGTGCCACCATAGTCCAGAACTGCAACCTACCTGGAGTGTCCAGAAGTACAAGGTGTCAAGTGCTTAAAGACATGGCCAAGGTTAAGAACGCTTATAGAAGACCATCAGTGAATAAGATTCACACGTTGAAGCGTATAGATTGGGCAAAGAAATACCTGATGACAGATTTTTATGGACAGATGAAATGAGAGGGACTCTTGATGGACCAGATGGATGGGCCTGTGGTCATTACTAACATGCATCAAAGTACTCCACTGCTTAGCTAGCAAGCAAGGGCCTCTAAGATGCCCAAATAATGACCTGGCCCCCTTCCTTATCTGACTTAAATCCTATTGACAACTTGTGGACCCCTCTCAAATGTAAGATTTACAGTCAGGGAAGACAATTACACCTCTTTGAACAGCTTTTGGGAGGCTGTGGTTGCTGCTTCAGCGATAGTTGATCGTAAACAGATCAAGAAACTGACAGACTGCATGGATGGAAGGCTCATGGCTGTTATTTTAAAAGGTGGCTATATCAGTCATTGAATATTTTTGAAACGCCAGACATTTTCTTTAATTTTCATTTTGTGTTACTTGCACTTACTCTAGAAAGTGAGTTGGAGAAATAATTTTTGTAATTTAGCTGCCTAATAATTCTGCAAACTAATTGTAGCCTAATAATTGCGCACACTTATGTATTCCCCTGAGAAAGATCAAAACAAAATGTTCCTTTGTTAAACATTCAGGTTTGAGGTTCAATAAAAAATTTTGTATTGACTGAGAGCATTGTGTTTGTTCAACAGTAAAATAAATCTTGAGGAATACGATTTGCCTAATAATTGTGCACACAGTGTAGAAATGCTGGTAGTATCTGAGTGTTCCCACACTTTCGATTTTTAGATATGACGCAAGTCCTTCAGCTTAGCCCTGTTGAAACAGCTGTCATAACATCATGAGCCTTCATGGCTTCGTGGTTGTAACACGTTCCTTATTTGTTTCAGCATGTTTGAGCCTACCCTAAACCAAACACACAGTACATTTACCCACAGCCTTGTCGTGCTTTCATAGTGAGGACCTGCTGGGGAGTAACAGTGGATTTTAATTGAAAATTATATTTTCCTGACAACTAACCGTAACACCGAAATCCCATTCCTAACCCTAAACTTAACCCAAACTTCTAAACCTAACCACAAACCTAACCACTAAATCCTAAACTCTAATACTAACCCAAACCTTAACCTAACCCCAAGCCCTAATATAGCTTTTGTAGTGAGGACCCAACTTCGACATATTTCTCTTTATATAGTGTGTATTCTATACCAATTAACCAATCACATGTATTTTATAAAGCCCTTTTTATATCAGTGGTTGTCACAAATATCTTTTACAAAACACCCAGCCTGAAAACCCAAGGATCAAGCAACACTTATGTTTCCATAAGGACCTAAGCAACTCTGATCTTGGCTAAGAATGCTTTACAAGAATTACAACCCAATCCCAGCACAACATTGTGTGGATCTGCCTGTCAGCAATACTGGTTGGCGGCAAACATTACAAGGGAACAAATAACAGAGCTTTACATAGATAGATGTTTAACCGACTCCATGTACTCTGTCACACTCATTTATTAAGTAAAAACAGAACATAAAAAAACAAAGATATGAAAATAAAGCCCAAAATATTTGTGCATAACTGTGCATGAATCTGCCTGGATGTGTGTCTCAGTCAGTCATGGTTTACTGCATCCGTTCAGCTGCTCTGTTTTCACTTTGACATACATGCAGACTTCATCCAGCTGGTCAGTGGCTTCTCGACGCCAGCCCTGGCTCTGTTAATGTGATAGATGTCCACTTCCTCTGCTGTCCTTTCTCACACTCTCTCTATCCCCTCCCTCACTGTTACCATCTATCACTCACTCTCTTCCTTGCAGAACAGTGAAACCAGAGGATAAATCTTTTGCTGTTGGAGTTCAGTATATGCTCTTCAGAGTACTGGGTGAGTGATTTGCATTCCTCAGACAGTTTCACACTGACATCTTTGGTTGGGAAATGTAGATATATGAAGAATCTCTTAATAGCTTATCAGATTGCTCTCTGTATACACACTGTGTGTGTGTGTGTGTGTGTGTGTGTGTGTGTGTGTGTGTGTGTTTGTGTGTCACTAGCATTCCTGCCAACTCCAGTCCTATATGGCACTGCCATAGACACCACCTGTATTCTCTGGGGGAAGAAGTGTGAGAGGAACACCTCATGTTACTACTACAACATGGACCTCTTCAGACAAAGGCAAACACCAGCAGATATATCCACCATCAGGACAGTTACATGAGCCATAGTATAAAGTATTTATATGCAGTTTTGGGACATTTACTAGGTAGATTGTAAATCTAGTATTTGAAAGCCTATATTTGTCATACAGTAGATAATGTATTAGGGGCTGGTTTTGTGGACCGTGATTACCCGTAGTCCTGGACAAAAAAATCAAATCAAATGGAGAACTCCATTGAGCTTGATTTTTTTTAGCCCAGGACTAGGGTTAATCTGGGTCTGCGAAACCAGCCCAATATCTCTGATTTAAGACATTGATTGTCTCCATCCCCTTTTCGTCCAGGTTCCTCGGACTGCAGCTGTTTTTCATCTGTGGTGCTTTTGTCTGCTTCCTCCTCTCCTTCCTGGTCCTGAGACATAGAGAAGGTCAACAGGTCCAGCAGGCAGGACAGGGATATGTCATGGTGGATGGAGAAAAGAGTCCAGACAACACCTCCTGCAAATAACTGCTGAGCATGGCTCATAAGAGAGAGGAGTGCACAGAGAACAGGCTCAGTGTAGAGAGAGAGAGAGAGAGAGAGAGAGAGAGAGACTGGGACAGAGAGAATATAAATGAACTGTGAGTTGAGAATGAAAGAAAATATAAGATTTTTTTATGGTGATTACATATATGAGAAGCTCTCCATAGGAATTGTTCTAAGTACCCGAGATGAAGAAGAAAAATGTAAAAGTACTTGGTTGTGTTCACCAGTTTTGGGAAGTTCATAAGTTAGACTTAAATTACCAGGTAAAACTAGTTTGTGACTGACTAGTGACCTACATTTTTCACTCTTCCTTTTCATTGTATTACCCACTGGTTAATTATGAACTCCCTTTATCCGGTAATTTAGGTATTAATTAGAAACTTCTCTAAAGTGATGAACACAGTCAAACCCAGCTGAGTGCTTTTAATTTGTTCTTTCTACACCTCTGCTAAGTACTGTGTGTGTCATCCATTTTCTTCATGGAAGGGCTGTTTTTTCTCTGCGTCTCATTCCTGTTTGCCAACAAGATATGCTTGGAGAAATTACAATATTACTTCTCCCTGTTTTAATGTGTACATTCCAAGCTGTATCTGAGCCATAGTACAAATGTATGTAGCATGCCGTTCTCTTGAACACATCGAGTGGCCCCCTTTTATACTGACAGGGTAAACATTTTAATGGTGAGTACTACAGGAACTACTTGATCTTTGAACTGTAGACCAAAGCAAAAAAGAGCTTAACAAAATTGTTTGTGTTTTTATACAGATTCTTTGATATTATTTTTTATATATTTTTGATATGTTTCTGTAGCTTTATTAAAACATGGTATATGCTTGCCACACAGAAAATACATGACTTTTATCCATGTCCTGAAGTATGAAATTAGATTTTAAATTAGATTTTCTAGGGTTGCCAATAAGTGGGGCAGGCATGTTTTTGAGTGAAGTAGTTTCATTATGATTTTCTTTTCTTTCAACATCCTTCAACATTCAACAAGCTGATAAACAACAGTGACATTTTAACAGAGACATTTTAATACATATTTACCTATGGTACCAATAATTCTGGAGGGTATTGTATAATATACTAAATATATATATATTGCCATGCCAAGATCTAAACAATTTGATAAAAATGAATAATTATTGTCACTGATTAGGACCCCAGGGCACTGAGCAATGAGATACACAGGAAGGTAATCAGGGGATTTTAATGGAAAATTATATTTTCCTAACACCTAACCGTGACCCCGAAATCCAATTCCTAACCCTAAACTTAGCCCTAACTTCTAAACATAAACACAACCCTAACCACTAAATCCTAAACTCTAATACTAACACTAGCTCAAACCATAACACTAAACCTAACCCCTAACCATAATATAGCTTTTGTAGAAGTTAGGACCTACAGTAACTTCTACATCAGCTCAGTTCAAAGTTAAGTTCAGAGTTTATTTCTCAAATGCACCGAATAACACAGCATCATCCTACACAATGAAATTCCTGTGACTTGGCACACATCTACGCAGTAAGAATTAAGAAATATATAATGTAAAAACATAGCAATAATATACATAACAATGTAAACTAGCAGCAATTTTTAAACTTGCAGCAAAGAGTAGGATGGGGAATATCTGAACAGTATGGGTAAAAGTATTGAATATTATAGATACAATAAGAGTGCAGTATGCCCATGAATGGTGCATACTTCTCTTTATATACTGTGTATATTGTACTTTAACAATCAAATGTACTTTATAAAGCCCTTTTACCATCAGCAGTTGTCACAAATTGATTTTACAAAACACCAAGCCTGAAAGCCTAAGGATCAAGCACCAACTATGTTGCCTTAAGGACTTGAGCAACCTTGCTAAGAATGCTTTACAAGAATTACAACCCAATCTCAGCACAGCATTGTGTGGATCTGCCTGTCAGCATTACTGGTTGGCGGCAAACATTACAAGGGAACAAATAACAGATCTTTATATAGATAGATGTTTAACCGACTCCATGTACTCTGTGACACTCATTTATTAAGTAGCAACAGAACATACAAAAACAAAGATTTCAAAATAAAGCCCAACATGTCTGTGCATAACTGTGCATGAATCTGCCTGGATGTGTGTCTCAGTCAGACATGGTTTACTGCATCCATTCAGCTGCTCTTTTTTCACTTTGACATACGCACAGACTTCATCCAGCTAGTCACTAAAGTGGACAGTTTCGATTGGTCACAGAACAATATTTTTACCTTTTATGCTAGAACCTAGAATACTATGCGAGCCTAATACTACTACAATAGAAAAAGCACATTTACGCCCAAAGTTCATACCTTCATTATCCATTCATGTGAGGGACCATGACTGATGTTTATATGCTAGGGAAACCACACAGACTGAATATGTCTCATGGAGTAGGTGTTGACTCCATGGTTGGTCCAATAATTAATGTATACACTTCCCATGGTGCAACTGAAGTGTGATTGCATGAATGAAATACAAACACTCTGATAATTGTCAGATTTTAAGTCTGGCATGTCGAATGGTTGAGTGTTTGATTGTGAAGATCTGGCTTAATGACATGTTAGCTTTGAATAGAAAGAGTAAATATTCATATAAATATAGGGCAGCACTCTACAAAGAAAATACTGTATGTAGAAGCAAGTTTGCAATGTGGATACGTTAATACAAATCCTACCACGCCAAGATCTAAACAACGTACAAGTAGGAAAAAATGAAGCATTAAAATCATTGATAAGGACACCAGGGCACTGAGAAATGCATTACACATTTTTTCCTTCAGTCTATTGATACCTTTGCAACCTTCCTCAGGTTAATGTCGCCACAGAAGAAGGTAGTCTAGTGTGGTCATGGCATGGGTGAGAAGGTGACAACAGTTGGTGCGATTATTTGCAAATGGAAGAAACACAAAAGAACTGTCAATCTCCCTCGGTCTGGGGTTCCATGCAAGATCTCCCCTCGTGGAGTTGCAATGAATATGAGAATGGTGAAGAATCAGCCCAGAACTACACAGGAGGATTTTGTCAAGGATCTCAAGGCAGCTGGGACCATAGTCATCAAGAAAACAATTGGTAACACATATGCCGTGAAGGACTGAAATCCTGCAGTGCCCGCAAGGTCCCCCTGCTCAAAAAAGCAAATGTACAGGCCCGTCTGAAGTTTGCCAATGAACATCTGAATGATTCAGAGAACTGGGTGAAAGTGTTGTGGTTAGATGAGACCAAAATCAAGCTCTTTGGCATCAACTCACCTTGCCGTGTTTGGAGGTAGAGGAATGCTGCCTATGACCCCAAGAACACCATCCCCACCGTCAAACATGGAGGTGGAAACATTATGCTTTGGGGGTGTTTTTCTGCTAAGGGGACAGGACAACTTCACCACATCAAATGGACAATGGACAGGGCCATGTACAGCCCAATCTTGGGTGAGAACCTCCTTCCCTCAGTCAGGGTATTGAAAATGGGTCGTGGATGGGTATTCCAGCATTACAATTACCCATAACTCACGGCCAAGGCAACAAAGGAGTGGCTCAAGAAGAAGCACATTAAGGTCCTGGAATGGCCTAGCCAGTCTCCAGACCCTAATCCCATAGCAAATCTGTTGAGGGAGCTGAAGGTTCGAGTTGACAAAAGTCAGCCTTGAAACCTTAATGCCTTGGAGAAGATCTGCAAAGAGGAGTGGGACAAAATCACTCCTGAGATGTGTGCAAACACTGTGGCCAACTACAAGAAATCTCTGACCTCTGTGATTGCCAACAAGGGTTTTGCCACCAAGTACTAAGTCATGTTTTGCAGAGAGGTCGAATACTTATTTCACTCATTAAAATGCAAATCAATTAATAATTTATTTTTAATTTTTTTGTTGTTATTCTGTCTCTCACTGTTCAAATAAACCTACCATAAAAATTGTAGACTGATAATTTCTTTGTCAGTGGGCAAACGTACAAAATCAGCAGGGGATCAAATATTTTTTTCCCTAACTGTACAGTAGCTCCACAAAATTAAACCTAAATAAATGACAACATACAAATCCGATTCCAAAAAAGTTGGGACACTACAAATTGTGAGTAAAAAAGGAATGGAATAATTTAAGAATCTCATAAACTTATATTTAATTCCCAATAGAATATAGATAACATATCGAATGTTGAAAGTGAGACATTTTGTAATGTCATGCCAAATATTGGCTCATTTTGGATTTCATGAGAGCTACACATTCCAAAAAAGTTGGGACAGGTAGCAATAAGAGGCCGGAAAAGTTAAATGTACAGATAAGGAACAGCTGGAGGACCAATTTGCAACTTATTATGTCAATTGGCAACATGATTGGGTATAAAAAGAGCATCTCAGAGTGGCAGTGTCTCTCAGAAGTCAAGATGGGCAGAGGATCACCAATTCCATATCAGAAAGGAGTTTGAAGTTATCATCATCTACAGTGCATAAAATCATCCAAAGATTCAGAGAATCTGGAACAATCTCTGTGTGTAAGGGTCAAGGCTGGAAAACCATACAGGATGCCCGTGATCTTCGGGCCCTCAGACGGCACTGCATCACATACAGGAATGATAATGTAATGGAAATCACAACATGGGCTCAGGAATACTTCCAGGAAACATTGTCGGTGAACACAATCCAATGTGCCATTCGCCGTTGCCGGCTAAAACTCAACAGGATACAGAAGCGCAGGCGTTTTCTCTGGGCCAAGGATCATTTAAAATGGACTGTGGCAAAGTGGAAAACTGTTCTGTGGTCAGACTAATCAAAATTTGAAGTTCATTTTGGAAAACTGGGACGCCATGTCATCCGTACTAAAGAGGACAAGGACAACCCAAGTTGTTATCAGCGCTCAGTTCAGAAGCCTGCATCTCTGATGGTATGGGGTTGCATGAGTGCGTGTGGCATGGGCAGCCTACACATCTGGAAAGGCACCATCAATGCTGACAGTTATATCCAAGTTCTGGAACAACATTTGCTCCCATCCAGATGTCGTCTCTTTCAGGGAAGACCTTGCATTTTCCAACATGACAATGCCAGACCACATACTGCATCAATTACAATGTCATGGCTGCATAGAATATGGATCCGGGTACTGAAATGGCCAGCCTGCAGTCCAGATCTTTCACCCATAGAAAACATTTGGCGCATCATAAAGAGGAAGGTGCGACAAAGAAGACCTAAAACAGTTTAGCAACTAGAAGCCTGTATTAGACAAGAATGGGACAACATTCCTATTCATAAACTTGAGCAACTTGTCTCCTCAGTCCCCAGATGAGGATGCCACACAGTGGTAAACATGGCCTTGTCCCAACTTTTCTGAGATGTGTTGATGCCATGAAATTTAAAATCAACGTATTTTTCCCTTAAAGTGATACATTTTCTCAGTTTAAACATTTGTTATGTCATCTATGTTGTATTCTGAATAAAATATTGAAATTTGAAACTTCCACATCATTGCATTCTGTTTTATTCACAATTGTACAGTGTCCCAACTTTTTTGGAATCGGGTTTGTAGAGGTGACAAGCTTGTGTGACAAACTTACATTACCTTGCTGTGTAGACCCGCATTGTTTGCCTTTGGTACACTTTGTGGTGCCCTCTATGTAGTGTTGTGGCCTAAGGGGCCTGGTGGTGGAAGGCAGTTATGATCCAGCCCGGTGGCACGAGCTGCAGATGGCCTAAGGAAGAGGCGCTAGCTCAACACACCTGCTGCCACCTGGAGGAAACAACAGGAAGTGCTCCAAAGAAGGTGAAGAAAGCACCCCAATCTATGACCTGGTGCTTCTGTTGTTGTTATATTATTTGATGTAAGTATGAATAAACATTAGACTGAATAAAGTTTAGACTGAGGGAGTACAGCTTTTGTTTCAAGTTTGTTAATTTGGAATTGACCTTTTCTTGTCTTCCAGTGTCTTCACAGTCCTCCTTAAGATTTTATAGTAGCTACAGGCTAATTTATCCCAAATATGTCTTTTGGATCCTCTTAACCAGCAAGCAAGCAAGTTTATTTATCTAGCATAATTCATACATAGAAGCTATTCAATGTGCTTTACAATGAAAAGAAAAATATAAAAATGCAATAAAATACAAAACTGTCAAATTGTTACAATTCTCTAATCACCCTCCAGGGGGACTCTCCACCTGGTATCTCAATCCTTGCATTCCAGCGCTAGGATGAACCCGTCAGTCCCTTCGTGAGAGAATCTCTCCATCTATGTCTTTCCCTGCAGTCTCCAGAAACCGCAGCTGTCCGGGTGGCTGGTCTCAGACGATTTTGGAGGTGAAGATGCTGGATGTGTAGGTCCTGTGCTGGTGTGGTTACACATGGTCTGGGGTTGTGAGGCAGGATGTACTGCCAAATTCTCTGAAACGCCTTTGGAGACAGCTTATGGTAGAGAAATTAACATTCAATTCACGGGCAACAACTCTGGTGGACATTCCTGCAGTCAGCATGCCAATTGCATGCTCCCTCAAAAGTAGCGAAATCTGTGGCATTGTGCCGTTTGATGGAACTGCACATTTTAGAGTGGCCTTTTGTTGTGGCGCACCTGTGCAATAATCATGCTGTCTAATCAGCATCTTGATATGCAACACGTGAGGTCGATGGATTATCTCGGCAAAGGAGAAGTACTCACTAACACAGTTTTAGACAGATTTGTGAACAATATTTGAGAGAAATAGACATTTTGTGTACATAGAGAAAGTATTAGCTCTTAGATCAGCTCATGATAAATGGGGGCAAAAACAAAAGTGTTGCGTTTATAATTTTGTTTAGTGTATATTCATCGTCAATGAATTACAGTTCCCAGAACTGTTTATTGCATTTTTTAATACATATTTGAACATGTTTCACCAGGCAGGAAAATGTCAATATACCCAGCTACCACCATCTTTCAAATCCATTGTAAAGTAGCCTACTCTGGTTCAAACATATATGTTTTTTTATCACATTGTAAGAATCTTTCAGATCAGGATGACAAGCCATTGTGTGGCTAATTGTAAATTTAGGTGGCAAGCTAGTAGCATCCAGTCGACTGGGATAATATAAAAAAACAGAGGAGGAAAGGGGGAGGTACTATGGCAGAGCAACAAGTAACAGCATCAGAGTTGTAGTTTTTGAGAAAGACGAAAATGTTGACACCTTTTACATTTATCAATATATCTACTGAACATCGCTGAAAGACATCCAATGGCTCTATCAATCAAGGACAATAGCGACTACGCAGAACATTTATGTAATCTGTACATACACCAATCAGCCATAACATATGACCACTGCCATATGAAGTGAGTAACACTGATAATCTCGTTATCATGGCACCTGTCAGTGGGTGGGATTTATTAGGCAGCAAGTGAACATTCTGTCCTCAAAGTTGATGTGTTAGCAGCAGGAAAAATGGCCAAGCGTAAGGATCTGAGCAACTTTGACAAAGGCCAATTTGTGATGGCTAGACGACTGGGTCAGAGCATGTGAGCATCATGTGAGCATCAGAACTGGACCACAGAGCAATAGAAGGTGGCCTGGTCTGATAAATCACATTTCCTTTTACATCACGTGGATGGCCGAGTGCGTGTGCATCGCTTACCTGGAGAACACATGGCACCAGGATGCACTATGGGAAGGTGGCAAGCCGGCGGAGGCAATGTGATGCTTTGGGCAATGTTCTACTAGGAAACCTTGAGTCCATTCGTGTGGATGTTACTTTGACATGTACCACCTACCTAAGCATTGCTGCAGACAATGGGCACCCTTTCATGGCAACGGTATTCCCTGATGGCATTGGACTCTTTCAGCAGGATAATGCGCCCTGCCACAAAGCAAAAATGGTTCAGGAATGTTTTGAGGAACACAAGAACAAGTTCAAGGTGTTGACTTTAACTTTTGCTGGAAAAATAAGTCTGATCCATGGAGGCCCCACCTCTCAACTTACAGGACATAAAGGATCTGCTGCTAACGTCTTGGTGCCAGATACCATAGCACACCTTCAGAGGTCTAGTGGAGTCCATGCCTTGACGGGTCAGGGCTGTTTTGGCAGCAAAAGGGGGACCTACACAATATTAGGCAGGTGGTCATGTGTATATGTGTTGATCAAACCAAATATGTTTACAACATATATGCTCATAAAAGACATACAAGTTACATGAATATATTGCCATATATTATATTTCCATATGGGCAGCCACAGAGCCCCATAAAAAACCTCATAAAAAGTCCTAGTTCTAGGCTTAATCTGTGTATAAAATCTGTTTGCGATGTAAATGAAAATGCATAGAAAAATTCAGGTAATCTGAACTAGTGATGGCCAAATGGCTTCATTATGGCTTCATTAGCATTATTTTAGCAACAGGATATTGTGCTGGCAGCACTCAGATTTTCTTAATCACAATAAAAGCCCTCCTCCATGAACTGCCACCTTAACGTTGTGGACGGGTTTGAGTACCCGAGTGACCCTAGGAGCTATGTTGTCTGGGGCAATATGCCCCTGGTAGGGTCTCCCAGGGCAAACAGGTCCTGGGAGACGGGTCAGACTAAGAGCGGTTCAAAAACCCTTTAATGATGATAAACATTTTGAGGACTGTGACGTCGCCCGGTATGGCGCAGCCAGGCCCCACCCTGGAGCCAGGCCCGAGGTTGGGGCTCTTTTGCGAGCGCCTGGTGGGCTCAGTCCGAAGGAGTGACGTGGGGCCGCCTCCCGTGGGCTCACCACCTGCAGGAGGGACCATAAGGGGTCGGTGCGTAGAGGATCGGGCAGCAGTCGAAGGCGGGGGCCTCGACAAACCGATCCCTGGACACAGAAACTAGTTCTAGGGACGTGGAACATCACATCGCTGGCGGGGAAGAAGCCTGAGATTGTGCGTGAGGTTGAGAGGTTCCGACTAGAGATAGTCGGGATCACCTCTATGCACGGCTTGGGCTCTGGAACCACACTCCTTGAGAGAGGATGGACTCTTCACCACTCTGGAGTTGCCCATGGTGAAAGGCGGCGGGCTGGTGTGGGTTTGCTTATAGCCCCCCAGCTCTGCCGCCATGAGTTGGAGTTTTCCCCGATGAACGAGAGGGTCGTTTCCCTGCGCCTACGGGTCAGGGATAGGTCTCTCACTGTTGTTTGTGCCTAAAACCTTCTTGGAGTCTCTGGGAGGGGTGCCGGAAAGTGCTCCGACTGGGGACTCCATCGTTCTACTGGGGGACTTCAACGCCCACGTGGGCAACGACAGAGACACCTGGAGGACCGTGATTGGGAGGAAACGCCTTTGGAGACAGTTATTGGACATCTGTGCTAGTTACAGTTTGTCCATAACGAACACCATGTTCAAGCATAAGGGTGTCCATCAGTGCACGTGGCACCAGGACACCCTAGGCCGTAGGTCGATGATCGACTTTGTTGTCGTTTCATCTGACCTGCGGCCGTATGTCTTGGACACTCGGGTAAAGAGAGGGGTGGAGCTGTCAACTGATCACCACCTGGTGGTGAGTTGGATCCGTCGGCAGACCCAAGCATACTGTAAGGGTCTGCTGGGAACGTCTGGCCGAGTCTCCTGTCAGAGAGATCTTTAACTCCCACCTCCGGCAGAGCTTCGACTGGATCCCGAGGGAGGCTGGAGATATTGAGTCAGAGTGGACCATGTTCTCCACCTCCATTGTCGAAGCGGCCGCTCGGAGCTGTGGCCGTAAGGTCTCCGGTGCCTGTCGAGGCAACAATCCCCGAACCCGGTGGTGGACACTGGAAGTAAGGGATGCCGTCAAGCTGAAGAAGGAGTCCTATCAGGCCTGGTTGGCTTGTGGGACTCCTGAGGCAGCTGACGGTACCGGCAGGCCAAGCGGACTTGTGGAGGGCAAAAACTCGGGCCTGGGAGGAGTTCGGTGAGGCCATGGAGAAGAACTATCGGCTGGCCTCAAAGAGATTCTGGCAAACCGTCCGGCTCCTCAGGATAGGGAAACAGTGCCCTACGAACGCTATTTACAGTGGAGGTGGGCAGCTGTTGACCTCAACTGGGGATGTCGTCGGGCGGTGGAAGGAGTACTTCAAGGATCTCCTCAATCCCGCCGTCATGTCTTCCATTGAGGAAACAAAGGCTGAGGGCTCAGAGGTGGACTCGTCCATCACCCAGGCTGAAGTCACTGAGGTAGTCAAGAAACTCCTCGGTGGCAAGGCACCGGGGGTGGATGAGATCCGCCCTGAGTACCTCAAGTCTCTGGATGTTGTGGGGCTGTCTTGGTTGACATGCCTCTGCACCATCGCGTAGCGGTCGGGGACAGTGCCTCTGGGATGGCAGACCGGGGTGGTGGTCCCTCTTATTAAGAAGGGGGACCGGACGGTGTGTTCCAACTACAGGGGTATCACACTTCTCAGCCTCCCCGGTCTATGCCAGGGTACTGGAGAGGAGAATAGGGCCGATAGTAGAACCTCGGATTCAGGAGGAACAGTGTGGTTTTCGTCCGGGCCGTGGAACACT
Source organism: Esox lucius (assembly GCF_011004845.1). Lineage (NCBI taxonomy): Eukaryota > Metazoa > Chordata > Actinopteri > Esociformes > Esocidae > Esox > Esox lucius. The sequence goes on along the minus strand of NC_047575.1, from coordinate 21,655,867 downwards.
GGACCAGCTCTATACCCTCTACAGGGTGATGGAGGGTTCATGGGAGATTGCCCAACCAATCCACATGTGTTTTGTGGATTTGGAGAAGGCATTCGACTGTGTCCCTCGCGGCAGCCTGTGAAGGGTGCTTCGGGAGTATGGGGCCCTGGGTCCTTTGCTAAGGGCTGTCAGGTCCCTGTACGACCGAAGCCGGAGCTTGGTTCGCATTGCTGGCAGTAAGTCAGATTTGTTCCCGGTGCATGTTAGACTCTGGCAGGGCTGCCCTTTGTCGCCGGTTCTGTTCGTAATTTTTATGGACAGAATTTCTAGGTGCACCCAGGGGCCATAGGGTGTCAGGTTTGGGGACCACACGATTTTGTCTCTGCTCTTTGCGGATGATGTTGTCGTGTTGGCCCCTTCAAACCAGGACCTTCAGCATGCACTGGGACGGTTTGCAGCCGAGTGTTAAGCGGTCGGGATGAAAATCAGTGCCTCCAAATCCGAGGCCATGGTCCTCAGTCGGCAAAAGGGTGGCTTGCCCACTTCAGGTTGGTGGAGAGTTCTTGCCTCAAGTGGAGGAGTTTAAGTATCTAGGAGTCTTGTTCATGAGTGAGGGAAGGATAGAACGGGAGATTGACAGACGGATCGGTGCAGCTTCTGCAGTAATGCGGTCGATGTATCGGTCTGTCGTGGTGAAGAAAGAGCTGAGCTGCAAGGTTAAGCTCTTGATTTACCGGTAAATCTACATTCCTACTCTCACCTATGGTCATGAGCTTTGGGTCATGACCGAAAGGACAAGATCCCGGATACAGGCGGCCGAAATGAGCTTTCTCCGCAGGGTGGCTGGGCGATCCCTTAGAGATAGGGTGAGAAGCTCGGTCACCCGGGAGGAGCTCAGAGTAGAGCCACTGCTCCTCCACATTGAGAGGGGTCAGCTGAGGTGGCTTGGGCATCTGTTCCGGATGCCTCCTGAACGCCTTCCCGGGAAGGTGTTCCGAGCCCGTCCCACCGGGAGGAGACCCCGGGGAAGACTCGGGACACGCTGGAGGAACTATGTCTCCCGGCTGGCCTGGGAACGCCTCGGTGTGCCCCCGGAAGAGCTAGAGGAAGTGTCTAGGGAGAGGGAAGTCTGGGCATCTCTGTTTAGACTGCTGCCCCCGCGACCCGGCCCCGGATAAGCGGAAGAAGATGAATGAATGAACATTAAAAGCCATCATTGACATTTTTAAGGCAATATAGTTAACAATCTAGTCTGTTCAGACAAGAACAATATTGGAACAGACATTAAACATAAAATGTACAGAATAGATTGTTAACTATATTGCCTTGTATATTTCAATGAGAGCTTTTATTTTGAAAAATAAAATCTGATTTAGCGCTGCTAGCATAGTATCCTACTGCTAGAAGAATGATAATGAAGCCTCGTATGGCTATCACTAATTTGAATCACTGCTGACCTCCATATGTTCACAAAGCAGCAGAAGGGCAAATATGAGAGAAAGGCACTGTGGCAAGTGACTGGTAACATGACCTCAGCTCCCCTTGTGAGATGAATGTCTCTTTCTCCATAGTTTCTCCTTGATTCCTTGTGTTCCAACCTCTCACCATCTCTATGCCTCAACAGTCCTATCTCTGATAAAGGCCAGAATGGCTACGTTTTGAGAAAGTAATAAGAGAATGAGAGAAAATGGGGCAGGGAAAGTGTAGACAAGAGAAAAGAAGGCACTTTCCAGACATATCCTTGGTTGTATGTGTTCCGGAAAGGTTTGATATGGCTACAAGAATCTTCTGAATAATTTTGGTCAGGGCATTGACTTGGTGCAAACACACTCCACACTCACACACAATAACTACATACTGCATACACTCACAAAGTCCCTGGTGATGTTTTGCCAGGTCTCTACTCTTCAGTTCCTGCTTGTTTTGGGCCATGTTTGCCTTCAGTCTTCTCTTTAACCTGTGAAATGGGTGATTGACTTGGTCTGTCAATAACTCTACATTTTGTGGGCCTGAATACCTTGGTAGCTCTGGCAGTGTGTTTGGGGTCATTGTCCTGCTGCTTGAAGAAGCGCTGTGCACGTTGTTTAGAAGCATTACGTTACACTTCGAATAGACACAGCAATCAAATAGTTGTGTCTGTACCTTTCAGAATTCATCTTGCTACTGCCATCAGCAATTACATAATTTATAAAAACAAGTGAGCCAATTTCAGCTACACATGCCAAAGAACATAACCAATTCTGTCTTATTTCCCAGATGATGTCTTATTTCCCTGCCGGTTCCTGGTTTTCTCAACACATTCCTTGTCATCACTCTGGAATATGTTAGTCTGTGTCTCATCTGTCCACAATCACCTACCTCCAGGAAGCTTACTGATCAGTCAGACATCAGTCAGTTCTTCTTCATGTACCAAACTGTTGATTTTGGAGCACTTAATGTTGTTGCGGGTCTGATCATTGTTTCTGATTTATCTGCTTCATATTGCCAACACCTGCATCAACTCTTCAGCCATATTGTGAATGAAAAAACAACATAAACACACCTACCAAATAAGCCACTATTACTTTTGGAAACTCAAAACTTGTGTAATTTCATCTGATATGGAAGGAAAATACACTGAAATTAAAATGGACAGTCTGTATTTTAACCCCATAGTCAGAGTATAATTTAAAATCCTAAGTGCTGGAATACAGAGCCCAACCCTAAACACGTGTCTCTGTCCAAGTACCTTTGGAGATCACTGTATGTGTGTTAGTACTGTAATTTTGTTTCCCAGCACAATAGCGAAGGAAAGAAAATCCAAGAGTCATATTTCTTGCCAAATAACCCAAGGCTTCACTGGAAACAGTTACAGAACGTCAACTGGATTGTTATATAATGTCTTCCCTAGAGACAGAAACACACAGAAAGACAGTCTTACAACCTTAATGTTTATTTCTTGCATACACAATATTGTGAAGAATATTTTCTTTGATTAAAGCATAAAGTATTGTCTGGGCCTCTTAGAAGAGTGTCAGATAAGCATAATTTAGATTTTTTTTTTTCAAACATAGTGAAAGCTGTTTTTCAATTCAAAATTCCTTTCACTGAAAACAACTTGAGACTTCAAGGACTTGTTGGTTTTTTGACTATAGGTCTGAATGGTATACATTGTATTCATATAGGATTAACAAACTGTATTATCTGATCCAATAGCTGAATCTAGTCAAGTGTTCATCCTCTCATACTGTGCATTAATGAGACAAAGAAACAGAAATTTAACGATGGCTGATCCCCTCCTACGACCTGCGAAGAGTGCTGTGTCTATTTGTGAGTATATTTGAGTGTGGGTGTTGTTCATATCCTCAAACTACGTGGGTTCACAACCCTGCCAATGAAGAGCAGTGCCCCTGAGGCTTCATCCCTCACCAGAAACAAGAAGGGGCGGTCCACGCGATATGTCAAAGGTGCTTGGGCAGGGCTGGAGCTGGCATACTGGGTACCCTCCGGAGCCATCTCCATGACAACTTTATGATTGAGGCTACCAAGCTTTGCCGTTTGAGTTGTGATCTTAGACAGGTCCGTGTCTGCCAAAAATTCGTCGAGCCCTGGAGAGATGGAAAGAGAGGATGTGAGAGATGAGAAGGCCAAGAAGATGGAGAACGGAAAGGAGTTGCAGGTAATTACCCAGTTCAGCGAGTAGTGGCAGGAGATCAGTAGAGTAGCTGAATTTTAAGACAGGTAGGGTAAGGGCTGCCTTCACGTTGTGAAGGGTCATCGAGAGGTCCTGAACAAACTCAGCTGTCAGGCTATCCTCCACCAGGGTCATGTTCTGAGTGACATCATCAGGAAGGAACACAAACATGCTGACGTCATCTTGCATCTGGATCTGAATAATCTGGAGAGAGTGGAAGAGAGAGGCAAGGCATGGGTAGATGTTTTCCCTGAAACAAGCTTTTGTAAATGACTGTTTGAAAAAGTGATTGCCGACAAAACCCAATCTTGCCACTGTGTCTGGTACTCACTGTGCAGCCCAGGTCTGAGTCAACTCCCATCTTCACAGGATAATTGTCCTGTTGCATCATGGGAATCCGGGCAGGCGCCTCTCCATCAAGCTGGAAGTCCTCCATTGCTCCACTCTGACTGAATCGAGTTATCCACTTCCCTAGACACACACACACACACATGCACAGCTTGTTGCAAATTAAGTGCAAAAATGGGTGTGTGATTTGAGGAGAACTATACTGCAGAATGATAGTTCTTACCTTTGAAGTAAGCAGCACCCACAGGGAACACACCAGCGTTCCGTCCCAGAGGCTTGGACAAGAAGCTGTTGACCTTGCCACTTGTCTGCTGTTTGACCCAGTCATTGATTTCGCTTACATCTTTAGCCCCACCCATCAGAGCTTTGGGTCTCACCCCATACTGCTTCTCCACCAAATCAAAGTAATCCTGCTTTAGACGCAGTCCTGGAGAGTCACACAGACACACACACACACACATATCAACAAACATACAACAAAACACACACTCAGTCAAGTAAAAAAGTTTCAGACACATTTACGTCTATACACACTCACTGCGGGCCAGATAGATACGTGCAGCAATACTAAGGCCTTTTCCAGGTGCTCTGAGGGAGGCCAGCAAGTCTCTGAGAGTGTTATGAAGCTGAGGGTCCTGCAGAGTGTGGTACCTCAAAGCCCTGTACAACCACCTCTCTGAACGATCTGGAGATGCTCCTTGGGGACGAGAAAAAGAGAGAGTTGGGGGGGCAATTTGTGATTATGATTTTGCAAGTTAACAGTGCTGAGGCTAACTAACCCATGGATAGCTGGGTGAGGGCTGCAGAGACACTGATGGGGCATAGGAACACATTGGTCTTGGGGTCGCGACCCGCAAGTGCCCGGAACAAGTTGTACCCAAAGTCAGAGGTGGCCGCAGCCATCTTGGTCCTATCAGTGGTAAAGAGCTCAACAGCTTCCTCCTCCCCTCCTGCCTCCTCTGTCTCCGACTGCATGGAATTGGTCGATCCAAAGAAACAGGAAGAGACAGCATAGGTATAGACATAGCTAATTAATGGAGAAACGTTCAGGAATAAAGAAAGATAAAGACAAGTCTGAGAAGCGATGGGAGGATAATGGGAATTGGCTAGAATGCAGGGACACAAAGATACAAGGACAATGGAGAATCTGGTGAGCTAGAGGAATGACCTGAGTATAGAGAGAGAAAGTTTGAAAAAGGTGATGTGGATTGGTCTCACCAACTGAGCATAAGATAAGGAGAGGGCCCACAGGCACAGCAAGAGGGTTGTCCGCATCATCCTGCAACACAAACTCTATTACACACGTATTAGACAAACATGCACACTTAAAGATGCTTTTCCAGACACCGATTTATCATTATAGTCGGTGCTCTTTAGTCCAATACTAGGCAGAATCTGAATATGGGTAGACCGCCCGTAGTGTGAGTGTGCTGGACTCCAATTGGAAAACAATGTTTGGACTTACTGTAAACCTTCCGTAACACCTGCTCAGCACGGGGGGGGAAGAATCAATGCCTTATCAGTCTCTTAAAAGTTGTATTGGTTAGTCACATACACATTAAGCAGATACTGCGGGTGTAGCAAATCCTTATATCTCTGCTACTGAACTATGTAGTCAGTTAGATTAGATGAACTAATATAAAACAAGAAAGTGAAAGTGTACCAGTACAGAACCAATAGAAAAATACACAATCAAGTAAAAAGGATAATAAATGGAAAGAAAATAATGATCACAATATAAATGGTACAGTACATCAAGTAGCAAGGACTAAATGTGTGTAATCATGTGGGTGAATGTGTGTGTACTGGTTTTACTATACTTGTGTACCAAAATCCATAGAGAATGTTTATGGTTGAAGGTGTGTGTGTGTGTGTGTGTGTGTGTGTGTGTAGATTTGCTGGAATAGAAATGTATGTCTGTCATTTATATGCAGATATTGTCAAATTATAGTGTATTCTGATGTTATTAGACATGCGAACACCTAGATTCTTTTTTTTGACTAACTTAATGTCAGAAACATTATTGTAAAGTTATTATATTCCTGAACAAATGTAAACATAAACCTAGAATCATTCTTTAGAATGTACTGTGAACAAAGGTTAGCTGAGTAACTATTTAGCAAACCTGAACCCAAGTCAGAGATATTATAGAGTGGAATCTCTGCTCAAATCCAGTTTGATGATAGCCAAGAAGAGCAGTGTGAACTCATCTTGACAAATGCCTTTAAAAATCATTTACTCAATTACTAGTAATAGAAGGGTTGAATCTTATCAATTACTCAGATTATTTGTAGTCTTTCAGTGATAAGAACAGAAGTTGACTCATGACTCATTAACATCCAGAGAAGGCATATAATAAACAAACATACGGCAAACAACAAACTTTAAACAATTAACATGCATGACTGTATTGTATACAAATAAAGGTTTTTCAAAAGAGCTAAAGTTGTGGCTGCAACCAGCTAAGTCTGGTTAAGAGCATGAAATGCTTTTGAACTGCTGCACGGGTAAAGAGATCATATTGTTTGTGAACTTGCAGCAAATCTACAATGATTCGTTCTTAAGATTGTTTAACAGTGGCTCTCTGTACTGTATGTTTGGGTCCTACAAAGCTGTCTATCATAACATTACATAATCGATTAAGTGTATTTATGTTTGTACCATGCATCCAATCATCAGTTCTAAACGTGTATATTTTTTTCTAAAGCTGTCTGCAACTTGATATTTTTTCCCCTTGGCAAATGCCTTGTTCACATTTCATTTTTACACTCACGTTGTGCCTGAGGCCATTTATTTCAAAGAAGACCATCCATATATGCAGCTCAAACTGTTAGGATCTGGGGTTTGTTTTTGTGACCTTTTTCAGAAAACAGCCAATGATGACTTTGAACAAATGTACTGTATATGTAGTCCAGTTGTTAACTTTAGTACCTCCAGCTTTTTCCTTTTAACGTTTTTTACCTACTTGTTTGTAGCTCAAATAGCTTGAGAAAAAGCGATGACCTTGTGACTTTTCCAGAACTTTTTACTTTTGACAAAACATAGCAGAAGGTGTATTCTATACAGTACTGCCTTACATACTGTGGGTGGACTGGAAAAAGTGAGAAGGACACAATAAAAAGAGATCTGTTTCTAACACAAACACACAGGGAGTAATAGATGGGATTAAGTCACTTTGCCTGCGAGTTGGTCAACATCAGGGTTTGGCTGTCTGTGTTCATTTCAAATGAAATTCCCATTAAATGTACTAACATCCTTCTGCAAGAAATCTGGAATTTTTATTCTATTTCAGTCTATCCCACTTTCACTCCTTGTTTTAACGTCTAATTAAATAACTGGAAGGATTATTGCATATTTTCAAAATAAACTATTTCTACTTCCCCCTCTAATATTCTATAGGCTCTTACCATCAATATATATTAGACTATACATGTTATTGGGCTGTAATGTTTGCATCTAATGTTATTAAGACTACAGTGTTTGTATTTAATGTTATCATATATTGCATTATATGAAATAATCTTTTTGGTGTACTGTAAAGTGTTTTTAAAACTCAAAAGATGCAACAATATTCCAATTTAATAATCACTGGGTGTTTCAGGGTACCTCTATTCTGTTCAAAAGCACTTTCTCTGTATGATAACACATACATGAGAGTTTATATTCAAAAACCCAACAAACACCAAATCTCAGGTTGGGTATATTAGGTTTCATCACACAAATCATGAACATGAATACACCCAGTGTAGCAGCCTAAACAACCCATGGCTTGGATGGGAGAGGTCCATGCAGATCTTTTTTGCATTACTGCAGCACTGTGTGCAGTATATGTCGTCGTGGGCAGGCAGCCTGACCCATATGCCATGTAAGGCTGACTGCACCACCCTCCAAAAAGTCATTTAATTACTGTCTTTGGCTTCCTCTTTTCTCTCTGTTTGGCTAGTTGGTGGATCTCCTGCATGTCGGTTGATGAGGACAGTGAGGATGAGGAAATACAGGACATCCACCAACTGGACAAACAAATCAAAGGAAAGAGGAAGCTGATTACAGTACTCTCAGTCAGCATCTCTCTGCTTCTCCAATCTTTTCTTCTAATAAGGCGGTGATGTGTAGAAGAGGTTTGTATGTTCAGGCTTCCTCGTTTCCATTCTCCCACTTTCTGAGTAGAGACTAAACCCTTACATACAATTTTGAAACAGTCATCAAAACTGTTGGTGTCATATACATTTTCTTAATATATCTTCTTTAATACTTTGTGTTAAAATAAAGAAAATTATATGTGCCTTATTTGCAAATATCAGTGGTCATTTTGCAACAGTTCAGCAACCTGGTCTTTCAAGCTTAACAACAGTCAAGTGCTGTCAAGACTAGCCTCACAAATAACTGTTATTGCCATTCTCCTGCTTAAATCAACAGGTTATTAAATAGAAGGACACCCAACCGAATAAAAAAAAAAAAAAAAGGTTTGGCTCTAGATTCCAACTATATGTTCATTGTGCTTACCATTGTCTTAGTTCAGATTTTTTTAATGTGCTTTCATTTACACACATCTAATTGTTACATCTAACATGTCAACAGAATTCAATTACATGTATGTTTTTATATCAGATAAAACTGCAGTTTTTATAGATGCAAAATGAAACCTTTTATTCAAATTTAGCACAGAATTGAATAGAACTGCAAGAGTGGGATAAAGTCAACAGAGTAAAATGAAAGCAATCAATCAAACGCAGTCAACCTACAGCTGAAAGAAACTTAGGTTGGCCGGTCCTGCCTGCTGCTAATGTAATATCAAAAAAAAAACTCTGGCTCTCCACCCACACAGAGTGTAGCTAATGCAAAAAACCTTCAGAGGCCGACTGTGGTAAAGTTCAGTCCTGTTTCCCAGCTAGACACAGTCACGGTTAAATTCCCCACAACCCATCACTCCTTCTTTCTCTTTTGCCCACACACACATACTTTCAGTCTCTCAAGGCACATCTGGTTGTCATTGAAGTTTTCCTGGTTTACCACTGATGGAAAAAAGTCTTCAGTATTACTGAACCTCAAACCACACACTTCTCTAATGTCTTCGTCTTCTCCTCCCCCTCTAATTTCATCTCTACATGCCTGATGGTTATCCCTGACACTTGATCTCTTGAGTTCCCACCCTAAAGCAAAGAGAGAGAGAGAGACCTTCTTTCATTAGTAAGACCGTCTCCTACCAGTCTACCACACTGACAAACAATACTGTAGATCTTGGTGGGACTGTAGGTCAGTTATCTTGATCCATCTACATGGATTTTCTAACGAATTATTCCTAACTAATTATTAACTAATTATTATTAACTATAATTGCTATCTTCTCTGCGGGTCCTAAGGCACTGGCTGCTTGTTCCACAGTATCTGCCACGCACATAGACCTCCTCCCACGCACATAGACCTCCTCCATGCATGGGACGCGGTCTAGACACATGTCTCTTTTCAAATTATAAGACAGGCTTGTAATTGTGACTGTGATATTGGCCTGACCTACCAAGAAACTAAAAGACAGTTACATACGTTGTTTAGGCTCTGGTAGAAAGTTAGGCTTGATGTTTTTCTTGGTGCTCCGCTGAGCTGTTTGCATGGAAATTTATCTGAACCATGAAAATAATTTGGATAGAAGCACAGTGATATCAACCACGGTGATATCTCACTCCTAAAATAAAGAGTTATCTCGTAGCATATGAAGGCTTTGGAGACACCTGATGAATAAACCCCGATTAAAAAAGACCCTCAACAAAGAGTACCCCTACGAGGTTACTCCCTACTTCTGTAATGGTTGTAAAAACTGAAAAAAAAACATCAGTTCCTTGCTTGGATGTATTGTACTTGTTATATCTGCGGTCAAAGTGACTAAATAGTTTCATAAACATCCTACGCGCCAAAGTGACTGACCTTTCAGCTCGATGATATTCCACGTCACCCGGCTGAGCTTTCCCTTCAGCAACAGTCTCTCTGGAGGAGTGTTGACTGTACCAGGGAGATGCACAGCTGTGGAGCAAACTTATACCCGCCCTTTCTGACGTAGCGGATGATAGCCAGCGCTTTCCAATATGGTAACGGGGCTGTATTACCGCGGAATTCCAGCTGGACCTGCGGGACCTGACAGAAAACTGAAAAACAGCCCTAAATGGGAAATTCTGCAGACTGCCAACTTTTAGATGAAACAATTATTACAGTCCACGTGCCTATTTCATAATGATAGGTCTGCATTACATGGGCTAGTTGATATTATAAAACCACTTATATCACATTCATCAAAATCCTGCATTCTGTCTTCCTGTGTACCCTTTTACACCTCGCCTCTAGACATGTGCGCATGCTTGTGAAAACCAAAGAATAGAAAGAAGCATCTGGAGCTTCTCAGAGACGAAATGTAGTTTAGCGCCTGGCAAAACAGATCTTTGACGCGAAATAGCATTTAATGGAATGATTGAATACTAGGTATCAACGCTTGACATTACCTTTTTGCCTCACCAGCCATGGCTAGTGGTTTTCCAAAGTTACTAGCCACTCTGCATTTTCACTAGCCACCATATATATATATATATATATTGGCTAGTGAAAATTAGGCGATGGTGGTACCCCAATCCTCGCACTCTACCGGACTCCCCTGTGAAATACTTTATATAATTTGTGGCTACACACTTGTAAAAGACAACTATAAATTCTGCACTGTGTTAAATCTGCCCTGTTGCCCATGTCCACTTGAGCAGCTAATGCAAGCTGCAATGTCCTCCCTAATAGCAACCAAAATATATATGCTTTACATACCCTAATCTGTTGATCTTTTTCCCAGACATCTTAATTCATTTGTCTGGCGATCTCTTTTAATAAATCTGTAATTGTAGACTAGAAGTCACCTGAAACTTTTAAAAATGTATGCGGATTTAGTTGAGGTTATTACGTTTTATTGAAATATTTTGATATGCTTACGTGTAAAAGAAAACTAGGATCCACTTGTATTTCCGACGTTACTCATCTCCGCGATGTGAGCATCCGTGTGGCCCTGTATGCAAGGTTGACAGATTTAATTGACAGTACGGCTATTCTCCAGCGCAAAATCATGTTTTACCATGACAACACACAGAAGTCGCCTATGAGTTTTGAAAAATGGATCTGGACGTAAAGGTCCTCTAGTGCCACAGTCCGAAACCGTAAAGCAGGGATTCCCAAAGTGTGGTACGCGCACCCCCAGGGGTACGCGAGCTGCCACCAGGGGTTGCGCGAGAGGAAAAATTTAATGGCGGTCTGTTTTTTTAAGTAGGATTTTCCCATACAATAAAAAAACATGAACAGTAAACATTTCCATAATCGCTTTTATTTCAAATAAAAAACTATAATTTATTTGTTTTATTTTTAGAAACCTAGAAGAAGACAGCTGCTGTCTTCTACGCACTGCTTTTCTTTTATGCACTGCAGCCGCTACTATAAGCGTGCCGACTCGTTTCATTAATTCATTCCATATACATATAATAAATATGCTTAACTGGCTGAAATCAGGGAAACTGTCAAGTGGGACGTTAAATGATAAAGTTGTTAGTCACGAAAGAGAAGAGGAACCAAGAGAGAGTGAGGATTTGGAGGCAACAGGGACGGAGAAAATAGAGGAAGAAAATGAGCGGGAGTCAGAAGTTGCGCCGGAGGAAACCGAAGAGGAGGGAAGGAGATGGCAAAAAAAGGTGATGAGGGTGAACACCAGACGGGGAAAAAAAGAAGGAAATATGATGACAATTATCTGGGTCTGGGCTTCACTTGGATCGGCGATACAGATTGCCCGAAGCCTCAGTGCGTGTTGTGCAGTGAAGTTCTAGCAAACAGCTGTCTGAAGCCTCCTTATCTCACCTGCACACGAAACATGCCAATTTAATTCAATGTATTGTACTGTCTGTCGTTCTAATTTCCATAACCGTTGTGTAATGATGATGATGATGCTAGCTCCACGGTCATTAAATAGGCCTAGCCTGCTATTGCTGCAATGTTTCTTTTACGCAGCTGAAAATAACCGTGCTTTCTGAGCCTGTCTGTCACTTGTCCTCTTAAAAGTAAGCTTGTGCGTAGCTTTGTTGCATTATATTGAAACTTTGTTGATGTTGTTATTGTCATGCGTGTTCTGGTTATTTGCGCATGATATAACATGAGTCTTTATATGGCGATAAAACAAAGCTTTGTTGCGTTTTTTATTTATTTTTAAGTGGGGATTGGGGGTGCGCCAACCCAGTTGGGACATAGAAGGGGGTGCGCAGGAAAAAAAGTTTGGGAACCGCTGCCCTAAAGCGAGAGACCTAAAAAGAACAGCCCCAGCTCGGAAGCTATATATAAAAACGCGGCATTTTACCCGAAGGCCTAGCACAGTGTACATGATTATGTAAACAATAAGGCACAAGGTAGTGTGGTATATGAACAGTATACCGCGGCTGTGTTGTTAGGTGCGATGCATCGATAAGTGCCTGGACACAGATAGCTGACTACAAAACAGTGCAGTCAACAGAGCGGCTGGTCAGCCAGTGTTTATATTCAGGGACTTTAAGAAGTATGACATAACTGCACTACTACCACAGTTGGAGCAATACCTCACCTCACCCACAAGACTGGACAGAACACTGGACCTGTGCTGTAGGAAATATACCTGAAGCAATATACACTGCTCAAAAAAATTAAGGGAACACATAATCATCACAGTGTAACACAAGGGCAATTACATTTCAGGTATATCAATCTGTCCAGTTAGGAAACATAAGCGATTGTGAATCAATTTCACCTGTTTTGGTGCAAATGAAAGTGACAACAGGTGCACAGGAGAGGCAACAGCAAGACTAAACCCCAAAAAGGGAAAGGTTTTGCAGGTGGTGGCCACAGACAATTGCTCTCTCCTTATCTTTCCTGACTAATTCCTCTCTAGTTTTGCGTTTTGCTAGTGTCCTTGTCATGACTGGTAGCATGGGGCGGTACCTCCAGCCCATTCTGGTTGCACAGGTAGTCCAGCTCCTCCAGGATGGCACATTTATATGTGCCGTTGCAAGAAGGTCTGCTGTGTCTCCCAGTACAGTCTCAAGAGCATGAAGGAGATACCAGAAGACGGGTCATTATACAAGGAGAGCTGGACAGGGCCGTAGAAGGGCATCCACCCAGCAGCAGGACTGGTATCTGCTCCTTTGTGCAAGGAGGAACAGGAGGAGCACTGCCAGCCCCCTACAAAATGATGTCCAGCAGGCTACTGGTTAATGGTTTTAAATCTCAAACTATGGTTTTAAACACTGGGGTACCCCAGGGCTGTGTACTTTCCCGTATCCTATTTTCTATATATACAAATGAAATAACCTGACAATGGTCAAACACTAGCATGCAGACAAGGTCTACAAAAAGGTCTAGCATCAAATGTTCCTCCTGAGGAAGCGGAATGGTTTTAACGTCTAAAACGACTTTTAAACAACAGTAAACAAGTCATTCACTTAATTAGTCCTCACATTCAGCATTGCATCCGGGTACAACTTCCTTACAGTAAATAACAAGACAAAACTCACAAGAATCACCAAACAAGCAAACAAGGTAACCAGCACAATCCAAGTGAGTACTTTCAACACTATATCCCGATCCAACCCTCATTCCAGCTACTCCCATCAGGTCATCGCTTCAAGGCTCTTCTGGCCAAGAAGAAAACATACAAAGATTTATACATAGCCACTCCCATAACCATTTTAAACAAGTAGACTTGCTTGCGCTTGGTATTTATTATGTCTTCACTGCACAATGTCTCTGCTACACGGTTGTATATAATCCTATGTGTTTCTATGTGTTTTATGAAGCCCTAACCTAAGACAATTTTCTGTCATGTCATGTGGTGGACAATAGTTTTTTTCTTCTTATATATCACAAACTCCCAAGATGCCTTGTTGCATTTCTAAACTAGTTATCAACTCAATTATGTCAGTAAAAAGTGATTTGAAGTCATACCCGTGGTATACAGTCTCATATACCATGGATATCAGCTAATCAGCATTCAAACCATCTGGTTTATAAGAAAGCAATAAGGCACAAGGGGGTGTGCTGTGTAGCCAATATACCACCGCTGCACAAGTGCCTGTACACAGTACTTAGCCTGGTATATTGGCAATATATAAACCCCAGGGATGGCTTATTGGGCTTATAAACCGGACTACCAATGTAAATAGAGCCATAAAAAGTGATGTGACATCATACTCTTGGTATTCTGTCTCAAATACCACAGCTATCAGTTAATCAATATTGAGGATTAAAACCCCACCAGTTTGTAAAAGACTGTTTACCATGGTTAAGAAACAAAACATGCCCAAAGTGGTAAATAGGTTAATTCTATTGAATTTTGCTTTGGGAATGTACTGCTTATATTGGCTAGGTTAAAAAGCTAACTATTGAGATTTGTGGCTGCCAATCTAAACTGAACAAAATAATTAATGCAACACTTTTGTTTTTGCCCCCATTTATCATGAGCTGTACTCAAAGATCTAAGACTTTCTCTATGTACACAAAGGGCCTATTTCTCTCAAATATTGTTCCCAAACCTGTCTAACTCAGTGTTAGTCAGCACTTCTCCTTTGCCGAGATAATTGATCCACCTCATAGGTGTGGCATATCAAGATGCTGATTAGACACCATGATTATTGCACAGGTGTGCCTTAGGCTGGCCACAATAAAAGGCCACTCTAAAATGTGCAGTTTTACTGTATTGGAGCAGTCCAGGGGGATCCGGGGAGGGGGGGGTCAGAAAACCAGTCAGTATCTGGTGTGACCACCATTTGCCACACACAGTGCAACACATCTCCTTTGCGTAAAGTTGATCAGGTTGTTGATTGTAGCCTGTGGAATGTTGGTCCACTCCTTTTCAATGGCTGTGCGAAGTTGCTGGATATTGGCAGGACCCGGAACATGCCGTCGTATACGCCAATCCAGAGCATTCCAAACATGCTCAATGGGTGACATGTCCGGTAAGTATGCTGACCATGCAAGAACTGGGATGTTTTCAGCTTCCAGGAATTGTGTACAGATCCTTGCAACATGGAGCTGTGCATTATCATGCTGCAACATGAGGTGATGGTCGTGGATGAAACAATGGGCCTCAGGATCTCGTCAAGACTCGAGACCCCGATGAGGACAATGAGCATGCAGATGAGCTTCCCTGTGATTGTTTCTGACAGTTTGTGCCGAAATTCTTTGGTTATGCAGCAGCTGTCCGGGTGACTGGTCTCAGACGATCTTGGAGGTTAAGATGCTGGATGTGGACGTCCTGGGCTGGTGTGGTTACACATGGTCTGCGGTTGTGAGGCCGTTTATAGGTGTTGCATTTATAATTTTGTTCAGTGTACTATAAAATAAACCCTACTCCTTTACAATATGGATAACCAGCTACTATCGTTAAATAGAAACTGTGGCGTAGTCATGAGATAAGAGTGAGTAAGTGAGGCTGTAAGACAGTGAGCTCCTGTATATTTTGTAAATATTTAGTAGTTCTATTAGTTTGAGATTTTTGTTTGGTTTTGAATCGCTAAGTGAGTATAGTCTATGTTATTAATTGTTTTCTACTTATCAACCTAATAGAACATCAGATTTTCTAACATAGCTCACAATAGCAGCAAGCTTAAACTGTTAGGTTAACTGTAAAGTTAGCTATTATACAGTTACCTTCTTCCTAGAATTCAGTCATACAGTTCTTTGGGAAGCAAATAATACGCAGGAAGGACGACAACCCTCCCCCCTCTGTCCCTTCCCTCTTCACAGCACTCAAAGTGCACAGAATGCCATTGACTGCTACAGAGGATTGCTGTGCTTGAAACCAGGTTATTGTTAAAGGGACGGAGTACTTCATGACACATCCACATTCTCCTGTTGGTAAGCTTGCATTCCCTGGTACAGTTCAGAAGGTTAAAAGTGAAGGGATAATTTTTTTCTTGGACGATATTGTAACTTTTCCAAAACTTGGGAAACCCGTATCTACACCAATGAAGCAAACTGTGACAGCTGTGTCGACTGTGTTGTTACAAAGTACGTAGTTTTGTTCCACACCTGACAGTTCACCGAACAGTTGGCCGGCTAATGGAGCAACCAGCTAGAGACCGCAACCATCACAACTCCACACCTGGAAAATAAATTTGAAACATTATTAAATCTGCATGAATACCACTTGAACATGAATGAACTAGCCTGTGTGTCAAGAACATTGTGTATTGCTAGCATTGCTGGAGAAGATAAAAGCTGATGTCCTTCGGGTTCCTGCTCTAGGAAAGGCACTCATTACTACAAAATGATCAGGCCGGAACCATCTATCATATTCCCATACCTGTTAAAACTAGAAACAGACCGAATAGAACTCAACGTAACACACGCTATACCACTCATACCAATTTCACATCAAGAACAAAGTACCATGAAGTCTGCCATTAACATGAAACTTGCTCTCATAAACGTTAAACTCCAATCAAAAAAGTGTTTTTTAATTAATGATATTATTAGTACCATGTGAAAGGGACTTCGTATAATCAAGGACAAACGGATCTAGTAATTACTGTAGGTGTTAATATCTGAAATGTTGCTGTGATTGGCCTTGCCTTATCTGATAATGTCTGTGTTTTTTTTGATCAATCAACCAATCAATGTAAAATATTTTATAAATCCCTTTTTACATCAGCAGTTGTCACAAAGTGCTTTTACAAAACACCCAGCCTGAAACCCCAAAGAGCAAACAACAACAGGACTGACGCACAGTGGCTAGGAAAAACTTTCTAATAGGGTTGAAACTTAGTAAGAAAGCTAGAAAGGAACCAGACTCTGAGGGGTGGCCACTCCTCTTCTGGCTGTGCCGGGTAAACATTTTAAGAGAACAAAATGTAATAAATAATACTGTAAATGCATGTGGGCTGTGTCCAGGCTCTGTGAATCATCCAAGTCTGATGCATAATAATAATAATACATTTTATTTGTAGGCGCCTTTCTAAACACTCAAGATCACCATACTAGACAATAATAATAATAATAATAATAAATAAAAAAACATTGCTAAAAACAGATGAATAGTGATCGAGTTAGATATGTCAGTGTGAAAATATGTGTTTTTAGGAGGGGTTTGAATATGGAAAGCGAGGTGATGTTACGGTTGTCTGGTGGAAGAGAATTCCAGAGGAGAGAGGCAGAGTGGCTGAAGGCTCTAAACCCCATAGAAGGTGCAGGAGGTGCAGTGAGGTGAACAGAAGAAGAAGACCTGAGAGTATGGGTGGGTATGTTGATATGAAGGCGGTCAGTGAGGTACAGAGGAGTGAGGTTGTGAAAGGTCTTGAATGTGAGGAGCAGAATCTTAAAATCAATGCAGTATTTTACTGGGATCTAATATAGCTGCTGAAGAACAGGAGTGATGTGATTAATAGAAGATGTTCTGGTAATGATATGAGCGGCAGAGTTCTGAACCAGTTGAAGTTTATGTATAAATTTGAGAGGAAGACCGAAGAGAATTACAGTAATCAATACGAGATGTAACCAGGGTGTGAACGAGAATGGTTGTACTAGTGGGTGTGAGAGACGTATGTAGACGATTGATGTAAATGGAAGTATCCAGACCGGGTCACATTATTAATGTAAGCTTGAAATGAAAGTTTGCTGTCGAGGGTGACACCCAGACTCTTGACCTGAGGGGAGGGAGAAACTGAGGAGTTATCAATGGTAAGAAAGTAACTATCATGTTTTGTCAGAGGGGATTTGATGTCAATGAGGAGAACCTCAGTTTTGTTATTGCTAAGTTTGAGGAAGTTGCAGGAAAACCAGGATTTGATTTCCGTTAGGAGGTGGGTGATATGGTGGAGGTAGATTTGGTTGAGAAGTACAGCTGGGTGTCATCCGCATTGCAGAGGAAATTTATATTTAATTTACGGAAGATATGGCCAAGAGGAAGTAGATAGATGATAAACAGAAGGGGCTCCAGGACAGAGCCCTGGGGAACACCGGTAGTGACAAGAGATGGATGTGATTTAAAGGTTCTAAGTTGGATGGACTGAGTGCGGCCAGAGAGATAGGATTTAAACCAGTCCTAGGGTGGATCAGTTATACCAATAGAGACTAGTCTGTCAAGGAGGATGTTATGAGAGATGGTGTTAAAGACCGCACTCAGATCAAGGTGGATTAGAATGATTAATAGTCCCGAGTCAGCTGCCATGAGAAGATCATTAGTGATTTTTACCAGTGCTGTTTCAGTGCTATGGCAGGGGCGGAAAGCAGATTGGAATTGTTCATAGAGGTTATTGTTAGACAAGTGTGCATGAACCTGAGATGCAACAGTTTTTTCAAGAATTGTGTATAGAAAAAGGCAGGTTAGAAATAGGATGGTGGTTATTTAAATTGTTGGGGTCTGCACTAGGTTTCTTAAGTATAGGAGTTATTGCAGCAGATTTTAGAGGTGAAGGAACAGTGCCAGAGGTGAGAGAGGAATGTATAATGGTGGTTATTAGGGAGGAGAGAGGGTAAGCAAACTTTTACCAGGGTGGTAGTTAGAGGCTTTGAATAAAATCAGATATTTCAGCCACAGAAGGAACCGTGAAACTTGAAAATGAACGAGAAAGAGAGACCTGACAGAGACAGACTGTGAGAGGTATTAGTAGTCAGGTGCTGGTGAATCTTATGAACTTTGGCATTACAAAATTTAATTTGGGAGTTACAATAACCATTTGAGTACAGATGAGGTGGTCATAATATGTTGTAGACCATGGAGAACAGGGCTCTGGTGTTTCCTTCACCTGAACTAATTAAGATGGACCAGATGGACAGGGACAATGAAGTGGCAGTAAAATGAGAGGCTTTATTTGATATGTTGATTATTTCTGACATCCATATTATATAAGATACTGTCAAAAAATGCTATATCCATGAGAAAACTACAGCACAGTTCATGAAAGCTATGTCATTAACTAAACTAATGTGACATTTGCACTCTGTTCAGTACCATGCGCAGACCTTGTACTGAATCTGAAAAGGTGGTGTGATGGCAATTCCATTGATTGGAATTCTTTAAGAAGTAGGTACAGAGACAAAATTCTCTTGGCACAATAAGCTGATTTATTTACTTGCAAGAAGAGAGGAATTACAGTTTAAACTGTAAGACATCTCTGGGGTCAGTTGGAAATACGTTCAGTACTTATACAAGAATGGGTGGGGGTAAGAATCTGAATATTCATCCTATCTCTAGTGTTTACCCAAATGGGCTTATTGCCCATACATCCTCCAAGGGGCTAAAGGGGTATTGTAAACAACCCTATCAAGACAGCTGGCCACATTCCTACAGAACAAAGAATAGGCACCCTGATGGTCTAGGCAGATTAACAAATGGTCAGAGGACCCAATGGTCTACTGATAACCTGCAAGAATGTGTGCCACAACAACTGAATAAAGACCAGATATTCTCTCCCACATTTACAACATTGTCAACACCTCTGACATTCTCCTTCTAATCCCAAAGACAGTACAATTCCATGAACCCAATACTTAACTAGAAATATACAATGTATAATCCATTAATACATCAGTTCAACACATTTTTATAACAGCAGGCAGAGTTGTCGGCTCACACGGACGAACTATGTTTTGGAGTGAGTGACATGTGTCAAAAAAACAGACGACACATGCCCATTGGAGGGAGTGACGCGCTTGCCCGTTGGTAGGTGTGATGCACATCACCAAGGCACATGCCAACTGGAAAGGGCACTTAATAGCAAAGGGGCATGTGGTTGAGGTAGAGCCTTACCCGAGCACGTGCCTGACTCTGTTAATGACCTTCTAGACACCTTCAGTTCTAATGTTTTGTTATTGATGCAATTGCACCTGCCATGGTCCAAAATATTATTGGCAAGCAAAAAGAACCTGGAAACATTTTATGTCTGTAAAAACCAAGAAGAAACTCCGCCAGTGCCTTCAATAAATCAGTGAATGAATGTGCCAGAACGTTTTGCAACTAAATAAAGATAAAACTGAAATAATTGTCTTGGGTGAGAGTAAGTAATTACCTGACACACTGTGCCGAATTTTGGGGTAACAAAATCAGCCTACAATCACCATAAAACATCATTAGAATTAGAGCATTCTAAGATCTTGAAAAAGTTATCCACTCTTTTGTCTCCAGTAGATTGGACTGCTGTAATGGCCTTTCTATCTTGTCTTCATGTTCAGTGTTTTTTTTGTGAACGTTCCAGTTATGTTATTACAAGTCGTCTGTTTTCCCTGCACATGTGTCCGGCCTCCTCATTGTTACAGATAGTGTAATCCTATTCTGCACACCGTTTCTCCTTACCCTGCCTTTGATGATTGAAATCAAGGTAAAGTTCTGGAATGGACATACAACCCCGTTTCCAAAAATGTTGGGACAATGCGGAACATGCAAATAAAAACAGAATGCAATTATGTGAAAATCATGTATCCTTATATTTCATTGAAAATAGTACAAAGACAAAATATCATATGTTGAAACTGAGAAATTTTATTGTTTTCAGAAAAATACACACCCATTTTGAATTGGATGGCAGCAATACATTTAAAAAAAGTTGGGACAGGGGCATGTTTACCACTGTGTTGCGTCACCTCTTCTTTTAACAATGCTCTGTAAGCGTTTGGGAACTGAGGAGATCAGTTACGCCATGCTGTTTAAATACATGCAGAATATGGTTTGGCATTGTCTTACAGAAATAAGCAAGGCCTTCCCTAAAAAATATGTTGTCTGGATGGCAGCATTTGTTGCTCCAAACCCTGGATATATTGGTCAGCATTATTGGTGCCTTCACTGATGTGCAAGCCACCCATACCATCACAGATGTTGGCTTATGAACTGTGTGCTGATAAGAAGCTGGATGGTCCCTCTCCTCTTTAGCCCAGAGGACGCAGGGTCCTTTATTCCCCAAAATAATCTCAAATTTTGATTTGTCAGGCCACAGGACAGTTATCCACTTTGCCTCAGTACATTTTAAATGAGCTCGGACCCAGGGAAGGCGGCAGCAGTTCTGGATCTTGTTTATATATGTTTCTTCTTTACATGGTAGAGTTTTAACTAGCATTTGTGGATGAAGCCAAAACAGACAATGGTTTTCAGAAGTGTTCCTGAGCCCTTGCATTTATTTCCACTACAGAATTGTGTCGGTTTTTAATGCAGTGCCCGAAGATCACAGCCATCTAATATTGGTTTTTGGCCTTGTTACTTGTGTAAAGAGATATCTCCATATTCTCTGAATCTTTTAATGATATTATGTAACGTAGGTGATGAGATCCCAAATTGCTTTACAATGATGCGTTGAGAAACATTATTCTTGAATTGTTGCATTATTTGCCAGCGCAGTCTTTCACAGAGTGGTGAACCTCTCTCCATCCCATTGAAAGACTCATCCTGGGATGTTCATTTTATACCCAGTCATGTTACAAACCTGTTGCCAATTAACCTAATTAGTTGTGAGATGTTCCACCAGGTTTTTTTTTGTATTACACAACTTTCCAGTCTTTTGTTGCCTGTCCCAGCTTTTTTGAAATGTGTTGCTGGCAACAAATTTAAAGTGGGCATATACAGGTGCATCTAAATATATATATATATATATATATATATATATTAATTACACATAAAGTGAAAGATTTCAATAATTTTTTGATGATCATGGCTTACAGCTCATGGCAATCAAAAATCCAGTATCTCAAAATATTAGAATGAAAAAATTTTAATACAGAAATGTCGACCTGAAAAGAGCTCTTAACATTGAGGCAATCAGGCTGTGGCACAGCTGAGGCATTATGGAAGCCTAGGTTGCTTTGTTAGCAGTCTTCAGCTCATCTGTGTTGTTAGGTCTGGTATATATAATTTTCCTCTTGAAAATACCACATTGATTCTCTATGAGGTTTATGGTAAGGTGAGTTGTCTGGCCAATCAACCACAGTAATGCCACAGGCAGCAAACCAGTTACCAGCCATTTTGGCACTGTGGGCAGGTGCCACAAAGGTCATCAGCATCTCAATAAAGCTTGTCAGGGAATGGAAGCATGAAGTGCCAAAAAATGTCCTGGTAGATGGCTGCATTGACTCTGGACTTGATCAAACACGGTGGATCAACACCAGCAGATGACATGGCACCCAATCATCACTGACTGTGGAAACTTCATACTGGACTTCAAGCAACTTGGATTCTGGGCCTCTCCACTCTTCCTCCAGACTTTGGGACCTTGATTTCCAAATGAAATGCAAAAGGTACTTTCATCTGAAGAGAGGACTTTGGATCACTGAGCAATGGTCCAGTTCTTTTTCCCTTTTCACCCAGGTAAGACGCTTCTAATGTTGTTCATTAGAAGCGTTCAGGAGTGGCTTGACACTAATGCAACACTTGTGGGATTGAGACACTTGTAGCCCATTTTCTGGACACGTCTGTGCATGGTGGCTCTTGATGCGCTGACTCCAGCCTCAGTCCTCTCCTTGTGAATTGACTTTGCTTGACAATCCTTTCAAGGCTGCGGTCATCCCTGTTGCTTGTGCACTTTTTCCTCCCACACTTTTCCCTTCCAGTCAACTTTCCATGAATATACTTTGATACAGCACTCTGCAAACAGCCAGCCCTTTCAGCAATGACCTTCTGTGGCTTACCCTCCTCATGGTGGGTGTCAATGAGTGTCCTCTGGACAACTGTCAAGTCAGCAGTCTTCCCCATGATTGTGCCTGTGTGTACTGAAGGCTCAGGGAGTTCATTAGCAGATTAGTGCTCTTCTCAGGATAAAAAAAAAAAGAAGATTATTCTCATATTTTGAGATACTGGATATTTTTTTTGTAAGCATTAATCATCAAGATTGATGCAAAAAGGCTTGACATGTTTCACTTTATGTGTAATTTATCTAGAATATAAGAAAGTGTCACTTTTTGATTGGATTTTTTTTTTTAAATGAACTTTTTCAAGATATTCTACTTTTTTGAGATGCACCTGTATTTTTCAAGAAACAATATAATTTCTCAGTTTTAACATTTAATATATTGTGTTTGTACTATTTTCAATAAAATATAGCTATTAAATGATTTGTACATCATTGCATTCTGTTTTTATTTGCGTTTTATGCAGTGTTCTAACTATTTTTGGAAACGGGTTGTACAAATTATGTCAATAACAACAAAATCTGGGGAAAGTTAACTGTTCTGAAAACCTATAGACAGCACTTGAACATATCATGGTAAAGATTTGAGTTTAATGCTGTGTATATGGATCATGGTATAGGTTTGTGAGTGAAATGCTGTGTATTTACGATCATTTTTAAGATTGTTTGCTGTTTCCTCCCAGTCATGTCAAGCGGTCCCTGTTTTGCCTGTTTGTTTTTCACATTTTACCCTACCCAGTAGGTGGCGGCAATACGCCTTACATGTAGTTCACCAACCATCGAAGAAGTGGGTCTGATTAGACTATAGCAATGAAATGAGCAAACGGGTAGCTTATATTGGTTTAACAGTCTATGGTTTAAACCCTTAATAATTTCAGTTGTAAGGCAACCGCTTGTTGTCGTATAGGACAACCTACTACTATCGTACAGTCCTGGATCAACTCTGATGATGGCGGGCGCTATGGAATCAGGTTTGTAAGCCAATAAATATTAACTAGTTACACGTAGCCCTGTCTGCCCTTTAACATTAAGTACAGTCTCGACAAAGTAGTTAAGGTGAAGTTAGTTTTAATACTACTTGGGATACAAAATACCCAGTGAAATATTTGTATTGTGAATCCCCAAAATAATTTTAGTAAACGTATTCCATCTTGCTTTAGCCGGTCTAGCTAGCTAGCTATTAGGTCTTCCGGGGGGTGCATTCGGGTTATGTGTTGGATTTCCGTTGCGAAATGCTTTCGGGCTGTTGCGAAAGCACATCAGGTGTTATCTTTGCTTTATAGTTTACTCGAGTGATGCATTCTAGCCCTAACCCTTTTGACTTAGTCCAATAGATTGTCATCGTTCATCAACAAACACGTTAACATTTTTAAATGAAATCCAAGTAATGATACTCTCTAGTTTTCATGTTGCGTTTTAGTTTGTACTGAACGACCCTTAAACGTTGCTCGTTGTTCATGAACAGTTTTTGAAGCCCAATTAATTTACATTTTCATTAATGAATGAAATCCTTTATGACATCTGTAGTAAATGATGCTACGATCCATTGCCTTAGTAAAATAAATGAGCTGGCCAAAACCTGAAATATTATTAAAGTAAGGATGTGCCAGCGTCCCACTGGATGACTTTGAGTGGCAGACATCTGGGATATACCATTGGTTTAGTCTAGTTTTTCCACATCCGTAGGTTTAAATTATTAGTGATTAACAGGGGTATAAAGATTTTTGTGAGAAAACGGAAGATTCCCAAGTCTGCAACTGGTTCCAATGTCTGTATAATGATACTGATAAAACAATAATGTATCAAACTCACACAGTCCCTGACAATTTGTATATTAATGAATATTGATCCTTCACTTGAGTTCTGTTTCATTGTGGGTTGATAAACAAATAGTGTAAATCTAATGTTACCTCAAAGAGTCTATTGTCTTTGCTTAATAATTTATCTTGGCCTCACTTAATGCTTACAGAGAGTGACCTTTACACAGTTGGAACATTTGCACTTTATTGCAAGAAGTTTGTCTGAAAAATGCTACAAAATGTACAGGAAATAATATAACTGAATCAGAAAGAATTGCATTGTGAGGTAAGATTCTGTAGCTATGAGGTTGATGAGACTGTTTACCATAGTTAAGGTAGGAATGTTGCCAGCCAGCATAGCAAGATAACTTGCAACAAACTACTTAATGACTTGCTAATAAAAATAACACCCATATTTATTTGTTAAAAATTTTATAGTTCTATAGTTATCATTCGGCATAATGTGTGCCAGGAGAATTCCAGAAGTTGGAATTTGGGGGTTACCAACTCACCAAAACTACAAGGTTAAGGAGGTCTCAACACATCAGTGTTTAAGTTGTTGCAACCTTGTTTTATATTTACATTTAGGTCTGGAAGTTGTTGGACGCTGACATGTTGTTTATTTTGGCTGTTTACCTAAATATATTCAATTTATGGTTAAATAATGTATATTATTCATAATTTAACTGACTGCTTACAGTGCAGTCTCTCAGCTATAATTTGAGGGTATTCACATCCAAATTGGAGGAAAGGTTTATGAATTACAGCTCTTTAATTTGTAGCCCTCTCTTTTTTAAGGGACCAAAAGTACTTGGACAGTTGACTCAAAAGCTGTTTCATGGACAGGTGTGGGCTATTCTTTTGTTATTTCATTATCAGTTAAGCAGGTAAAAGGTCTGGAGTTGATTCCAGGTGTGGTATTCGCATTTGGAAGCTGTTGCTGTGAACCCACAACATGCGGTCAAAGGAGCTCTCAATGCAAGAGAAACAGGCCATCCTTAGGCTGCAAAAAAGAAATTCATCAGGGAGATAGCAGGAACATTAGGAGTGGCCAAATCAACAGTTTGGAACATTCTGAGAAAAAAAAGAACGCACTGGTGAGTTCTGCAACGTCTGGACGTCCACAGAAGACAACAGTGGTGGATGATCGTAGGAACCTTTCCATGGTAAAGGAAAACACCTTTACAACATCCAGCCAAGTGAAGAACACTTCATACACTCTTGCATATCATTATCCAAGTCTACCATAAAGAGAAGACTTCACAAGAGCAAATACAGAGGGTTGACCACAAGGTGCAAACTATTTATAAGCCTCAAGAATAGAAAGCCCAGATTAGACTTAGCCAAAAAACATCTAAAAAAGCTAGCCCAGTTATGGAACAGCATTGTTTGAACAAATGATCAATCTGTGTCAGAATGATAGGAAGAAAAAAGTATGCAGAAGAGCTTGGAACGGCTCATGATCCGAAGCATACCACATCATCTGTAAAACACGGTGGAGGCAGTTTGATAGCATGGGCATGCATAGCTTTCAATGGGACTGGGTCACCAATGTTTATTGATGATGTGACAAAAGACAGAAGCAGCTGGATGACTTCTGAAGTGTATGGGGATCTATTATCTGCTCAGATTCAACCAAATTCAGCAAAGTTGATTGGACAACTTTACAGATGGACAATGACCCAAAACATACTGCGAAAGCAACCCAGGAGTTTTTTAAGGCAAAGAAGTAGAATATTCTGCAATGGCCGTGTCAATCACCTAATCTCACCCTGATTGAGCATGCATTTCACTTGCTGAAGAGAACTTAAGGCAGAAAGACCCACGAACAAAGAACAACTGATGACAGCTCCAGGCCTGGCAAAGCATCACAAAGGAGGAAACCCAGTATTTGGTCATGTCCATGCGTTCCAGACTGCAAGCAGTCATTGCCTGCAAAATAGTCTTGACCCGGTATTAAAAATAAACGTTTCATTTTTGATTGTGTTAATTTGTCCAATTACAGTTGAGCCCCTGAAATAAGGGGACTATGTAGGAAAATGGTTGCAATTCCTAAACGTTTCATACAATATTTTTGTTTAACCCTTTGTATTAAAACTGAAAGTCTGCACTTCAATTACATCTTGGTTGTTTCATTTCAAATCCATTGTAGTGGCATAAAGAGACAAAATTATGAAATGTGTGTCGGTGTCCAAATATTTCCGGACCTAACTGTATACACCTATCAGCCATAACATTATGACCACCTGCCTAATTTTGTCAAAGCATGGACTCCACTAGACCTCTGAAGGTGTGATGTGGTATCTGGCACCAATATGTTAGCAGCAGATCCCTTAAGTCCTATAAGTTGTGAGGAGGGGTCTCCATGGATCTGACTTCTTTGTCCAGCACATCCCACAGATGCTCGATTGGATTGAGATCTGAGGAATTTGGAGGCCAAGTCAACACCTTGTACTCGTTGTGTTCCTCAAACTATTCCTGAAACATTTGTGCTTTTTGGCAGGGTGCATTATCCTGCTGAAAAGATTATAATGCCATCAGGGAATACCGTTGCCATGAAAGGGTGCACATGGTCTGCAACAATACTCTGGTAGGGGGTACGTGTCAAAGTCCACATGAATGGCAGGACCCAAGGTTTCCCAGTAGAACGTTGCCCAAAACATCACACTGCCTCTGCTGGCTTGCCTTCTTCCCATAGTGCATACTGGTGCCATATTTTCTTCAGGCAAGCGATGCACACGCACCCGGCCATCCACGTGATGTGAAAGGAAATGTGATTCATCAGACCAGGCCACCTTCTTCCATTGCTCTGTGGTCCAGTTCTGATGCTCACGTGCCCATTGCAGGCACTTTTGGCAGTGGACATGGGTCAGCATGGGCACCCTGATTAGTCTGCATTTACGCAGCCCCATACACCACAAACTGCAATGCACTGTGTTCTCATACCTATCAGTATCAGCATTAACTTTTTCAGCAATTTGAGCTACAGTAGTTCGTCTGTTGGATCAGACCACACTGGCCAGCCGTTGCTCCCCACGTGCATCAGTGGGCCTTGGCCGCCCATGACCCTGTCGCCGGTTCACCACTTTTCCTTCCTTGGACCACTTTTGATTGGTACTGACCACTGCAGACTGAGAACACCCCATAAGGGCTGCATTTATGGAGATGCTCTGACCCAGTCGTCTAGACATCACAATTTGGCCCTTGTCAAAGTTGCTCAGATCCTTATGCCTGCCCATTTTTCCTGTTTCTAACACATCAACGTTGAGGACAGAATGTTCACTTGCTGCCTAATATATCCCACCCACTGACAGGTGCCTTGATAATGAGATTTCATGTTATTCACTTCATCCTGTCAGTGGTCATAATGTTATGGCTGATCTGTGTACGTTTCAAAGGAGAATGTCAGAAAAGTTTGTTAGCATGAAAGTAATGTCTAATTTTAGTTTTGAAGACTTGATGAACCCAAGATAAACTTTTGAACTGTGAGAACATAAGCTGTCGTAGACAGACAACATGAATGTAAATGATACCATAATTACAGTTATTAAACATCTGACATGAGATAAAGAGCAGCATTGGTTTTGTTTGCCTTGAACAAATCCCTAACTCTACAGGTGTTTGTATCTTTCAAAAATGTTAAGGGGAGTGTAATTACAGTGTAATTCATCCAAGGACTGTGGCTTTAATATGTTGTCTGTTTATCCATCTTGGCGCACATTTCATACCTTGCCGTCTAACTGGGTGGGGTCACTCTGACAATGTAGGCCGTATGCCTGATCCTCAGAGGAATCTAACGGTCTGTTCGGTGTGAGATTAGAATGTCCCATTGAGTTGGGACGCCAGGCGACATGTCACCCTTTCCTGTCCACTAGAAGATAAGTCAGAAGAGCACATTTTCCAATAAATGTTGAGATTGTTTTGGCCTGCTGAAAGCACCCCAACTGTCTTGTGTAGTGGAATTTCAAGCTGTCATCTACAAAGTCAGTTCAGCTGTATTGTATTTTAACCAGTTTCTGATTGTCTGACTTCACAGAGGAGCAGGCGAGGAACCGGTTTCAATCAGAGTTGGAGTTCATACAGTGCTTGGCCAATCCCAATTATCTGAACTGTAAGTGTGTTTCACCTATTTTACCATCTGGTCAGGTATCTGTCAGTATAACCTGTGACGATGACTTGCCAATGTTCCTCTGTGTTCCAGTTTTGGCTCAAAGGGGGTACCTACGAGAGAAACCCTTTGTGAACTATCTGAAGTATTTACTGTACTGGAAAGAGCCGGAGTATGCCAAATTCCTCAAGTAAGACTCTGACTGCTTTATCAGGTTGACTTTTGTATATGCGGTTGTCGTTTTTCACTTAACCTATTGTCTCCTTTCAGTATGTTGTATAACAGTATCTGTACAACCCTCCTGTCACGCAGATATCCCCACTGCCTACACATGCTAGAGCTGCTTCAGTACGAACACTTCAGAAAGGAGCTGGTGAACGCACAATGTGCCAAGTTCATTGACGAGCAGCAGCTACTACACTGGCAGCATTACTCCCGCAAACGCACCCGCCTACAGCAGGCCCTGGCCGAGCAGCAGCAGACACAGCAGCAACAGCCACCTCATGGCAACACTGCTGCCAAATGAAAGGGCGTGTTTGTGTGAGGGTCGGGGTCACTTCCAATCCACTTCCAGTCATTCGGGAAGGTGAACCAAATGTTCCACATGAAAAAGCAGGAAAATTCTGCAGTAACTGAGCTTGATATGGAATATACCCTCGACGTATGTGTGAGCGTGTGTGCATGTAGCGAGGAGTCCATATACAGTGGAATATTTCACATTTGTTTTCACAAGTGTGTTTATTTTTAATGGATTTATTTGGTTGCGATGGATCTACACGATATTTCATAATGTCAAGGTTAAATGCAATTTGCTTGATATTCCTACAAAACTGATACATGATACAGACAACATGTTATACATTGTTGAGGAAAACTTTCTGCTGACCGCTTCACACCAGTCAATGGAAGGAATATAACCAGGACAATAACCAACAACACAAGACAACAGTGGAGTTGCTTACCAAAAATATGGCAAATGTTTCTGAGTAGACATGTTTGAGTTGGTTTAGATCTGTTTGACTTGGGTGAATCATATAATCAAAGGATAATAGTGTTTTGTTTTTCATTGATATGACAACTATTTTAGAGTTTTTCCTTTCAGTTTGACATTATAGAATATTTTGTGGAGGTTGTTGTTAGACATCTTTATTTTTTTGTGAATGGCTGAATCCTCCTGTTGACCCAATTGGGCATGACTCGATCAGCCAATGATGTTGGAAGGCAGATCCAGCAGACTACATTAATACAGTGGAACCCCTCAATGTTTTTACCCATGTTACCATGGTGTTTTCTCCACTGGATGCCTTCATATTTCCCTTTATGTGAATCACCAATAACCATTTGTGGTAAAAAACTAAGAATAATTTCTGGGCTTTGGATTCCAGTTCACTCTCCTAGAAATGTGTTTTATATGGGGGTTTGTAAGGTTTTAAGTTTATGACATTGTCGCTACTTTAGACTAATTGGTTAACCCTATTTGCTTCATTTAAAAATTCTAACTAATTATGTATTATGTTTTTGTTGCTTATGTTTCTAATGTGTGTTTAAGAAAACAATGTGTAATAAATAACTTTAATATCTTTTCTTTGTGTTGGCCCGTCAATACAACAATGGTATATTAGTCTGTTAGGCAACGGTGTCCAACCCCACAATCAGTTCTAATATAATACTATGTTAATATGCATTAATGTTTCACATAGAGTTGACATCCACCAGTTCTGTGATGTCGTCATGGAGGAGTGGAATAGGACTCCAGTGGCAACCTGTGAAGCACAATCAGGCCCAATTTAGACATTTTCACTTAGGGGTGTACTCACTTTTGTTGCCAGCGATTTAGACATTAATGGCTGTGTGTTGTTATTTTGAGGGGACAGCAAATTTACACTGTTGTACAAGCTGTACACTCACTACTGTAGCAAAGTGTCATTTCTTCGGTGTTGTCACATGAAAAGATATAGTCAAATATTTACCAAAATATGAGGGGTGTACTTACTATTGTGAGATACTGTACATGGTTTTTAATATAGATACATTTCAGTGAATGAATGAAAACATTTCAGTTCCAGAAATAGACAATGTGGTGGGAACTCCATGCGAAATGATATTTCGTATGATTATAAATAATTTTAAAAGAAAAATGAGTCAGAGCTTTAGTAAAATAGTGTTGTCACAACAGAATATTTAGGTTAACAGCGCTTCATTTGTAGAACAAAAATAAATGTTCTGTCCACGGGAAGACCAAATAATTTGCAGTTGTTTTCTTAACTGAAACGGTCATTACAACCAAATGAAAGTCGAAAAAAACTCACACGTTATTATTTGTATCAAAACAACTTTATATAGTTAATTTCATTTTCTGCAAATGCACAGTTCGGCATGACATGATTCTTTCAAATTTACCAACGTACACACTTCTGGGGTTACGTAATTTTAACGGAAGTCGTTACGTCTGCACCGGCTGTGTCGTTACGATGTAATTTTTGTTTCAGTATCAAAGTTCGCTGCGAAAAAGGACTGCGGGGTGTACCACTGAAAAGATTGTGACAGTAAGAACATGGACTTTTCATTCTAGTATTCTGTTTAAATTGCATGCAAATTATTT
This sequence comes from Esox lucius, assembly GCF_011004845.1. NCBI lineage: Eukaryota > Metazoa > Chordata > Actinopteri > Esociformes > Esocidae > Esox > Esox lucius. Next base: position 21,624,717 of record NC_047575.1, on the reverse strand, counting down.
TCGTTTCTATTGATATAATGTTATAGTTGATGGCTTCACAGTTACTGTAGGCAATGTGTCATTCTAGTTTTACTTTATTCTGAAACATCCCCTATCCCCTAGATTCCACAATCCAACCGACCAATGTGCATTCTAATTTCTAAACTAATGTCTGAATGTCTGTTTGGCATCAGTGTTAAACTTTAGGCCAATATGGGTGACAGTTTATAACACTTGGCCGCAGGAAACTGTTTTGATCATGGAGCGGTGAGAATAAATAGAACGTGCCCATCATTAACAGGCACCAGAAGAACTTCCACAAACTTGTCAGACTATGCCATGCGTGCTGCACCCCTACTGCCCACAGTTTTTTCAAAATACTTTAAGCGTTTATTGTTCAGTTCTCATGTGACTGTAATGTACTTAACACTCTCCAGGTCTCAGATGTTTTTGTATTCCCGGTTTTGTGATTGGTCTCTCTGTCATGTTCTCTCGGGCCAGGATTACCATGATGCAGCAGCTGAGAGTGGCGGTGGTGGGGGCCGGTGCTGCTGGTCTGTGTGCCGCACGTCACATTCTGGCCCGCCCAGACACCTTTGCCCCACCTGTGGTCTACGAGCTCACAGAACACGTGGGAGGCACCTGGTTCTATGAGGAACGCACTGGTAGCTATGACAACGGACTGCCCATTCATAGCAGCATGTACAGAAACCTCCGGTACAGGAGCACCCTAACCTCACCTCTCATTTTCTTTCTTTCCCTGACAACATGACCCAGGTGCCTCACGCTTTACTCTCACTTTCTCACCGCAGAACCAACCTTCCCAAGGAGGTGATGATGTTCCCTGACTTCCCCTTTGACTCCCAGCTGCCCTCCTTCCTCCCACACGAGGAAGTACAGAGGTACCTAGAGAGATACTGCCAGTGCCACCTCATCACACCCCACATCAGGGTACGGTTTTTATCCCTCCACTCAGGCCAATTGTATTTTAAAGTCATATTATGCTTTTTTTCTCATGTAAACCTGAAGCTTGCCTCCTCATTGTTAGTTCAGCACCGTGGTGGAGGAGGTAAGGCCTATCACTGAGGAGACAGAGAAGGGAGTAATGACGACCTGGGAGGTGACATCGCAAGACAAGTCAGGATCACAGGAAACTCAAACTTTTGATTCTGTTTTCATCTGCAGTGGGTAAGAGATGTGTATCTAACACTTATTATATCTAGTCCCTTCATTACTGTTTGGACAAATTAACTTAGTAAAATACATTTTGGTCTCATATTCCCTGCACAATTACTTCATTGAGCATTTATTATTTATTTTGCTTGTGAGTTGGGTTGTATAGAGGGAACTGAGTGTTGGAGTCATTTTCATTTTGGAGTCATTTTCATTGTTAGTAGAATTTGTGAATGTTTCTGAACGCTTCTACATGTACGTGTAGATCTGATGATTCTTTATAAAAAATAATATTATTTTCAATATTATAATTACAGTAATGTGTGAGAAGGTTACAGAGGCACAATGAATATGCCACCAAGACCAAGCTAACCTCCTAATTTATTGATATTGCTGCAGCAATACAAAAATTAAGAGTCAGTCCATGCCTTCTTAAGATAGTTTCCATCATGCACTCTGATTAAGTGTTTTACAACATAAGAGGTAATCTTATAACGGGAAATCTTATAACGGTACCAATTAAGGCTACGACTGACTCCAGCCCTACTTCTGTGAGCCCCACTTTGAGTTGTGTTAATGTGGATAATCCATCAGAATATAATGTACATACAGGGCTTGGACTGATGCACTTAAATGTACGAAGTATGATGCCTAAAATGGATTTGATAGATATTTGGATTCAGGACACAAATGGGGAGATTCAGGGACTCTCAGAAACCTGGTTAAATTGATTGGTCATTGCCAAAGATGTGGTCATTGCCATAGATGTGGTCATTGCCATAGATGTGGACATTGCCATAGATGTGGACATTGCCATAGATGTGGTCATTGCCATAGATGTGGTCATTGCCATAGATGTGGTCATTGCCATAGATGTGGTCATTGCCATAGAAGGATATTATGTTTTTCGATGTTATAGGATGAAGAAAGGTGGAGTAGACATCTATGCTAAATCGAACCTTATAGTGTCCGAAGCACTAAATGTTTCTGTACCTTATCTTTTTGAGCTGTTAATTATTGATGTATATTTTGCTGTGAGTGGTGGTACAGTTGGTACTGTGTCCAAATACATGGTCCCTTTTATGTCCTCTGAGATGGTTATTATTGGCAATCTGAATCTTGACAGGCCAATGCCACCCTCTGATAAAAGTAAATACATAAACTCTTCAATTTATTTCACAAAGATGATTTTAATGCTTATTATGATTAATGTTAAAAATCCATCCTGCTAAATCCTTAATAATTAATCTAATTTTGACAAACAACCCCCACAAATATATATCAACTAGTGTTTTGCTAATTTTATTAGTGTTCAGTGTCCAATAGTTTGAATTAGAAGTCCTACACAACAATTGCACAACAATAATTAAGAAGATAACATTTTATTTAAATTACAGATTGATTATTTGCAGGATGTATTTTACTCTGAGCTGTTCTCTGTAAAGGAATTCTCAAACCCGGATTTGGCTCTGGAGCACTTCTCATCAGTTTTTATCTATTTAGTCAATAGACCCACCGCTTTGAAATACCATAAAGTGCGACATCGCTCAAATCCATGGTTCTCAAAAGAGCTCTCTGAACTCCTTAGAGAAATCAGGCCTGCGCAAATATTAGACAGATTGACTTGGTATCTGATCAGTAACTTTTCAGGCAACTAAGAAACAGATGTACTGTATCAATCAAAAAAACAACATTAGATTATTAATGCATTTATCCAACATGTTATCTCAGCAGGGTATGTATCTGATAGAAAACATTTTGATTGACCATGTACAGCAGTCACCTGTCGGTCCCTCTGCCCACTACCGCAGTGCATAGTGATAACTCTCCGTCAGTAACCTCTGAATCCTTCAGACATTTTCTGTAGATAATGTGCTGGTGCCCTAAATGGGATTGGTGTTAGGAAGTCCACAGGTGGAGATTCTTTAACCTTTTTTTTTTTTTTTTTTTTTTTTTTTTTTTTTGCAGCTTGCTGCCCTCTTTATTGCAGAATCACTAAAATGTTTTTAACTTGACAATTATCTTACGTATCATACAAAAAGTCTGGAAGACAGGGTCTATACTCCCCTTTTTTAAAGGTAATGAGTGACCCCGCAGATCATAATAATTATCAGCCGATTTCTAACCTCTCTTGCCAAAAATCTAAAATCTGAGAGATGCTGGTTAATGAGCAGCTAAGAATGTTTTTTAACAAAATAAGGATTTTAAATATCCACCAGTCAGGATTCAGACCTGGTCATAGCATTATCTCTGTGGCTTTCTTGGTTTTAAATGATATGATATTCTAGATAAAAGGAATCACTTTGCAGCACATTTCAAAAGTCTTTGACACCGTTGATAACTTGTTGCTCATTCAGAAAGTGTCATCGATGGCTTAGATCAGACTGCTTGTAGCTGGTTTGAAAATTATGTATTTGACAGACCTCAGTGTGTACTCGCATGTCTCCATGCAGATGTCTCCATGCAGATGTCTCCATGCAGATGTCTCCATGCAGATGACATTGTGTTATATGCTATTGCTCTCAGGGTTGACCAGGCTCAATTGGGGCTACGGTTTGCATTCGATGCCCTGCAGAGATCTCTTTATGTTTTGAAGTTGGTGTGGAATTCTGAAAATACAAATGTATGTTCCTTTTTTTAAATCTAAAACGGTGCATGTAAATGTGATTTTAATAACTCTCAATGGTGCTCATATTGAAAAATAAGTACCCTGTAAACAAATACCTTGACATATGGATAGATTAAAGTCTTTCCTTTATCTTTTCCTGTCGTACTCGTGAGACCCACTGCCCACTCACCTGTTCAAAGTTGTTTTTGACCTCACCTGTGTTCCTTCTTTGTCTTGTCGGTCTTTTGCCGTTCAATGTAACGTTGTTTTGTCTTTATGTCGTGGTTTCAGTTTCTGTTCTCAAGTTCTGTTGTGTTTTACTTGTTATTAAATTACTTATACTTAATTCTCCCTGCACCTGTATTCTGCCCCTTTATGCAACGTTACAGTATGGGAGTTGTTTGTGGTGACACATGCCTTTTAAATCAAAATAACTTGACCATTAACCCTTGTCTCCTTCTCCTGAAGGCACTACTCTGACCCCTACATTCCCTCTATTCCTGGGATAGAGCGATTTAAAGGTGGACACCAGTCATTCATCTCTATTCTTCTGTAGTGTGTCTTCATCATACTTTATTTCATGCTCAGAAAAAGTCTGGGTCAGGTTAAAGCATCAGATAAATCTCATGGCTTTCATCTCACGCCATCTTTCTCAAAGTAATGTTTTTACCTGTTTAATCAAGTTTATTCTACTGACAGGGTAAAATAGGGTCTGAAATAAAACATGTTTCGTCTGAATTGATTGCAATAGTCATGGAAATACGATGAAATTGCTAAAGCAGGTAAATATTTTGTAGAAAACACTTCATTTGTCAACATTATCAATACCTAACATTGGGAAAGTTAGTCAAAAATGGCTAGCAGTGTTTGCTAATGTGAACTGTCTACACTATATTTGGTAATAGAAAGAGAGGATGTATGATTGAAGGAAGCATGTGTTGGTTTATTGGAATTACTATTTGTAAGAGAGCGTCTTTGTTATTTAGTGTTCGACTGACGCAACTCTGTGCTCAATAAGGATATTTTAAGAGTGGATTGGCCGTGAAAACGTGAGAGTAGATTTGATGTAAAACTTCTCTTTAATTCCCTCTCTCTGAATGTGTATTTTATCCCACCCCCTTTTCATTTTCTGTAGGCAAAGTGATCCACAGTCACTCATACCGTCACCCAGAGCCTTTCTCAGGTCAGTCCGTGGTGGTGCTGGGTGCAGGGGCCTCAGGATTAGACATTTCACTAGAATTAGGTCGATCCAATGCCCAGGTGACTCTGAGCCATGGTAAGCCCACCCTGCCCTTCCCTCTGCCCTACGGGATCCACCAGGCCACCCCCGTGGTGGAGGTCCAGGAGGATGGGTCTCTGCGGTTCCAGGATGGGGCCATTACCCAGGCCCAGGTCTTGATGCTCTGTACTGGCTATAAATTCAGCTACCCTTTCTTGAAGCCTGCCCAGCTGGGCCTGGAGATCCATGATCACCTGGTAACCCCGCTTTACAAGTTCCTGATGCCTCCAGCGTTCCCATCACTCTTCATCATTGGCATCTGCAAAATGATCTGCCCTTTTCAACAGTTCCACTGCCAGGTGAGGAAGACTCCTTAAAAAAGGTGTTATTTGTTTATGTGGAACAAATTGCCAGTTCACCGCATATCCCTCTTCTACCATCCCTTGTTCATTTCCTCAATACGTATTTTTCCTCTTTCTCTCTCTAACACACTATCTGCCCCTTTTAATCTCAGACCCAGTTTTCCCTGGCAGTGCTGGAGGGCTCTGTCACCCTGCCGTCGCAAGCTGAGATGGAAGAGGAGGCGGTGAAAGAGATGGAGAGAAAGGTGGAGTGGGGAGTGAAGCCGCGAAACATGCTGAAGATGGACAAGGACCAGTGGAGTTACGCCCGGACCTTGGCTCAGATGGGGAAGTTCCCCCCGCTGACCCCAGTCACACAGAGCCTGTACGAGGAAGTGTGGAGGCAGAAACAGGCTCATCCACAGATTTACCGGCACGTGAACTATCGACTCGTTAGTGACACCCAGTGGGAGCAACAGGATCGGCAGGCTGGTGAATAAGAAGAGGGTTGCAATGGTTGAGATAGGAGGAAATAACTGAGAAGTGGTGGACAGTATGATGTATTGCAGGCCTTCTGAAAAGTTATTTGGACATAATATGTGATCAAACGTGAGTGTTTTACTCATCTACAAACCTTATTATAATGTTAATAACACCTTGGTTCACTTGTATGGACAACAGATTCCTTTTGTGTAATTATTTATTGATTAACCTTCTTTTTGAAATATTTATACCAAGAACCTTTTTAATTCAATTTTTTTAATGTTGCAATACACAAATATGCCATGGACACCTACCATTTAATCATTGCCAATTAATATTTTAAGCTATATGTAATTTCACTTTTAGAATAAAAATGATGTGAATTGAAGCAGTAATCTGCTTAACTGTCTGTCATTGATAGCAATCCTCGTGATTTTCTGTCTCCAAGCGGGTTTTCCCGTCTAGATTGATTCGTCATCTCTCCAAATTTTGAAATTGGACACCTAAAAGTGCCTACTTTCTTAACCCTTTGTTATAACCCCCATTTATATTTCTCGTTGGAAATGCAGTACCAAACTTGGACCACATGTATTCTTTTTAATCTTATCTAGAAATCAATAATTTATCGTTACAGGAATCCGAAGCTTCACTTTTTAAACTGGATAGGCACCAGTCGAGGGCCCAAGTGGTGGAACATTGGATGAAGGAAAAACTGTCACATCTTTTCACGTCAGTAGAATGTAGAGGTTAAAAAGCTGTGGGAACGGCTCAGGGGAGGGTGGTGGAGGAAGGAATATCGGAGAAAGGCATGCAGGGTGTTTCCTTAAAGTAAAGGAAGAATTTAATCAGACGTTAATCGATCATTTTTTACTACTCTACACCGCGAGAACAATGAAAAAGTAAGTTAAATATTTATAAAATACAAATACTGTCCGCGATGTGGGGAAAAGTGCACCGTCGGGAATAACATAGGTAAGTCAGAAGTATCCGCTTGCCACCCGCCCCTCTAAAAATATTGTAAACAAGAAATCTCCAACGTTTATTAACATACTGTATACTAGTATAACATGTGTCGTGTGTTTGATCAATCATATTCATAGCAAGCAAACGAAATCGTTATACGGTCCGACAGCAAGTTCGATAACTACTTCAACTTTGTAAAATTAAGACGTTTTGGTAATAGGCTATGGGCTTGTATGCATACTTGTATAGTTCAGCTGATAGAAAAGAAACAATTTACTATTATGAGTTTAGTCTGTTTCCTCCGGAGTAGCTATACTGGTTGATCCAGTTGTTGATTCTAAACTATTGACAGTTTTATAAGATTGTGCAAATAGGTTGGCAGTTGCTATTTGCTAGACTATTACTTTTTATTACCCACCACAATTCACTTACACCAAATGTGAATTAATCAAATCCTCTTCCATGGCGTCCCATTCTCTGCCATCAACCCAGAACTGGGTGAGGGATGGACGGGGAGAAAGAGACAGCGGAGAAGGATGACACAGAGCTGTCCGAAGAAGGGGCTGGACGCAGTCATTTCCACGAGGACGACCAGGACCTACCCATCATGCACTGGGAGGACCTAAGTCTAAGGATTGCAGAGCTGGAGAAACAGGAGGAGGAGAAGAGGGAGAGAGCAAAGGTCAGGGGGGATGATGTGAGGAAGTTGTTTCCCATGGCATAGGTTTTGACAGCTTACTTGCACAACATCAGGACTTTTACAACTAATATAAACACAGTACTGACCTTAGATCAGAACTTAATAGCAACTTTACCCTACTTAATTCTTTGCCATATGTGACTGTCATCTTATGTTATTTGGCTGGAAGCTACAGCTTTCACAATTCTAACATCTGTTAAGATTATACAAATAACACCCTGTGACACCCTGGCATTAAAGCTAGACACGTATTTAAAAATGATGATGAGCACCTTAATTAGATCCACAACCAACCCCCACGTCTCCACCTCCTCCCTCCTACCCCACGTCTCCACCTCCTCCCTCCTACCCCACGTCTCCACCTCCTCCCTCCTACCACACGTCTCCACCTCCTCCCTCCTACCCCACGTCTGCACCTCCTCCCTCCTACCACACGTCTCCACCTCCTACAATACGTCTCCACATCCTCCCTCCTACCCCACGTATCCACCTCCTCCCTCCTACCACACGTCTGCACATCCTCCCTCCTACCACACGTCTCCACCTCCTCCCTCCTACCCCACGTCTGCACATCCTCCCACCTACCACACGTCTCCACCTCCTACCACACGTCTCCACCTCCTCCCTCCTACCACACGTCTCCACCTCCTACCACACGTCTCCACCTCCTCCCTCCTACCACACGTCTCCACCTCCTACCACACGTCTCCACCTCCTCCCTCCTACCACATGTCTCCACATCCTCCCTCCTACCACACGTCTCCACCTCCTACCACACGTCTCCACCTCCTACCACACGTCTCCACCTCCTACCACACGTCTCCACCTCCTCCCTCCTACCACACGTCTCCACCTCCAGCCATGTCATCCCTTGATCCCTGATCCCTCTTATCTGTTCCTCTCTTTCAGAGTACAAGTGGGTCAGAACAGGGGAGTGTGTCAGGAGGCTGGGCAGAGGAGAGGCAGGGTGGGCTGTGGAGGAGGGAAGAATGGGAGGAGCAGGAGGACTACGGAAGATGTAGAGTCACAGTCGTCTCATCTAGGTAACAAAATATCTTCTGAACTAAATTTTGTGTTAACTGAAACCTTTTAATTTCTGTTCCCTCTTGCTGGTGTTCCTGTTGTTATAATCATTTTATTTTCTTATCTTACAGAATCAACAACCACAAGAATTTACAGTTATGTTACATCAACAACAGTGAGAGCGATGATGATGAGGACGAGAGGGGGGCTGGCAAAAAGGTGAACAAGTCCCTCCTGTTTTAGACGGATGTAAAACTCGGACAAAGAAACTGCATATTTTGTAGCACTGTAGATTTAGCCGTAGAGTATCAATGTATCCAAACACATCCCGTGTTGTTTCCTTGTAGGGTTCTATAGAGGCAGGTGGCCGTGGTTACCGTCCCTCTGGACTGAAGCTGGAGGTTAGAGCTGCACTGAGTGCGCTCAGAAACAAGTTGCTTGCAGAACAGAATGAGAAAGAGGTGAGAAAGATGGCGAACATAGATTGAGTGTGGGCTGCAGAGAGATATAAATATCAGTTGAAGACAGAGAGGTCAAGATTGGTATGTGTTATATTTCCTGTTTGTCTATGTGGGTGTTTTTCTCTCAGCATCTCACCTGCAGCAGCGTGATCACTAAAAGGAAACATCTGGAACGCTGTGACTTGGAAGTCTGCACAATACAGCGACTCAACTCCCTCAGAACCTCCCTAAATCACGACATACATGGTCAGTGGTGGTCATTATGTAGTTACTGTGGTCATTATCAGAAAATAAACATGTTGTTGCTTGATAACTATGCAATAGGACAAACAGTGTGTGAATAATTGTTAATATAAACTGGTGGTATCATACAAAAGCATGTTTTACAGTTCAAATATCTTTGGTAAACAGTTTATATTAGCAAGATTATATTTTTGACAACCTTTTGTGACAGGGACCGACAAAGTATTGCCTTCTTCCTCTGCTTGCATTTTTACAACCCAAACAAATGTAATTGTTTTAATATAGTCATAACATGGTCAATCTAGAAATGTCATTCTTTAATTCATGACAAATTAAGAGCTACAATTTTGTGATGATAAAAAATCATGGATTTGTCTTTTAGACTACTCACATTTCTAGAAAACACACCTAAATAACATAAGAAGTAGAGTTTAGGTCTGTGGTTTGCAGTGACTGAAATGCATCACCAAGGGGAATTACTATGTAAAATAAACTATGAAAAATGTGTCTATGTTCATAGATCCCTTTTAGACATAGTTGGACTGTTTATCAAAGCTTGAATCTCTCACTTAGGGAGTCCCAGGTAGAGCTAGCATAAGAGTTACGTCACCGAGTTATGTGGCTCGCTCCTCATTACGCGATATATAGAATTTTGTGAAGTAATTAAAAACTCGATAAAAAACAAACGTCACAGTAAAAATACAAAAGTGGGGAACAGTCAATCGATTGTGATACGTAGCATATATATTTTATGTGAAACGTGCAGATTCACAATTTTTACTTTTCCGACCTTTGCCCTGATGAGGAAATAGCAGCCTGTGTGCTAACTGCATGCGTAATAAGCACATGAACATCCAATGCAGAATAATGTGATGATTTTGAAGGACAACACTCAGAGAACATGTTGCCTCCGTCCTACAGCACGGGCACTGAATCAGCTAAAGTTAGCACACATACTGTAGCCTACAGTTCTACCCACATTAGCTTGACTCCTTTCTCAGAGTGAAGGGATTCACAATTGAATGATTGAAGGGATTTATGAAGGGATTTATTTACCTAGACACATTTTCCGTGTTTTATTGTTTTACCCCTTTATGTATACTGTAGCACAGCTAAGGGCCTGGATTCCTATATTTGTGGAATGCTGACCATGAATCACTAATCCGCAGCGATATGATAAGCTTTAGTTACCAGCATATATTTACCCAGATAATTGATATATACATGGCTGGAATGTGGTTTCAGCCAATCTTCAATCAGGCCTTAAACCGCGTTTGTAATAGTGGCTAGGTGTGTGCATTTGCTTTTTAAATGTATGTGTGTTCAGGCCTTGTTTTTGTGTTTTGCACATAACAAAATTATGCTAAATTCTTTTCTTTTAGACCTGAGCTCAGAGTTGGTGGGTCATCTGTTGGTAAGGGACCAGCTGAGGACCAAACAAGACGCTATGCTCCTAGACGTACAGGATCTGACATAACCTTAACCCATAGGAGCACAGGATGTGACCTCCACTGCCAGGAACTTCTAGAAGTCATTGTGAACAATAGAGGATTTTGTTATCCTTTCCAGGATATGCCTCTTTCAGACTGTGTTGCCCTAGTAGCTTACTCAACATACGATTTTTCATACAGGAAAACATTTCATGAAGGATGAAAACTGATAAGCAACAACTTGGACTGGTATGATGGAATCTAGATCACGCAGATAGGATATGGAGGATATCTTCATCTTGCATTATGCTTGAACATCATTTTCATCAACATCATTAACTGGGAGAGTACTGTATGAGATCCTTTCAACCAACGCATGCACTTAAAAAAAATCATATCAGGAGTGTTTTTTGTGATGTTTGAAAAATCTTGGATATCTGAAGGTTTATCTTATCAAACGTGGAACCTTCACAGGCATCGTTTGATCAAGCCTTCAATGAGTTATATCATTTACCTACGGAAGAGGGATTACAGCTTTTCCACAAGTTTTATTGTGTAAACATTGCAATATCCGTGAGTTACTAATATAAGGGAAAGTGTGAAACAAGCTAAGGAGTTACACTCAGGCTAAAATGAACTATCCTTTAAAATTGGTTGAGAAGCTCCTTTGTTACTAATTTAACATAATTATCATGTTTATTATTACTATAATGCATTATAAAAGGCATTATAAAATGTAGTTGCTGATGTCCACGTATAGTACCATGTATATGAGGTGATTCTTATGAGGAACATTACTCTAAACTACCACCTGCATAGGAAACCACAATGCTGCTATTCCATTAATTATGTGTAGGCACAAGATATTTACCTGAAGATACAGGCCCAGAGTCTTTCTTGTTCAGGTCACATGGTCACTTCTTGTGCCTTAACCAGCCAGTACTATGTCGCACTTTCACATAATCATGTGTGTTGTAGAATGATGCAAAGAATGAACTGTGATAGGAGATTCATAGCCATAAGAAAGGGAAGAGTGCTCTAAAGTACAGAGTATTTCACTTTTTAATCTGAAGTGTGTTTTGTTATTGACTTTTTTCTTAATCCTTTTGTATTCAATAAACTTTGTAAGGTAAATAAACGTTGCATGCTTTCACTATGTCTATCTATGCCGCTGCTAACTACACTACACTATCTCCCAAGTATGTGTTGTAATCTATAGTGTCGTTGTGTGCGTAACAGTGGCTAGCTTCAGTTGACTAGCTCAGCACTAATGATTCAGAGGACATGAATAGAGGGAGGGAGGGAGAGACAAGGATAAAGAAAAACAAAAGAAGGAGAGACAGTTGAGCAACAGAGTCAGGGATGACTGACCTGTGCCAGAGGAGAGAGGAGCAAAGGAATACAATAATCGAGATATGAGCGTGTTAAAGGTGACAGGAATTTACTTTTACTGTGTGTTACTGGGGAGCTCATTAGCTAGCGGATCAAAGGCAGAAGGGGATGAAACAGGCTGGTCAAGTGACAAGGACAATCTATTCCACTAGAAAACCAGGTAAGATATTATATTTATACTTTAATTAACCCTCACACAAAGTATAGTACACACTTTGGTGAATATTTCTTTGTTTGTAACATTATAATGCAAAATAGTGTTAAAAGCACAGAATGTGAAAGATATCAAGAGCCCCACCAAGACTAACATGACAAGGAAAAGAAATGCATATTTTTCTTAATGCTTTAATAAAGAATAGTAAAGGTGTATAAAGCCACCCTTTCTAAACATTGTTGATTTGATCTAATTATTCATATGTTCAATAACAATAACTTAAATTGTTGATAGTTCAATTGTTGCAATAACATTGCAGTTGTAGAGCCTGCAGCTTGTATTGGGTTTCCGTTCTTGATATCTGTCTGAATGAATGGATATCAATTATTTACAAAGCCAGCGAAGGTCATCGAAGGAGGACCCTTTGTGGATTAGGACCAGGACACACTGCTGCGCCGTCCTATGAAACAGACCCCCTGCACCAAGAGGTAATGTCATCCTTTAAATGTTACTTTTTTATTAGAAACAGATGGAATGTGAAGGCTTGAATAACCTACATATCAACCCACTATCTTCTAATTAAACCATTGCCATGATAACAATGATAATGATGTGTAATTAATTCTTCCAAAGTAAAATTTAATAACAATGAACTACATTTTCTAACTAATTTAACAATCACATGTTTTCTCAGAGAAAATAAAACACAGTAACTGCACACTATATTTTGTACAGCACACAAGAACCCCCTGTTGTATGTCCAATATCCAACATGTCCAAAACATTAATTTATGACACTATAGAAAATATATGAACAAAAATTAAATCACTATATAATTGGACAGTAGATCATTGTTAATCTAAAAAATGGGCTTAAGTGTAGTTGTGGTCAAGGTGGAACAGATGTAACATGAATGAAGAGTTTGCGGAAGGCTGTGTTAATTATTGAAAAGCTAATAGACCGAGAATTATCCAAAATCAGCTAAATACATTCCCAGAGTATTTCCACACTTAAGGACTTGTTTTCTCCCACTTACACAGAACATTTTTTCTCCTAAAACGCCTGCAAACCTGAAAAGTATGGATTAGAAGAAGACAGCAAATGACAACAAGAGAGCAAATGACTAGAACACTAGAAAAGGAAATCAATTTGACCCAAGCAAGGCGTAATGAAAAAGGAACATGAGACGCTTCCGAAGAAAGGAAAACAAGCACAGTTAACCATGAGGATAAGCCAAGCATCCAACACCACAGTGAACTCCTCTGCAACAGGGGCCCTCACCCCCTTAACCCAGTCACCCCCTTTCCTTCCATCTCCTTGCAGTATCGACGAGTCCTACAAGTACATCTTCCTCCCACTCTGCTACTCCCTCAATTTCTTCTTCAGCCTGACTCTCAACTCTGTTGTCCTGGTACGCTCCTGCCGTCATAACAGTGGCTGTCGCCACGGCAATGCCCCCCGGCGCTGGACCACCTCTCTGATCTACATGGTAAACCTGGCCACCACAGACCTGATGTACGGCCTGTCCCTGCCCTTTCTCGTGGCCAGCTACGTGCTGAAGGACCGCTGGGTGTTCGGGGACTTCATGTGTCGTCTGGTTCGTTTCCTGTTCTACTTCAACCTCTACTGCTCCATCTTTTTCCTCACCTGCATCTCCATCCATCGCTACCTGGGCATCTGCCACCCCATGAGGACCATCACCATGGAGAGCAAGAGGGCTGTGAGGGGGACCTGCGTCATGGTGTGGGTGGTGGTGTTCTTGCTTACTTGTCCCATCTTCAGGTTTGCCCAGACGGGATATGTGGTGAGAGAGGGTGGTGGAGGAGGGAGAGAAGGACAGTGGGGAAATGGGTCTGAGGATGAGGGAGGCACAGAGCGTGTTGATGGTGGCCCCAATGGGTTTGTGAACTGTTGGGACGATGCTACCGATAAAGAGTTTGCGGACTACGTCCCCTACGGACTCGTCCTGCATTTGCTCGGCTTCTTCGTCCCATTTACCATCATAGCCTGGTGCTACTCGCAGGTAGTCAGAACCATCTTCCGGACCCTCTACTCACCGTCCAGTTTCCAGATGGGGGCAGACAAGAAGGGTGGTGATGGAGGATCAGAGGGGCGTAGGGAGAGGACCTCCATCTCCATATCTAGCTCACAGCACTCCTATTTCATCCGCAGGCGCCGCAAGTCCATCAAAACCATTGTCACGATCACTCTTCTGTTCGCCCTCTGCTTCCTCCCCTTCCACGTGACCAGGACACTGTTCCTGCTCCTCCGGAGAGGTCAGATGGGGGGTTGCAATGCCATGAAGACGATCTCCATCTGTTACAAAGTCACTAGGCCCCTGGCTGCTTGTAACGCCTGGCTGAATGCTCTTCTGTACTTCCTCACTGGAGACAAAAGTGGCCCCTGCTGTGACACGACTAGTCAACATGACCACCCACGCCACCCCACGCTGTGGTCCCTGAGAATCCTGAGGAGAGACAGAGTGGGAGACAAGGAGGTGAAGGGAGAAAAGGCGGAAAAGGAGAGGGAGAGGGAGATACGTCAGGACAAGGACTCAAAGTCTTCTGGGATTGTCTTGTAGGAGATTTGACACTTTTAACAATTACGGCAGCGTTTACGAATACATGGTGTGTGTTTGTGTTTTGTGTGTTTGTCTTTTCTTTTTATTTAGGGCAAGAAGTTGTTTTGCACTTTATTTTATTGGACTGTTTAAACGTGTTGTCAGTCAGTATGTTGACATTAAATGCAGTTGAGTTGAATTAAGCATAATTAATACAGCCCATAGCCGTTGGTATATTGGCCACAAATGTACCAATTGAATAATAACAGTAAAGTGAATGTTTGTCATACCATCATACTCTCCCAGCTTTTAGTCAATCCGCATTTAGGGTTCAATCTGCCTTTATTGGAATTACAGTTATATTGAAGATGTTTGTACCTAAACCAACATAGCTCACAAGCTTAGTTTCTAAGGGGAAGCTAGTGAAGCTGAGAGTGAGGAACCTAGGAAAGAAGGTAGGCGGAGCCAAGCACAAGCTAGAAAGATCCTATTGGGCTGTTTTAAAAAAACGCCTTCTGTGAAGTGCGTGTGTAATAATTCAATTTTAACCTTCTTCTAAACAATGCAATCTTTTGAAACTTTGGCAAAGGGTGAAGTCTAAAAACATATTCTTCTTTTTAGAACAGAAAATGTCATTAAGGTCAGATGTTTTATTTGATTGGAAAATAAAGTATCAGCCATGTTCTATCTTGCTTCATAAACGTCCCCTGCCCAGCCACTGGGCTTCCTCTCCCCAACAACAACCAACAACCTCAGAGCGCACATTTAATACATTCTAAATGCACATCAAATGAGGACAAACTTGCTTGCCGGGTGTCATTCATATGAATTGAGACTAACCACAATGGAGTGAAATCGCAAGTTTGCAAAACAGGAAGTTACCATCTCCTTTGTCAACAAGCATGCCTGTTTAATAGCCTTCTGAAACAATATATTTCTCCTTTCTTGAATGAAAAGGTCATATGTTTTATGCATCTCTAAAGATAAATGAAATGTTAGACAAGGCATCATACCCAATGTCCACCAGATGCCAAAAACTCAGCTGTAAGAACCACAAACAATGTGGCCAAGAGTTTTGGTAAAAAACACAAATGGCAAAACATACAGACACATTTGGATTGTCAGTCTGCTGTTCTGCTCTATGAAAACAAGTCCCATTGCTATGCCAGAGAGTTTTAAATCTCCTCATATATCCATCCCTGCTAAAGTACAGAAAATCTGCATTTATTCCTTATCACTGTAAACTCCCTAGCACGGCCACAACTTAGGGAGATACTTAGATTAGGGGAAAGACTCTAACGGGTGGTCCTTCCTCTTGTGGCTATGCCTGGTAAAGATTATAAGACTACATGACCTTTTGGGCCATATAAAAGCTTTTCAGATTATCAGCAGATCAGTAAATGCAGGTGGGAAGATTGTTTTGGCAGAATCCAGATCAACTGCACAACCAGGTGGACCAGATTAGCAAGGACAGGGACAACCAGGTGGACAAGGACAGGGACAACCAGGTGGACAAGGACAGGGACAACCAGGTGGGAAAGGATAGGGACGACCAGGTGGGCAGTGTGCAGAGACAGCAAATCATCAGGCAACAACTAGACTGGAAAAACTACCATGAGGTATCTAGACAGGGACAGCTAGAAGTTGTAGGCCAGGTAGTCCTGGGATATGGTCCAAGGCTTCATGTCCTCTTAAGGTCCAACAGGGCCCACATTCAGCAGGCCATGTTTGTTGTATTACTTGTTGTTAATGTTGTCTTTGGTGTGTTTTGGTATAGGCCTACTTAAAAATGTACAGCATATTTCTCCCTATTACTGTCGCTAAAATAATATTCATACAAATGTGTTTTACTGTGTGTTAACTTTCAAATGCATAAGTCATTAATACATGTCATAGGTTTTCAATTTACATTTTTTACGACAAAAACAAAATCCATTAATAATTATTGAATCAGTCTACCGTTTTTCTACTCAATATTTTTTTTTTACAAACATATTTAATGTACAGTGTGACACATTCATGTTAAGATATTAGCGCTGTACAGATTATCACAGATCAATATGTAGAAAACAAATAGAATGTGAGATGAACTTGTTTGAGAAAGTGATGTTTTTTATCTAATTACTCTGGTGTAAGGAGATCTCTGTAGCAAGGATAATTCAACACGTTTATTTAATGTTTATTTTTCTTTTCTCTATGTGCATTTAGTGTGTATTTGTGCATTGGTATTTATTTGTGCTTTAACGGTATTTAGGTTCTGTACGGTCTTATCTTGCAATTGAGTGCCTTTGGTTGTGCTGTCACTGACAATGAGAATTGGTTATCAATCGACCTACATGATTGAATCATGGTTAAATAACCACACCCACCCACCGAGTGAGAGAGAGATAGGTGGTCGATCGTCTTGCTTTTTACTCCGTCATCCCCACGGGGTTGCGTATGATTATGATTGCGATATGTTTGTGAGATGTAGGCATCTCGAGCCTCAGTAATATCATTCAGGGTAATTGGTGTTAGTGCTATTTAGATTAACTTGCCTATGAGAAGGTCAGTCTATTGGACACAATGCCATGGAAATATACCTGATTTAGCAGGTGTACCACATGTAAACTACATGTCTGTTAAACTCACATTTTGCACTCACAGTCGACTAACGTTACCTTGCAAAATCCTGTATGTATTCACTTTTAGGTTAAACATGCCGTTTAGTACCAAACGTTCAGGTCCGTAGTGAAACTATGAAATTGAACGCACCTGTGACTTGTCCCGGATTATATACTCCGCCTACGTGTTGCACCGGACATCGCAAACCCAACTCGTGCATTGGAAACGATAGCCTGTGGGCTATATTGAGTTAGTTATACAAAGTTTGGTACAGGTTTAACTTGATTTTAGAGCCAGTGCTCTCATGTTGCAAGGATTATTCTTCTGTGTAATGTTATGTCATTCCAGGGAGAGGCGCTGTTATCACAGAGGACCAGCTACCTCTATTTGGTGGAGGACTATTATACTTTAATAGTTCGAATGTTGAAGGATTTGGTCAATTTCTTTGATGTCGCATTCAACAACTTAAGCGGAGGATATACATTGTCTGCTACCCAAATGGTATTTTGTTGAGGACCGCCGCGTTTAAAAAAAATCTTACTGGTTAGTTGCTAGCTAGCCAAGTTGGAGTGTTAGCTAACTAGCATTTTCTTAAGAAGTCTACAGTTGCCCTCCTAACCTAATTTACCTGAAAAGTTATTTTGAAGGATATTTCTCGATCGTTTACAGTGCAAGTGTTTTTCTCTGGGTAACGTCTTGTTTGTCTTAGTGGGAATTGCGTTTCTGAGTCATTTGTTGTATACGGTTTGTTTGGTAGCTACGAATAGTCGTTTGTTTTAACTTTTGCCAAAATTCTGGCTTCACTGAACGAAAATGAGATAAGAGGGAAGACATTAAGTACATTTCCCGCTGATTTAGCGGCTCAGAATTGGATCGAAAGGTTTGTGTGTGAGGCCTGCAGGTCGGGCTTTCACCGGGCTAGAGTAGGGCCTGACGCCTCTTTTGAGTGCTCTCAGGCCAGCAGTTCTCGCTGCTAGGCTGGAGGCCGGGGATTTCAAGACATGGAACGAATGGAAGTGGACCAGTGCGCAGGCGCAACGACCGGGACCGGAGGCGGAGCTCTTCGTAGATCGAACAGCGCCCCTATGATCACCAGCGTCAGGTGAGCGAAATCGATCGTCTATGACTGAATGTAGCTCAATGTTATTTATAATATTACATGTTCTCGTGATTTTGTGTCAACATGAAATAATAAATTAATACATTATTTTTTTTTTAAATGCCGCTTTTAAAAATAATTGTATGATATGTCATAATAATACATTGTATTTTCAATAGCTTTTTTAGTTACAAGATGTATTTCATAATATCATTGCTTTTTTTGTAATTTCATGGCCCTTTTAATGATCACAATGGATATGTCTGTCAATGTCTGAGTTGTTATTTCAGACACACTAGAATCGATTACAGTTGGTCACTTGTGGGAGCGTAAACCAGTAATGGGCATTTGTCTCTTCAGTGACCTGGCGCATTCACATAGTTGAAATCATACTTATCCTAATTATTAGATTATTATTTTTATTCCTAATGTTACCCTGTTAGAAAAATCTGTGTAGAACACTGATGCACTCCACACCTTTTTCTACAGTGAGGATACACAATCTCTACTAAACAATTCTGTAATTTATCTAAAAATATATATATTTTGAGCAACAAAAGTAAGCAAATGCCAGAGCCAAATGCACAGTTCCTTTACCAATGCGTTTAGATTGTTAACATTCACCAAAAAGAGCAGTTTGTTCGCAAACAACCCGTCACTAGCGCAAACAGTACTTTCAGATCCCCAATACGAAGCGTGGTAGTTTTAATGTAATAATAAAAGACACTTAGTTTAAAAGGCTAATCTATGAAAGGTTTGCCAATTATGTATTCTGTAAATATAGTGCAGTTAGAAAGAGATTATGCCTAGTCCTGTACTGAAATCTAGGCCTAGTTCAATGGAGATTTCAATTGAGATCGATTATTTATTTTTAATCCAGGACTAGGCTTGATTTGTGTGTGCAAAACTGGCCCTTACTGTATTTTAAACAGTGTTCTATGTACTTTGGCTATTTTGCCATGTCCCTACTGCCACATGTTACATTTCTATTTGAAATATAAATGCAGAAATTACAACATATGGGGATGTTTTAGTCATTATTTCTTAGTTAATCGAGTGTGTAAGTGGTAAGGCAACATTTGAAACATGTGTGAATGCTAGGGCAAAATTGAAAATGTGCACCCCTCTGGGTCCCGAGGACCAGGATTGGGAAACACTGCTGTAATGTATTTGTCCTCTTGCTCAGGTGTGCACCGGGGCCTCCCACTCCTCTTTTTATTATGGTTAGAGCCAGTTTGCGCTATTCTGTGAAGGGTGTAGTACACAATGTTCTTTGTTTGAGATCTTTAGTTTGTTGGCAATTTCTCGAATGGAATAGCCTTCTTTTCTCGAACAAGAATAGACTGACTCGATTCAGAAGAAAGTTCTTTGTTTCTGGCCATTTTGAGCCTGTAATTGAACCCACAATTGCTGATGCTCTAGATACTGAACTAGTCTACAGAAGGCCAGTTTTATTGCTTCTTTAATCAGAACAACAGTTTTCATAATTACAAAAGGGTTTTGTAATGATTAATTAGCCTTATAAAATGTTAAACTTGGATTAGCTAACACAGCGTGCCATTGGAACACAGGACTGATGGTTGCTGATAATGGGCCTCTATACGCCTATGTAGAAATGTCATTAAATATCCGCAGTTTCCAGCTAAATAGTCATTTACAACATTAACAATACTGTGTAGACATTGTTAATCAATTTGATGATATTTTAATGGACAAAAAAAAATCTGCGTTCCTTTCGAAAGCAAGGATTTCTAAGTGCTCCCAAACCTTTGAACACTAGTATGTCTGTTGATCATTAAAAAAAAGAGCAAAAAAATATAAAATGGAAAAAGGCCATGATTTTATGAAAACAGAAATGAAATTATACCATCTTTGTGAACTGACATTATGAAAACCATTTAAAAAAAATCCCAGTTATTCTTACTGAAAAAATAAACAAGATAATGTATTTAATTTAGACTTGTTTGTTCCTCTATATTTTCATGTCTACCTTGAATAGTCCTGAGTTGTATTTATGGCAAGTACAATCCTGGGTATGTGGAAATGTAATGCTTCTGATTGTTTTCATCCCTCCATATAACAGTGATGGCATGGCAGTGTTTAGTCCAATTAATTCAGCCCGGTATCGGCGGAGCAGTGTTTCTGTCAACCCCAGCTGTCCGTCTCGGGTGAGTGTGCATGTGTATTATTTCTGAGGTAATGTTAAAAACCTTCTGTGTTTTCTGAACTCTCCATCTGTGTTTGTATTTCTGTTCGGTATTGTCGGGCACGCTACAATAACCTACAATAATACCTCCAGTTTTGTTTTCACAGGCCATCCCCCTGTCACCTTTTTCGTTGGCCGGTGAGAGACAGGACCACAAAAAGCAGGTGAAGACACAGGACAGAGTCATTCTAGGCATTTTCCGTCTGTGCAAGTGCCTGCGTAATTGAGTAGTGACGTTGATTGGTTCTTTGGTTGTTCCACCTAGCTGTCTTAAAATGTATGCACTGAATACAAGTCAATCTGGACAAATGTCTTCTTAATGACTGTTTCAGAGGGTTGTAGTATGCACCACTGACTGAAGGTGTTTGTTTCTGTTCTAGGAAGAGAATCTGGAGATGACACTCAGGGGGAGTCTGCAGAGACTGAGGTAACGTTGAAATGCCTTACAGCCGTGGGAGCACATACACATAGACACACACTTTTAACTGTGTCCTCTTGCTATAGTGCCTCCAGTCTGGTCCCTCCTCCTGTCAGTCACTGGCATGATCAATCATCAGGGGTGAGTACTCTCTGGCTCTCCGTCATTTGTGAGAAAGGTCCATCGTCCCATGAAAGTTTGTTATTAGGCTATTGGAATTATTAGGCTAGACATTCCAAATGAGAGAGAGCCACTATGTTCTGCTCATGTCCTGCATTTGACTGTAGTGTTTTGTCAGAAAGAGATAATAGATGGATAGAGGATGAATATTAATTAATTTTGCTCTTTAATCTTTTATAGGGATTCCATTCACAGGACAGTGGGGTCACACCCAATTCCTCCCCTAGTCCAACTCGAAGGTTTAGGGGGTGAGTTGAATTATGACACGCTGTATGGTAAACTACCTTGAGTGTCTTCATAACCATCCTACCTGTGATTATTGATTATGATGAATCAACTTAACACAAAACGTGCATGTTCACCACAAGGCCTGCAGTCAGCTCTACTGTGCGATGGCCTGCCCTGACTCCACTGAAAAGGAAAGGTAAGAACGGGTCGGTGCTTTCATTACTCTACCAAGTGAATTTGTCATTGTCCTCTGCCTTATCTTGTAATTTACTGTAATATAGGAGGAGTGGAGTCTGATGGCCCACCCAAGAAGCTGTTTGTTGCCGGGGTAACAGATCCTGCTCATCGGACAAGTTACACAGTCAGGTGAGAACTAAAAACATACACACTTGTGATGAGTGGCATGTGGTAACCTAGTGATAAAGAGCTTTGAGCTAGTAACCAAAATGTTACTGGTTTGAATCCCAAAGCTGACAAGATAAAAAAAGACAAAAAGTATGGTACAAGCATATCTGGTAACCCCTGGTTCTGTCACTCTTGTTTCCCTTCTATTTTCCCCAGTGTGTCCCAGGCATCTGCGGACTCTCCCACAGGTGGTGGGTCTGCGTGTGGTGTCAGTCCCCAGGGTAGTCCCCTGTCTCCCCCTTCTTTTACCTCTCACCACCACAACATCTAAACACCCCAACACCAAGAGCCTATCACAGACAGGACAACTATCAGTCATCCTATCAGCCTACCAGAATTCCTTTTAAAAAAATCAACCAAATTATCAAATCCTGCTTACTCTGTCCACCCATTGGTTCCTGGGAATCAAATTAGTAAGCCTATCCGAGCTCTCGTTTCTACGCAATCAGCACTTGTGAAGAATCCAGATCCTGAATTGTAGTGAAGTGAATATTGAACCGTTTCACAAAGAATGGCATCTGTGCTTTCAGAAGCTTGCCCTGCGAAAGGAAGTTTGGTATCAGGTCAGGTGTCCAGAGCATTGTATGGTAGTGATTTTGTTTAGGCATTGTCTGTGCCAACCAATGGTTGTGTGCCATGTCATCAACAGTTTTATCGACTAACGTCAAATGCTTATCCATGCGTTCTGAGAACTGCCAGGCGTCAGCAACACACTGGGCAGAGGGGCATGTCCAGTGTCAGGTTGAAGAGACTGTGACTGTGGGAGAGCACTTAAACAATATTTGAATAACTTCTGGACTCTTTGCTGTGCATGTTCGTTGTATTGTGAAATCCAATGTCAACTATGGTTGTCATTGTCCTTTTGGGCTTTAATCTCATATCTAGAGATGTTACTGGTACTGTAAAACCGAAGTAGTCCAGTTTTTTTTTTCAGAAGTTAGCACTCAAACATGAGACATGAAGTAAGTAGGGCATCACAGCTGAATACAGAGCTGTCGGTGGTTGTGTGAATAGTGTATTATGTGAATACGCTAGTTTGAGAAGCGCTGCCTTTATTGCTCCTCATTTTGTTTGGACGAGGGCTTTTATACTATAGATACAGAATCCCCAGGCAAAGCTATGCCCAGGGGACCCATCCACTTCCTGGTCCTTGAAGGCCAGGCCAAATTAGGTCTGCGTGGATACTGGTAAATCAAATGTGAACACATCGGTCATTAATATGACATGAATCCATGATTTATGCAATGGTGTTCTTTAGTTAGGTAGGACCAATACTGGGGTTGTCAGTCCAAGTGGAGATGGATATTACCCTCTCTCTACATGGGTACTTTAACAGAGAAAGTCTGTGGGAGGTTAACATCACTTTTAATCATGGCTTACATTACCTGAACACCCTTATTCCCATTCTGTAATGTAGCTGGGTTATACATGTGAGATATGACATCAAGGGAAGGCATATCATGCTGTTTGGATTCATGTAAAATGGGACAATTCTGTGATTTTTAACCCCATGATTCTGTGACCTCCAGACCTTTGACTTGTGAAATATGTACAGTCTGTATAAGCTGCTTAGAGAAGGTTCTTATACAAAAACAAAATGTTATCAACAGTTAATGTGTAATATTTTGCTTTCAATTGCCCTTTCCAGAAATGGTTAAAATGTATTTTTTTGTGGACAAAACATACTTAAAATGTTAAATTTTGCACTTTCAAATTTTTAATCAATATTGCTGTTACACAAATGGGATTATATCTTCATTTTAAGTCATGCTGTTCCTATGTGTATTGTTTGCTTTGTTTGCTCGGTTCTCGTCGGGTCACTGTTACTCCTTAAAAGAGCTGAGGTCATTGCATGTCCTGGAATGTTTAGGGTCATCTTATCTGCTGGTCTAAACAGTTTATTTTTCCTCAATGACAATCAGTGAATTTCGAGGGGAAATAAAAACTCCAGTTGTTATTGTTCGATTCATGTTATTAGGGCTGTTCACATCTTTTGGGTCAGAAGAATCAATTGATGGAGGCTTCAAAGTGCATTGTTTAGATTGAGAAACAACATCACTGATCATTGGTGTTTGATTGAGACCTTAGTGTAGATCAATCAACTCACATTGCCAAATCCAAATTATTACTTTTCACACATTATGTACAGGAACTTAGACTAGCTTTCTGGCATGGGTTTGATATTCTTTCTTAAGTATAGAAAGATACCACGTAAAATACCTTGGCCAAATTGCATGAACATCAATACAGTATCTTGCATAATAACTCCCCATTCTATACTGTTTGCCTGAGGTTAACCTTCAAGTAAAACTTCAAATGGCATTAAAATCATGCGGTAGGTTCACTTAAAAAAAAATTGTTAGAGGATGAAATATAGAGGGAGAGATGCATTTAAAAGTTTGAGATTATCTTATGCCAAATATTTATAGTCTGATGTTCATTGCAGTTAAGCCACTGGGTTGTTATGCCTTATCAGCAGTGTTTCCCAGTCTCCTGGTGTACAAGGAGACCACTCCCTATAGGAGATGGGTCATGGTCTGGTTATCTCAATTTTAACTCTGTAGATCTGGTTCTGAGTGGTGCTTTGGTCAGTCAACAATGTATCAAAATTCTAAATTGTTTTACAATTATTTTTGTTTCCTTATGTTATTTGTTTGTTATTCTTGTCATTATAGAAAATCACATTTAAAATGTGATTAGCCAATCTTAGATTGTTTTCCAAAACAACATGTCAGTGTTAGAGGGCTCCTTTTCTGACAAAGCAAAGAGGGGAGGGGGGAGGGTGTGGTTGAGTAAAATGTTATTGTGAGAAAGGGAAAAAGCACATCTGCCAGAACATTCAGATAAGTATTTTCAAAATGTAAATAGATAAAAAAACAAAAAAAACATCTCAGCATAAAAAGAGATGGTATTTTTATGGAACTGAGAAAAGACAAATTCCTCTGAGTATCTCATGCCTGTAAAGTTGACGCAAAATGTGTCTTGTTTTTAGTGGGGGGGTAAGCTACCTTATATTGTATATTAATAAAAATCATTAAAAAAAAAATCACTGGACTTTCCTTTGTCTTCATGTATATTGGTAAAGCTACTGGCAACCTGAACCACTACCTCTGTATGACATTGCATTCTATAAGCACAATGAAAGACAACATTGATTTCAACATTTTACTCAACAACATTAAGAGTATACATGTCATGCACAGCCATTGTGGGAACAAAGTGAAATAATAAATGCTTGGCTAGCCTCTGTTTATAAATATATCAACTAGCAGTACACAACATGTACACACTAGTTTACATGATGGACATCTGCACTGAAACACCTCTATGAAGATCATGAGCATCATGTTACACTGCTACACAGTACTTGGGAAATTTGCAGAGCAAATAAATGATCATTTTTCAATAGAAAAGCTATACCTCGCACAAACAATGTTTGTGAAGAACAGTGAAGACGAAGAGTTCCTCTGTAGAAGTACCTGATTGGGTCTGACCCAAAAAATACATTTGCATCTGCTTAAGTCTTTCCAAAATGCTCTAACAAAGATACTAATGGATAGTCTGCTCTCTTGTAATAAAGGGACAGTGTTTCCAGCAGTGAGGTTAGAGGTCAGCGAGACAGCAGGGGCAGGTCACTGGAGTTCATGATTAGGCTGGAGTCCAGGTTGAGACTCTCTGGGAAAGAACAAGATGAGTAACAGATTTACAAAAGAACAGAAACCCTCTTGGACTGGGCTATTCAATTTCAGGTCTGCAAAGCCAAATACATTTCCCCCCACCCTTTTATATCAGGGACTGGCTGAAAACTGTTACATGTATGATAAGGTGCAAGTGTGGAAAACAAAATACATACAAAAACTTTGCGTGCACTTGTTTTCTTGCCAACATTGGTAATTCTACATTTTGAACTACACAAACTTTTATATATTACAGTAAAAGTGTGCACAGAAATTTTACTGCAAGCCAACATTGTTCTTCACTGGGAAATGGAGGGGTTTGATCCACAGGAATTGTAATTATGGTCATGAAAATTACCATTGTCAGAACAGATGCATCTACCATCAGTAAAGAAATTGCAGTATATCTAAATGTTTTTCCAGCAGTTTATATTGTACTTAATCAATCATATTGCAGGAAAAACTATTTTCTGACATGACTGCTTTCTAATTTCCACTACTATAGGCCTACAGCAAATATCACGTCTAACGCGCCATTCATTCAGCCAAAAATTATATAAATAATAAATAGACCAGTATGCCTATAGGCAGGTTGTATTATTATTCTGCCTGTAGATATGACATCATATTGTATGAAATCTCAGTGTCTATTCAAAAGCAGGACATGAACTCAAGGAATTACCAGTCCATCTTACAGAAAACACTGCCTAGGTCTCGCAATGTTTGGAAAACTTTAAAATGTTACACACACCCCAACTATAATATTTTGCCATTGTTCTTTGTTTTAGAAACGGCCTCCAGCATTACCAAATATTTTTTGTGACCATAAAAGGTGTTTTCCAGACAGGTTTGTAATGCTGTTTAACATGCACAGAAATATGGCTCTTACATGTAAATTTTCTAAACTTTTCACTAAATGGGTTTACACTAATGATCTAAAGTGATAAAATACCAAAGTGGAACAAATCTGAATTGGCCATTGGCTATTCTAATGCAGTCAAGGTGTATTGTGAATCAGGTTGTCTGAGAGCTAGTGACAGATGATATTATTCACCTTGATCAAAGTTGAGCTTCTTGGTGTTGGAGCCATCTCCCAACCCTTCAATGTCCACAAGATCGCTGTTTACATCAGAGTCATTCAGAGCACTGAGTGTCACATCTACACACACAAACAAACAGCCATTACTTTGGGCAAACAAGTCAGAAGTATAGATTTGAAAAGGGTACACAATTTCAAAATACACTCAGTAGACATCTTTTAGGTACACCCATCTAGTAACGGAACCACTTTGTCCCACAGACCTGCCTGAGTAGATTGGGTCATGGTTTCTAAAATGTGTTAGGCTTGTCCCACAGACCTACCTGAGTAGATTGGGTCATGGTTTCTAAAATGTGCTAGGCTTGTCCCACAGACCTGCCTGAGTAGATTGGGTCATGGTTTCTAAAATGTGCTAGGCTTGTCCCACAGACCTGCCTGAGTAGATTGGGTCATGGTTTCTAAAATGTGCTAGGCTTGTCCCACAGACCTGCCTGAGTAGATTGGGTCATGGTTTCTAAAATGTGCTAGGCTTGTCCCACAGACCTGCCTGAGTAGATTGGGTCATGGTTTCTAAAATGTGTTAAGATTGTCCCACAGAGCTGCTGGTCCATGCTGACCTGATGGAATCATGCAATTGTTGCACATTGGACAGCTGTGATCACCCCAGTCCATCTCACCTCATAGATGGTTAAGAGTGAAACAAACTCACCATCATGTTCCTGGAGACAATCCATGCTTTGTGACACGGCACATTATCCTAGTGGAAATATCCATGTAATGAAGGTTTAACTGTAGCCATGAACCAGGAGATTAAAATGGGGTTGCCAACAGGACCAGCTCCACAGACAGGCAAAGCCTGGCACTACCCACAACAAACAAAATTGCTTGTTTTAGATAGCTGTGATTGGGAACTTGAGTATGGGGATGCTGCGCCCAGCCAATTATTATAATAATTAAAATGAAAAATCTAACAAAATATTTATAAATAATTAATAGCCTAAATCAGTGCAGAAATTCAGAAATATGCCTCTATGGAGTCTCCTCATCCAATGCAGATAGCCCTTTTTGTTTTGTGTTATAACCGCCATCCGTCTGAACCAATCACAAAATGCAGGTTGATTCCATGGATTAATGAACTTGTTTTTATTGGTTAAGTCAAAATCTTGTCTCAAAAGCAATCACTTTTGCACAGAAGAATCCTACACATTGCTAAACGTGCTTATGTCATTTTTTGTTATGATCTGACTTTGTTGCAATCCAAAAGCTGGGGACCTGGCTCACAGCCCACTGCAAGCAGGCTTCAGCTGGGCAATTCTCTGGGGAGGTACTAAATAACTCCACTCACCTGCTGTTTTTTGTTTCTTGATGGCTGAGGGCAAAGGGGAAGGACCTTGGAGCCCTGTTGTCACAACGACCTGTGAGGTGGGCACTGCTAAGACAGTTGGGACCACGGGGGCTGGTGCAGTTGCCATGGTGACTGTGGTCTTCTTGGAGGTCTTTTTGGGGGAGTCGGACGAGAGGGGCATTCTGCTATCCTCGTACAGTTTTCTCTTCACTGTAGTCTTTATCTGAGCTCTACATTAAGCAAGACAGGCAACAGGTGATAAGACTTTAATACAGGCAGAAACACAGGATGTCTACATTACATACTAGATAATTTGCCAACAGAGATTTCTGGAGTTAGTCAACATTGCTCTTGTTTAAAAAGAAGGCAGAAAAGGCAAAAGATCAATGGTAATGGTAAAAAGACTGGTAGATGCCTGTGCATTATGATGACAGGGAGAAAGGGGAGATTTAGACAGTAGTGTCCTTACACAGTGCGTTCCTTAATCACAGAGCTGATACTGTTCAGATCATCGCCAAACCGCCTCACAGCTGACCGCAGCATCTCAATTTCTGTCTCAGTCCATTTGGCACTGGAGGATGGGGCAAAGCATTGGGAAAAGTGGATGCAGAAAGTCTCTGTTATTTCTTTGCTACACCTAACCTCATAAAAAAATTGGTGAGAATTATGTGCTTTTGGAAGTGTCTAATAACTATGAACATATTAATTAGCTTTTTATGAGATAAAATTGAGCAATAAGGCCCAAACTTGCACATATTACTCAGTCTCACTCAATGCCATGCAAATTAATCTCATGGTAGTGCTCAGGGCCTAAGATATCCTTTTTGGTTAACCAGCCACAGTGGCAAAAAAAGCAAGTGAAACACTAGCATTGTAAAGAGGCTTTTGTGAACACCTGCCAGCCTGGCTAGTGAAAAACATTCCACCCGTCAACGTCAAAATCTACTCACAGGTGTTCATTTTATGCCCTTTTGAACCAAACCTTTAAAGCAGCCAACTTTGCAAGCTCACCAGATCCATGTGATCTACAGTCTTGAAAATTGGTACATAGCTTATTCTCCTCACAAGGATTTTTTTTGCCAATGGGACTTCAACTCTGACATATTGGATTTGACACCATTCTTATATATACACTGCTGAAAAAAATTAAGGGAACACTTAAATCACACAACAGGTCTCAATGAACGAAATATATTAGAGGTCACAATCTTTACTGTACATTGTGTAATTCGTTGAGAACAAAATTACATAACAACGGTCAATGGAAACCAAAAAAAAACACAACAACCGATTGAGGGCTGGATTCAAACTCACACAGAAAATCTAAGTAAACAATTGAAATCACAGGCTGTTCCAACTTGCGCAAATTTCATCATGGCAACTCACAATGTGACTCCGTAGTGTGAATGGCCCCCATGTGCCGGTTTGCATGCTCTGGATGAGACGGTGGATGGTGTCCTGGGGGATCTCCTCCCAGGACAGGATCAGGGCATTAGTGAGCTCCTGGACAGTCTGTGGCGCTGCATGGCGGCATCGGATGTACCGACACATAACATCCCAGAGGTTCTCAGTTGGATTCAGGTCTGGGGAACGTGAAGGCCAGTCAATGGCATCAATGCCTATGTTATCCAGGAACTGCCTAGACACTCTGGCAACGAGGCAGGGCATTGTCCTGCACCAGGAGGAACCCAGAGCCCACTGCACCAGCATAAGCTCTGACAATGGGTCTGAGGATTTCATCCCGGTACCTAACAGCAGTCAGTACCTAACATTTAGTTAATTGAGACCTGATGTGTGATTTAAGTGTTTCCTTGAGCAGTATATATATTACATACATTTTATGTAACTTGATATTTGGCCACTGTGGACAAAGGTCTTCAATCAATGCATACATCATGCCAGAATGTCAAAAGAAACATTATTGACCCTCAGATGTGGTTTCGCAAATATATGCACACAAATCAGACACTTCCTCATATTATAATACAACTTGGGACACATGTATAGCACATGCAAGTACATTCCAACCGACCACACGGGGGCGTGTCTCAGCACATAGGTAATGCAAGGAGGTAATGTACTGTAGATTTATGCTGAACCTTGCCCATCGCTGATTGCAGCTTTAATTTTGCCATAATTTTTATTTATCAATACTACTGTTGCTAGCTGTATGGCCACTGTACAGTAGCCACTAGCAGGGTTATCTTTAGAAAAGTTATTCTAATGATTATTATGCCTGCCTCTGCCTACTTGTGCTAATAGGACCAAACTCTCTCATTTGTAATACTGCTCACTTGTACTTTTATTTGGAATTAAATGTTACACTGCATTAGCACTTTATATACACTGTATATGCGGCTACTATACCATAGTATA
The DNA here is from genome assembly GCF_011004845.1 of Esox lucius. NCBI lineage: Eukaryota > Metazoa > Chordata > Actinopteri > Esociformes > Esocidae > Esox > Esox lucius. The sequence goes on along the minus strand of NC_047575.1, from coordinate 21,594,410 downwards.
CATAACTGACTATTTTAAATATCTGGAAGGGACATAGTCAACTGTCTGCAGCAGGTCAGCACAGCAAGGATGCATCAATAGACTATGCCTATGCTCCGGCAGACTCCGTTAATCAGCAACTTTGGAAGTTGGATCCTACTGCTTCTCTTCATGCGAAGACGAGGGAAGTCTAATATTTGGTAGCCCTCAGGATATCTGTCGCTCTCAAAGAAACTTATGCAGAGAAGAGTTGTTGATTAAAATCTAAGGTCTACCATTACTGCTAATTTATTCTTGTGTACTTGTCAATGTTTTGTTACTAATAGATTGTGTTGTAATAGTATTGTCCTTCATGTTATTATTACTGGTAGTGGTATAATAAGTATAAAATCACGACTTGCAATAAACAAAGCAAAATGTTCTAAACCGAAGAAATTCATGTCATTGCGCGAAACCAAATTTCGCGTAGTAAAATAGTCAGCTGGTTGCTGAAAATAAGAATGTGTTTTCAGCACTCTTATCTCGTAAAACAACGTTAATAAAAACACACTCACCCTGCAGGACTGGAGTCAGCTACTACTGGATGTAGCTGCATGGTAAGTTCACCCAGCTTGGTGAAGGCAGCTCCGGCAGCTGAAAAGATCTCTCCCACCTGTTACCGGCGAAAGACAGACCAATATTGGTATTTCACTGTATCATTACGTGACTACAGCCACACATTCACAAGCACTCACACTGTTCAATATATTGGAAAGTTCTTACCTTAGTAGATGCTGAAGTCATTTTGAATTTATGTCTCCAATTTACAGTTATGTATAAAACCAATCTCATTCAGCAAAAAACCAAATTAGCTAATTTACCTACGATAGCTAAAAAGTTTACAATTTAAAGAGAGATGCCATAGAATGTGGCAAATCTATCGTTTCAACAATCGACACGCACGTACAATTGTATTGTCGTTCACGAAATGCATTTATTTAAAACTCGCAAAAATAAAATAATAGAGATAAAATAAATCAATATAAAGTAGCTAGTTATCTAGCCTAGCTGCCTGTCGCACACAATGACGTTTTGTCGCATAGGAGTCGAGAAGGCGAATAATGTACTCGGTTGTTCTGAGACAAATTTTTTATAGGCATTTCGTTCCGCACTAGACGAACATATACGAACATTACCGAATGAAGCAACTGTCAACTGATGGAGGCTAGGGCGACGATTGTCCTCTGAGGAAAGAAAACGGCTGGTTGAGTGTAGTGTTGTGTAACGTAATAATTTATTTTCGAAGAACATATAAACTAGAATAATGCCATCGCTTTTATTTTGCGGTCCGAAGATGGCCGCTTGTGGAATAGTGATCAGCATATGGGGAGTCATCATGCTGGTAAGGATTAGTGTGGTGTACTGTATGTGGATAAACGTTAACACTACTAGCTACAGCAGTAGCCATTAGTGTTATGTTAGATCCCACCCCAAGCTAGCCAACAGAATATTATGTAATTAATATAACGGTAGTTGCCTAGGTTTGCTAGGTCGTTTTTTAAGGTTTTCTAACCTTCGATATAGCACGGTAGTCACGTCATAATATTTCACATCTGATTATCTAATTATATGGGCTGAGGTGAAGTACAGTCCAGAATCTGATCGACATTATTAATTAATTTACATTTTGAGAGAGCTATATACTAGTACTAGAATTTCCACCTTTCTATAAAGTTATCTAGTTAGCAGTACAGTATACTATGTACATTTTATTGACATAACGTTTTTATTTTTTTATTAATATTATAGTGAACAGTCGCTGATGCTTGACTGGATGAATGACTAGCTAATACACACAATCTTGAATGTACTCATATATGTTTTTATTGATATTATCTCCATTGTCAAGGCGGCAGATATGTTGCTAACCAGGCACCATTGGCGAAATGTATTTTTCTTCTTTACATTTGTTTTGGCTGCTCACACCAAAATGAAGGTGCATACACCGCCACCTTCTGTACGGAGTGTTCCTAAAAGTATTTAAAAAATATATCTGTTCTACTTGTCCGGAACATCTACATTCAGATTTGTTTTTGTGTGACAATAAACCACCTATGTAATGAATGCCGAAAATCAACAGTCTTAATGATCATGTGTTCTCTGTTGAACAAACTATTATATCCCCACCGTGTTCTGTGCTTTAGTTTCTTTTGCCCATTTTCTTTGTACACTTTCCTGATTTGCTGGTTTGCCCTAAATCTTGCTAGAGTAATTCACACTCCTTCACCCTAATTGGGCACTCATGGGCTTCAGGATTTTTTTTTCCACTGCAGTTCCAACACCTTGATTCCTCAATTCTTCACCGACAGATTTAACCCAACCCTTTTAAATAGAGGCTATTTGTTTGGTGTAAATTCGACAGTTCTGCAAGGTCATTTGTGTGTCCAGACTTCTCACTAACTTTAGACAAATTTCAGTGATGTATTTTCTAAAGTATGTAGGAAAACCATAGCTAATATGCTCACCAAAATCTTCAATAAAAGGAGATAATCTCTCATTTGAAGTTTCACAAATGTACAAAATTTTTTGTTAGCCTAAGACATTTTACAAAATGCATGAAGTCCCGACTGGACTTAAGCTGTACTCCTTGACTTTGGTTAATGTGAATAATGCAGATCATATTCATCCTTTTGTAACAGGTGATGTTGGGGATCTTCTTCAGTGCAAAGTCAGCTGTGCTGATTGAGGACGTACCTTTCACTGAGGAGGACATCCGCAATGAGTAAGTGCTGTGAAGAAAAAGTACCATTAGACACCACAGTTCTAGTGCCTTACAAAAGTATTCAAACCCCTGACAATTCAAACGGTGCAACAGATTCTTAATGGAGTTGAAAAGGACATTCAACTTTTTCTTCTTGAGTTAGTCCAATGTTGATTTGGCCTTGTATTTGGGATCCTTTCTGAAGGGTGAATTGTCATCCAAGCATTTCTTTTTGTGAACTGTAGCATGTTCTCTGAATATGTATTTCCTTCTATTTTGCTCCATTCTTCCTTTAATTTTAACAAGATTCCCAGACCCTGCTGATGTGAAGCATCCCCACAGCATGATGCTCCAACAACCATACCATCCTATATAAGCACTGAGTTGTGATGTACAGCGTTTTCTTCGCTGTGCTTAGGTGGTGTGATGTTTCCACTTTCTGATTATTAATACAACTGTGCAAACTTGGATATCCAAATGCTAGGATATTATTTTGCACCTTTTCTATGCATTTGTATACCTATTAGCTCTAACTTCTGTAGAATGCTCGTTCTTTTTCTTCAAATTTACAGTCTGGCCAATGATTCTTCAACAGTGGAGATTGTATCTTGAAAATGTGACCGCAACTTTATTGGCTCACAAGTGGAGGCCAATGGATTATGTCAGTGTCTAAACTGGGAAATTCCACAACACACTTATCCAAGCAACATCCTTTTTTATATTTCCCAACATAAAAACTGTAGATGTCCCATTTGTAGTTCAATAATATGAAATAATTGGTTCGGGTTTGAATATTTTTACAAGGCACTGTATAACCGGAAAACAGATTAGTCTAACCTGTGAACTGCTTCCAAATCAGATCTACTTTGGTATTGTAAAGCATATCAAGAGAATGTTCAGCTCAACTGGAATAGGCATTAACTACCCATGTTTGTGATACAGGTAAAAATGTATCCTCCAAATGTTTTGAAAATGCTTTAATAAAATAATTATTTTGATCCATCTCAACACAGTTCTCAGTAATCAAATCTAAAATCTGTTACAAATAGAATCAACACGTTGTATACTTTATTTGTTTTTATTTTTTGTTGTTTAAGGAGTGCAACACTCAATTTAGTTATTGCGCATTAGCTCTTCACAGGGAAAATAATATGTAAAACAAATATACCAATATGCTACTGTACAACATACCAAGAAGATCTCGATAGTTACTGCTTGGTTCTGCTCAACTCCTTGCTTATTCTGCCCCTTTGGTTTTAGTAGCCTCACATTTCCAAAAAACAGACTTTATTGTTTGTTGGTTTAGTTACAGACGAGTGTCAAATTAAAGGTCTCCACAAGCCAAAAATGCTTAAATGCGCATTGGCATAGTCTAGGAGTTTCTGGAACTCTACTAGAGGGATGGAACACCATTCTTCCAGATATATTTTTATTTATTTTTATATTAATTGCATCGTGCAGTTCTCCTGTATGGAGGCATCTGCCTTTATTTTCCTCGACTCATTTATAATGTTTTTTCCTATGAGGTCTGTATAATATAAATAAGCCCTACTATGTTCTGAGTCTGACTCTTAGAGATCCCTTTTGTATTGACCTTTGGAAAACTATCCCATTCTGTCTTGCTTGGATTGTTTCCCCAAAATCTCTCATCACTTTTTGCCCTACAGTAAGAACCCACCGGGAACCATCTATGGACTTTACAACCAGGTTGGCATCAATTGCTTCATTGCGGCAGCCATCTATGTTGCGGTGGGGGCAGTGTCACTCTGCCAGGTCAGACTGAACAAGCGACAGGAGTACATGGTGACCTAAGTCCCCTGCTTTGTGGAAGAGGAAGTTACATGAGTAGACTTTACGCATACACTCCAGAGTCTTAAGGAAAGCACCATTATAAAAAGCTATTTATTTGTACCTTGAGAGGAAATCATTCCACATGAATCCTCTCTTCTGTTACTAGCTGATGTTTTCATTCCTTGTGTTTACATGACTATTTATTGAATTGACAAACTGATAATTGAAGTGTAATTAAATGTTATTCTTGTTCCCCTCAGTCCAACGTGATGTGCTAGATAACTCGAGGTGCAATGTGACCGATGACTACAAAGTTATAAAAATATGTACAGTTGAATTCACAGCAGTTTAATTGAAATCACAAAATGTATAGAACGTCACTTTCTCTGTCAAACTAAGAGATGTCAAATGGTTGAATGTGTACATTGTTTGTGCACCGTTTTGTGTTTATGTAGTGTTGTGGATTGTACAGTTATGCTGTAAAAATAGAGCTTGTCTTAATGTGATAGTCTTATGTTGTAGTAAGTTCCTACTAGAATATGGTGCACAAAATGTTTAAATTAAGTATGTATTTATTGTGTTAATTGTATTTCCTCTGGATTGTAATGCTTTGAAAAGATCTATAAATTGTACTTGTCATGAAAGTCTTCAGTCTGTTAAAGAGGTTCCCTGCAATACACTTAAAGTAGAAACAAAGTGAAGTATACAACATTTGACAAAAAGGTATATCCATTTCTTCCTGAAAAACAAAAGAATATCATGACTTTGGCACGTAATTCAAAAGCAGCATAAATAAACACGTGCTGTCTCTTATCTACTCTGTAAATTCCTTATAGACCACTTTAAATATTGATTGAAATATGCCAAAAAAAAGGTAATTCAGTAGCCATATTGCAAAATGTTTGTGGGGTTGCCTAAGTGCAAAATGTTACAATTGGCAGAAACACAACTCGGCACATGACCTGAAGAACACCGTACGTAATATCATGGATGGCGGTGTCAGGGTAGAAAGAACAATGAATGGAGCAATGGAAAGAAAAGTCCTTGAGGAAAACCTGTTATCCTCTGCAATATAATTGGCTGAAACTAGGACAGAAATTCCCATTCCAGCATGACAACAACCTACTGCACACAAGCACAGCTACTGTGGTGAAAGTAAATGGTCCAGTCAGAGTCCTGACCTAAATCCAACCGAAAATGCATTGAATGCAGTCCATTGACTCTCACCAAGGAACTTGACAGATTCTAAACTAGTTTTTAAAGTAGTATGGTCAGATATTGCAGGAGACCTATCACAAACTCACAGCTGTCATCACTGCCAAGGGTGTTTACATGAAGTACTAACTCTGGGGATGGCGTTTGTAGTTTTTTTTAAATATAATTTGTTTCACAATAATAACATGTCCTTAAGAGTGAAGTTCCATCTGTAGATAAACAGAAAATACATTTAAGTGCATTCATTTTGGAGCAATGAAAATCAGGGGGGTTTCGACTTTCTATTGGCACTGTGTGTATAAATTACCTAGTATATGAATCCCTACCAGAACCAAGTGAATCAATTAAAACACTACGTTTTTAGCACATAGTTTACTTGAAAAGACCCCGCCAGGGGTACATAAATTTTTTTACTGCCACTGTGTGTATACCTTTATGTTTAATGGCAATGCCCAAGTGGCTCCATGTGTGAAGATGGCTTCATACAGCCCAATCCTTTTTCCACCATTGGGGGATTGAAAAATTACAGTTTTCACCAGGCATAAGAGCTGTGACATGATGCTGGATATGAAATCATTAAATTTAAATCACAAATGACACAATATTGTTATCTAACATTTTGTCAATATAATATTGGCTAATTGATTATTAGAAACCCCTTTTGCGATTATGTTAGCACGGCTGAAAACTGTTGTGTTGATAAAGATGCAAAAAAATGGCCTTCAGAGTTCGATACAGGCTCAAAATGGCCAGAAACAAAGTCTAATAAACAAAGTCAGTCTATTTTTGTTATGAGAAATGAAGGCTATTCCATGCGAGAAATTGCCAAGAAACCGAAGATATTGTACACCGATGTGTAGTACTCCCTTCACAGAACAGCGCAAATTGTCTCTTACCAGAATAAAAAGGGGTGTGAATGGGCCTGCTGTACAACTGAGCAAGAGGACAAATAATTAGTGTCTATTTTGATAAGCAGACGCCTCGCAGGTCCTCAACCGGAGACACATTAACCTTTTTCTTGGTTTAAAAAATTATTAAAGCACAAATGATAGTTGGGTTGTCAGACATTTTTGATGAGATACAATTATTATCATCGTTCCTTGTTTTGCGTCTAAAGGAGCCAATACAAATGGTTGCAGATGTTTTCCATCGGTGTTCCCTCCCTGCCGCGGGGTGCAGACCTTTCTATCTGCTCTTTGAGGCCCTTTGGGGGGTCTAGACCCTCCTGTTGAGTATCGCGGAACGAATATCCTTCAGTGTCTTTAAATCCTAGAAACGCCCTTTCCACAAGTCAAAGTTCTATAGGTAAACTAAACCCGTACAATTCTAGTTACAGAATTCTAGTTGTAGTTATAGACATTTCAAATTCGGTTTCTGAAACGCTGCATTTCATTTAAACTACACTTAAAATCAAGGGCCAGGGAACATTTGTGATTTAGCCACAAAAGTAATAATACAAAAGCAAAACTAGGTAAAATGGCAACGTCTGCGATTAAATGCATTGTACTGCCATAATGCTGATACTGATGTTGGCCACTGCCACTATAGATTACGAACTCGTGTAAAAAGAAAACCAATAGGGACGTGACAGGTTATAGATTGCACTCAGTAGGGGAAATGCTTTCGTGGTAGACGCTGTGGTCTGGGTAACAATAAGCGCTGATGCGGCGTTTTGCTACTTATATGTTTTAAAATTGTGTTAATAATTGCAACATCGAATAAGCTGTTGAAACACTTGACCAAGGACAGCTATGGAAAGTTGGAAAAGTCACGTCCGCGCTGAACTTTTCCAGCGAGATTGTACGCAAAAGGACCCCTTCAGTGGTGTCTTTGGCACTTGTAAGTTGCCAGAGTTATCGGTTTTACATTTTAATAATGCCTTACTTTTCAAAAACGTTGGCAAGATATTGCATTATGAACGGTGTCTCTTTTTCAGTGTCCAAACTTGCAGAGCAGTTTAATTTACGGGAGACATTTTGGGATGAGGTGCAGAGACCCAGGTAGGCGAGTAGTGAGAACGCCTTCAGAAAACTCAACATTTTGTGAAATGTGTTAACGTTTAAATTTGATGCACATTAGCATTCTACGAACATGTCAAAATTGTACAGTTTTAAAGGAGATGGTGGACTGACAGTTGACCACAAAGAGCTACAACTTCAGCTCAGAGAGAGTGAACATATAACAGAAAAGGTGATCTTGCTACCCTCTTCCCATATTTCTTGGTCAGCATTATTGCACTTTTCCACGGATTTTGGAAAGCAATTTGCTACATGGAGGCCTCATTCTATATCGTCCCGTTGGTTGGATTTTCTGTTGTCTTCTTTTCCTTTAAGAACTAGTGTACACAAGCTTGCTTCTCCTTGCTCATAACTACATCAAATAACAGCTTTTCTTTTTTTATCTGTTGTTCCTATCCTTTTCTGCTGACCAGCTCTCCCAAACAGTCTCTGACTTGACTACTGTCCTTTACCTGAAAGATGCAGAGCTTCAATACTGCCACTCACAGTAAGTGATAAGCAAAAATTAGAGCTGTTTATACCTTAATGTTCACAACCTGCCATAACAGGTTTTCTGTGGATCCTACTGATAAGGCTATTTAATGTTATGGTTTAGTTCTAGAAGGTTTAACAATACCTTCATGACATTTTCTACAAAGATAATGAAACAACTTCGATTTGAAGATCTTTACTTGGATATATGCTCAGATTTACATAGACTAATGTGACCATCTTCTATTAGAGTGTCTCGCTATCGTAAGGAAGCTGTTACTCAAGCCAGGGGGGCCAACGTTCTGCAGGTCAGTCTATTAAATTGTGAGTCTGAATTGGAGAGAATTTCAAAGGAGTTGACAGCCCTGCAACTGGAGCAGCAAGAACTGAGGGACGAGCTTGCAGCAGCTAGTAGAGAGAAAGAGGAGCTTTTGGAGCGATGGATGGAGGAGAAGAAGGACGAGGCTGAGCGAGTGAACAGGCACAATGATACACAGGAAAGGTGACCAACTGTCTCTGAATTTGTATACCTGAAACATTTATTGCAATATCTAAATGTAACCTCTAGCCCTGAGCAGTGAACAATTAGTTTATGGATTGGGGCTACGAGGGAAGTGTGATGTTTAATACTGTACTTTTATATAGTACAGTCATTTAATACACTTTTCCTCACTAGATGGCATCGTTTTACCCGGCGACTCAATAAGCATCTCCGGAGAGAGATGATGCAACCAGAACAAACCAGTGGTCATGCTGGGCATGTGCTGCAGGGCCTCATACCTCCAGGGGGCCCCTCAACCCCAAAATAACATTTACATTTGGTAGCAGAATGTATAGAAGTGCAAGAAACCTGCAAAATATTGTTTTGGCCAAATCTAAATTGTAGTATTAGTTGACCTATAAAACTGCAACAACCTAGATTTTAAACTGGAATACTTTTTCTTGCCTCATGGGCAGAATAACATTATAAAAACCACACATTGTCACTATGCACAAATTTGTTAAAAGTAAGGAAGATAGCTCTCTTCATGCCCATACAAAGATGTTGTAAATTAAAACACTATTACCTCACCTAATGTTTGTATATTATTGGTTGTTTTAAAATGCCATGACAAATAAACTGTTTGTGTTTATCACCACTAAAACCCTTTTGTAATGTGACTGCTAATGCTTCCTGTTTTGATGTGTGACTGACCTTTACAATGTAACTCACTGACACCTCTGACTCATAGAGCAGCTTCCTTAACTACACAATTTTGCCTAGTACATATAAACATGGCACTGGCACTTTGGTCTGTTCAGTTAATATCAAAGCCAAAACAACAACATATCATGATTTTAATTGATTGGATACATTTTTCTTATTTCATCCACAAGATTGAATAATGAACAAAGTTAATTATTCAAGTTGGCTCAATGAAGTAGGGCTGTATCAGTTTGGGCTTGCTAGCAGGTTAAAATGTAAAAACTATGATATTTCTGCTGTTAGCTGGCCATCACTCTAGCTAGTCTTAAGGGCCAAAAACAACTACCATTAGCAATGTTTATTAACTAAATGGTTGCATTCATTCCTGCTTGATGTCAACATCACAATCTGGTGATAGTGGTGTCTTGGCGCATCCTTTCATGTGGCAGTCAAAGTTTCTCATATGATTGTGTTTCTGTATAGGTATTGTGTCGCTCTTCCAGCTACAGGTTCCGCCACTCAAAAATCTTATAAATGTCTTTTATTTCCCCATACCGTCCTCTTACCCTAACTCTGGTTCTTCAGCAAACATTTTCCAGATTAGTTATTAGATATTGTTTTTGAGATGGGTTATTAGCTTCCTGTAGAGGGTTGTTGTTCTTTTTTAATTATGGTGAGCGTTCTTTGATAATCCACTCCAGTGGCCTTCCTGGGTTAGATTAGATTAAACGTTGTCATTGAACAGTACAAGTACAGTACATTGAAATACAGTAAGCATCTAACCAGAAGTGCAAATAGAGGGCAGAAAATGTACAAGTATTGACAAGTATTAAGTATATGTATATTACAAATGGAATGTGTAGATGTGCAAAGGCAAATGCAGTACAAATGGCAATTTCTAAATGTGCAATTAAGGAAACAGAGGAGGGCGGAAAGTTTACAAGTATTAGGTGTAGTGTATGCTACAAGTGAGATAACAGTTGTTCTGGTTCAAATGTCAATTTCTAAATGGCATACAAGATGTGCAAACGAGGCAAATGAAGGAGTACTGTAGTAGGGTAGCATGAGAAAACATGATGCAAAGATAGAAGCACTAAGGTCCTTGAGGTAAACGAGTGTGTAACAACTGTAAAAAAAATAAAGTACAATGGCAATACTAAATGTGCAAAGAGGCAAATTGAATGTGCAAGGTGCATGTGCAACTGAAATGCAGGGATAGCAGCGGTGAGGTTCCTGGGGTAGACATGTACCTATAACCACTGAAAACTTCCATTATCAGGCTTTGCAAGGCAGTGTCAAAATAGTACAAGGGAGTAGTGCAACAAGGTCCCTGAGAGGTAGGGGGTATGGTAAGTGATGGGTCACATAGTTCAGCAGGGTTACAGTGGATGGGAAGAAACTGTTCCTGAGCCTGCTGGTGCGGGAACAAAGAGACCTGTACTGCCTGCCTGATGGTAGGAGGGCAAACAGTTTGTGGCATGGATGTGAAGCGTCCCTGGTAATGCCGTACGCCCAGCGCAGACACTGTTTGCCCTGGGGGTCTGCGATGGCAGGAAGCTGGGCACCGGTGATTTGCTGGGCGGTTTTCATCACCCATTGCAGGGCCTTCTGGTCAGCTGTGGAGCAGCTGCTCAACCACACTGTGGCGCAGTTAGTCAGAATGCTCTCGAATGTGTAGTGGGTAAAGTCCGGGGGGGGATTTAATGGCTGGCTCTTTGTTGTCCCTGTCGAGGCAGCCGTAGAACCTGTTTAACTTGTCGGTGAAGGAGACATCGCTGGCTGTGGAGTTAGGGTTCTTTTGCCAGTAGTCAGTGATGACTGTGATGGCTTGGACAAAATAGAGACAGTGATTAAGCACCCTTTTGAGGAGCGCTTCAGCTTGTTCCATGCCAGCGACCAGTCCTCACGTTAGTGTATGAGTTAGGCTCCAGATTCAATAAAATTGGGTTTAGTCTTCTTCCATGTCAAGCTATGTGGTATTGTAAACGCACTCATCTCTTACAGCTTTTTGTTCCACTTTATGTTGCTGCATAATTCATGCCAACCTTTGTTCTTGTTTTTGCATTTACCTGTTTTTAGAAAGTTTTGGTCTGACTGTCATAAAGACTTCATTTAATTGCTGACTAATCAGCGACTCTTAAAAGAATAGCGACTCATAAAGAAGCAACAAATAAATATTCCTGTTTTGAGACTTGTTTAGTGTGCTCCCTGTCCCGCTTTGGTTTTGTTTATGTGGTTGTCCACTTTCAGGACAAATTATGTGGGAAACCTAGATTAACAATTATTCTGCCTCAGCGTCCTGCCGCTGACGATTTATCTACATTTCAGGCTTTATTTTCTGAGTTTCTATACCTTGCAAAATCCACTTGTCTTGAATTATCCTTTATGACTGGATTTTTAAATTGTATACAAAAACCACATTCACAATGGCTAGTTATTGACGCATGGTCTACCACCATCAAATGATGTCTTTCAATTCGAGAAAAGCAGACAACATTTATGGCTACTGTATACATTTTATAAACAACCCTGTTTCAAAAAAATATGTGGTGTAAAATGTAAATAAAAACAGAATGCAATGATGTGCAAATCATTTTAACCCTATATTCAATAGAAAATAGTACAGACAAAAAACAATTGTACAAGACAACATATCAAATGTTAAAACTGAGACATTTTATTGTGTCTTGAAAAATATATGCCCACTTTGGATGCCAGCAACACGTTTGAAAAAAGTAAGGACAGAGGCAACAAAAAACTGGAAAAGTTGTATAATGCAAAAAAACTAAATCTGGTGGAAAATCACACAAATAATTTTATCAATTGACAACAGGTCAGTAACATGAATGGGTATGAAAGGATAATTCCAGAGAGAATAGGTAGGTCAGAAGTGAGGATGGGGAGGGGTTCGACACTCTGGGAAAGACTGTGTGGGCAAATAGTGCAACAAATTAAGAATACCGTTTTTCAACATAAAATTGCAAAGACTTTGGGGATCTTATCATCTACGGTACATAATATAATAAAAAAATTCAGATAATTTGGAGAAATCTCTGTATGCAAGGGACAAGGCCAAAAACCAATATTGGATGGATGTGATCTTTGGGCCCTCAGGCACCACCGCATTAAAAACAGACATGATTCTGTAATGGAAATCACTGAATGGGCTCAGGAACACTTCCGAAAATGACTGTCTGTGAACAGAGTAAGTTGCTACATCCACAAATGCAAGTTCAATCTCTTCCATGCAAAGAAGAAACCATATATAAACAAGATCCAGAACTGCCACCACCTTCTCTGTGTTCAAAGTAATTTAAGATGGACTGAGGCAAAGTGGAAAACTGTCCTGTGGTCTGATTAATCAAAATATGAAATTTTTCTTCCTCTGGACTAAAAAGGAAAGGGTCCATCTGGCTTGTTATCAGTGCACAGTTCAAAGCTAACATCCGTGATGGTATGGGGGTGCATTAGTGCAAAGGGCATGGGTGACTTGCACATCTGTGAAGGCACTGTTAATGCTGAACAATATATACAGGTTTTGGAGCAACATATGCTGGTAACCAGATTGTCTTTTTCAGGAAAGGCCTTGCTTTTTTCAGCAAGACAATGCCAGACCATATTTTACACGTATAACCACTATATGGCTCTGTAGTAAGAGAGTCTGGGCGCTAAACTGACCTGCCTGCAGTCCGGACCTGTCACCCACTGAAAACACTTGGTGCATTATGAAACAAAAAATACAACAAAGGAGACCACGAAATGTCGAGCAGCTGAAATCCTATAACAAGCAAGAATAGGAATACATTTCACTTTCAAAACTAAAGCAATTGGTCTTTTCAGTTCCCAAATGCTCACAGAGTATTATTGTTAAAAGAGGTGATGCAACACAATGGTAAACATGCCCCTGTCCCAACTTTTTTGAAATTCAAAATGGGCATGTATTTTTCCAAAAACAATAACATTTCTCACTTTGATATGATGGCTTTGTACTATTTTCAATGAAATATAGGGATAAATGATTTGCAAATAATTGCATTCTGTTTTAATTTGCATTTTATCCAGCGTCCCAACGTTTTTGGAAAGGGGGTTGTAATGTGAATAGAAGTAATGTAATTTTCTTACTGTTCTATTTGTGCTAATGCATCCAGATTCGGAGTACAGAAAACAGGCTCGTCAGCACAGTAGTTAGTTAAGTTTCAGTTAACCATTTTAATTTCTGAAAGTCTGGTCAACCGATGCAACAGTGAGACATTCCAAAATGGTTTGATACATATTTTTTAGAGCACCAGTTTTAGTGTTAGTGAATGTGAAATTCTAGTAATGGTTAGAAGGGGTGAAGCAGGGGTTTCTCACAATTGGAAGCAGGAATATCATTGTTCAAAAGGTCCCTTAGTTTGTTTCCAGAAACAGAATCATCATTATTTTACCAGGAGAAAATACCAGGAAGCCAGCTGATCTAATTGCCTTGCTCACAGACAGAACAACATCCCTCAAGATTTCAATCCACTAACCACTTGAATAACTTCAGCAATGACCTTGCCTGTATGCTTTCTCTACCAAGTTTCATGTAAGATATCGATGGAACGCAGGTGGCAGACAATGACCCTTTCTATGGATTGTACAATATTTCAGTTTACATTTGCAAAGGGGAGACAGAAACCCAAACCAAATGGTGATGGAGGAGGTGAGGATGGACCTTAACTGATTTGAGCCAGGTCAGCATTGACTGGTTCACATACAAAAAAATATTGATATGTTGCTATAAGTGGTAAATCCATTAGTGTACCTCCTAGGCTATTGACGTGATGCTGTCCTTCTACCTGAGATAACGGGGGATGATAGTCCCTAGAAATTAGAAACAGCTTATTGCTTATTCTCAAGTGGAGTGGAGGTGTGGGAGTTTCCCGAAGTCAACCTTGACCTTCAGAGTTTTGTCTGTGTTCAGTACAAATTATTTTCATTGTACCATTCCACCAGTAATGAGACTGACCAGAGTGGTGTCATCAGTAAACAATCAGTAATGAGACTGACCAGAGTGGTGTCATCAGTAAACATCAGCTTGACAGATGCATTGTTGGAGGTAGTACAGTGGCTGGGTGATTGAGGGGACCTAGTGAGTCAAATCTGCATCTAACTACAAGAAATGTGTAATGCATTTCCAGACCTGGAGAATTATTTAGCAGCCTCTCTCCAAGTGACTCATGAATTAGGCTTTTTCTTGGCCTTCCTACAGAGGGATCTATATCAACTTACTGATTTTTGCATCTGATTCTACCAGTATAACTTTTTTGACCCTGATCGTGATCTTAGAATGTTTTAAAATTTGGAAGAACAGTCTGGCCCTAATGGTCACATACTCCCACAACCTTGAGCCAGGAGAGAACTCACTGTCCCCCAGAGCCTGACTCCTCGAAGAGTTACTTCTAAGGTTCCTATGCTTCAAGATGTGCATTACTTGCCATTTGAGGTTGGGTACAGTGGATATTACAAGCATGCACCCCATTATTTCGGTAGTCAAGCTTGAGATTGTCCAGATACGCTAATTTGGTAGACCCTAACAGACTCATGCCTTTAATTGCCAAATATTGACTTAAGGGGGCAAATACTTACACAATCAAGTATTTCATGTTGTGTATTTGTAGGTAATTTTAAACATTTTGTAGATTTTATTTTCTGGCACTACTAGATTAACCAAACGTTTTGGAATTCCCCAAATTCAGATTGAACGCAATAATATTTTGACATAACTGTGTAGCCTCAAGGGAGCTGGGGATTTGTGAGCCAGTGTTAACAAGCATTAGCACGATGACTGGATTTCTGCAGAAACATCTAGCAGTTACCAGAGACTTAGATGATGGCCCTCATTGCCAATACCCCAAACTAACCCATCAGGATGTAACAGAAAATATTTTTTACTAGAGATTGTTAATCCATTTTGCCTTTAATAAAAAAAACATTAAATAAAAATTCTGAAAAACAAATTGGCAAACAGTTGTTTTCTCAAATGATTATGATAATAATCATGGTCATAATGATAACACAGTGGTAATGATATTTTTAATTGTGTTTTTTCATGTTGCACCAAAATCATAAAACCATACTTCCTGTAGAAATGACAGAAGTCACACAGCTCAGTGGCAGCCTTCTCAAATATTGACACTTAAGAGTTGAAGACCGGTACCCCATAGATGCACAACAATCGCACATATCAGTTCACTTATCAGTTCACAGCATCGCTGAAATACATGCTCCGTTGGTGTCGCTGTTGCCCAACATGACCACACCAATATTGAGTCCCAGTGACCTCTAGATTGGGGATTACTAGGCTCCCCTAGGATTGGTAAGGTAGGAATATTATGTTCATTGACCTTGCTTTCTAATTGGCTGGGTTGGAAATTCTCATCACTCATACCGATCCAATCCTATCAGATCTACAAGAGTGCTTAGGGGATAGGAGATAGGGGTCAGTTGGAGACTCTGCATAGGAGTTATCGGAATATGATGGAGAGGGTAATGCAAGCTCAACAAATAAGGACAATTATCAGAGTTGTGCATTGAGGCTGACTGACAGTAAGGATTGTCCCCAGGGTACAGTGAGGGTCCAGTGTGTGCAGGTTTACTGAAGTGGGAGGTAATGGTCTGTCCTCTCATTGTAGAAGACTGTGAATTACTTAAACCTGCTCCATACCATTCCCCTAATTAAAATATATGTTTTATCAAATGCTATGATAGACCATATGATGACAGGGTTACTACTGAATTACTAACCAAAGCCTGTCAGTTTGTGTTTTCCCTTCTCAGTCCTGTACAGCAGGTACTCCTTATATTATATTAATGACCGTTACTTGATCAAAATGATCAATTTGAACAAATAGTTACATCATTGGTGGTAAAAGAAGAAGAATGAAAAAGAATCTCCCTTCCATTAAAGGGCACCATTTCCCCCTCTGTCTGTGTGGACGGCCATGACTCATCATCCCTCTTCATGACACGGCATTTTATCCACTTATTGTGCTCCCTCCCCTGCCTGTTGAAACTCCTAAACAAACGACCCCCATGGATCAGTCAGTTACCAGCAAGGCACAATATGACCTCAACATGTACATGGTTCTGACGTCCTTCCCCCAGACATGACCACTGCAGACAGAACATGTACAAGACAAGTGGCTTAAGCTAGACAAAAGAACAAAAGCGATGTCAGGATCTCTTCATTAGACCACCACAGCTCTTCATCCACATGACAACATTCTGTGTGTGTGTGTGTGTGTGTGTGTGTGTTTCTAAGAGTTTGTGTGCATGTGCTCTAGCAGTCCTCGTCCTTATCATCAGCCATTCCTTTAAGCCGTAGGCGGGCAAAGTCCTCAAACACAAAGTCGTCATCTTGGGAGAAACTACTGCAGGATAACAAGGAACAAGGAAACATGGCCAAAGCGTGAGAGTTTTTCAGCTTTTCTATTGTTGCGTATATGCAGGCAGCCCAACTGTCATCAACTGTCCATTTGACCAGTTCAATTCCCAATAATTAAGCTAAATATCAGATGCGGGCTGGCTGTGTAAGATAAACCTTTAATCAATATAAAGCAACGGTGCTTGCATTGGTCGGACAGACTGGATGAATACTCACTTTGTTTCAAATTCTATCAGGTTGGTGTCGATGGGAGGGTCAGACTCTGGCACAGCTGTTGGAACACACGGATAATGATATGTCAGCGTGATGCCTCCATGGTAAAAGCTCAACGTCTCCATGGCAACTCCATGGTAACTTACAGGCAGGAAATACCACAGAGTTAAGGGCTTGTGTGAGGCACTTTTGTTCAGGCTGCGAGGCTGAACTAAATAACTGACAGATTTCACAACACTGTCCTAATTAAATCTCGTCTTCAGATGCTTATACCCCTTTCATACGCAACACTGTCGAATTTGACCAAGCCGTCAACTTTGTGAATTTATTTCATATGAAAAGGTATCGGAACGGCACATTAGCAACAAAGCCAATACATCGGTTTCTGGCAAACAACCTGGTAATGATTTTCTGCCTCCAGCTTAGTTTAAACCGTCGTAAAGCCGCATTCATCCACTATGCTTATTTATGACACGCGAGCTGCACACACGGCCTAATTAAAGATACTGTCAGGTAGAGGGTGTGTGTAGATGTCAAAAAGCTGATTATCATATGCAGATGCTCATGAAGACAGATGGGAATAGGAAAATATAATTGCAAAGGTAGTTTATGCAAACCAAGGATTTAACAAGTTAAGTCTTTGGTAAATTTTTGTGAAATCTGATGTAATCAGTCAAAAGCCTGTATTAGTGAGAGTTTGACAAAACTGTGCGGTCTGTTTAAACGCCGCCACACAGGCCTTGGAAAACCTCATCACAATTCGCTGCTTCCCAATCGGTTGAAAGTCGTCATTGAGTTCTCTTTATTGGAAATAATTGTAATATTTGAATATGAGATGGACTAAACTTGCCACTCTCTGGCTGTAAACTTGCTCAACACAGTGCAAATGAAAGGGAAGAGATTAAAAGCCTTCTAGATTTGGAAAGAAAGCAATGATAGTTGTCTTATTGAGCAGTGGGAATCAGTACATACTTGACTGCGGGCGGGATGTGGGCGGCTCTGTGGGTTTGGGGTGCATTAAGACAAAGGGCAGCTCTACCGACACATCTCTGAAAACAGAAGACAAACAACAATTACACATAGGATTACAGGCATGCGTGGAACTCAGGTAATGTTACAGCTACTCCGTGGAAAGAAAAGTACATTGTGATTTTTATCTATTGCACCAAAATCTGACAGGAAAATAACCCAGGAAATAATGACATGTCTGACCATTAAAACAGCAACATTACTATTCCAGCTTTATTCCCCTCAACACTGCATTGGCAGCTGTAGAGATTGGTGGGGGTGGGGCTTAATAGCTACTAATCCTAATACTGTTTTTGATTTCAGCATTATCTTTATGGCTCTCGTCCTTCTGATAGACTTTTGGTCAGCCGTTGCTTTGGGACGTCAAATGGCAAAGAAAATCACAGCATTGAATTGTAATACATACAGTGGGGAGAACACGTATTTGATACACTGCCGATTTTGCAGGTTTTCCTATTTAAAAAGCAAGTAGAGGTCTGTAATTTTTATCATAGGTACTCTTCAACTGTGAGAGACAGAATCTAAAACAAAAATCCAGAAAATCCCATTGTATGATTTTTAAATAATGAATTTGCATTTTATTGCATGACATAAGTATCTGATCACCTACCAACCAGTAAGAATTCCGGCTCTCACAGACCTGTTAGTTTTTGTTTAAGAAGCCCTCCTGTTCTCCACTCATTATCTGTATTAACTGCAACTGTTTGAACTCATTACCTGTATAAAAGACACCTGTCCACACACTCAATCAAACAGACTCCAACCTCTCCACAATGGCCAAGACCAGAGAGCTGTCTAAGGACATCAGGAATAAAATTGTAGACCTGCACAAGGCTGGGATGGGCTACAGGACAATAGGCAAGCAGCTTGGTGAGAAGGCAACAACTGTTGGCGCAATTATTAGAAAATGGAAGATGTTCAAGGTGACGGTTAATCTCCCTGGGTCTGGGGCTCCATGGAAGATCTCACCTCGTGGGGCATCAATGATCATGAGGAAGGTAGGGGATCAGCCCAGAACTACACGGCAGGACCTGGTCAATGACCTGAAGAGAGCTGGGACCACAATCTCAAAGAAAACCATTAGTAACACACTATGCCGTCATGGATTAAAATCCTGCAGCGCATGCAAGGTCCCCCTGTTCAAGCCAGCGCATGTCCAGGCCCGTCTCAAGTTTGCCAATGACCATCTAGATGATCCTGAGGAGGAATGGGAGAAGGTCATGTGGTCTGATGAGACAAAAATAGAGCTTTTTGGTCTAAACTCCACTCGCTGTGTTTGGAGGAAGAAAAAGGATGAGTACAACCCCAAGAACACCATCCTAACCGTGAAGCATGGAGGTGGAAACATCATTCTTTGGGGATACTTTTCTGCAAAGGGGACAGGACGACTGCACCGTATTGAGGGGAGGATGGATGGGGCCATGTATTGCGAGATCTTGGCCAACAACTTCCTTCCATCAGTAAGAGCATTGAAGATGGGTCGTGGCTGGGTCTTCCAGCATGACAATGACCCGAAACACACAGCCAGGGCAACAAAATAGTGGCTCCGTAAGAAGCATCTCAAGGTCCTGGAGTGGCCTAGCTAGTCTCCAGACCTGAACCCAATAGAAAACCTTTGGAGGGAGCTGAAAGTCCATATTGCCCAGCGACAGCCCCGAAACCTGAAGGATCTGGAGGTCTGTATGGAGGAGTGGGGCAAAATCCCTGCTGCAGTGTGTGCAAATCTGGTCAAGAACTACAGGAAACATATGATCTCTGTTATTGCAAACAAAGGTTTCTGCACCAAATATTAAGTTCTGCTTTTCTGATGTATCAAATACATATGTCATGCAATAAAATGCAAATTAATTACTTAAAACTCATACAATGTGATTTTCTGGATTTTCGTTTTATATTCCATCACTCACAGTTGAAGAGTACCTAAGAGTACTTCTACATGCTTTGTAAGTGGGAAAACCTGCAAAATCTGCAGTGTATCAAATACTTGTTCTCCCCACTGTATACAGTTGTATACAACTGATTATTTATGTGTTTCTTGGTCACATCCTTTTTTAGAGACAGGGCCCTATGACACACAGACATAGAACAATGGAACAGTAGCTGTTGTTAAGGAGCTTAGCAGCTGCAGGTGAGATTTGACACAAACAAAGGCTGGTATTGTAACAATTTTACACATGCACATGCACTCTTAAGAGGCACTGGCAGCGGTCCATGGCCACACACATGGTGGCGGCTGTCGTATTACCTCTCTAACACGCCACTCATCAGCCTGAGACAACTCAGTGCAGGAGCAGATGGATGAAGGGAAGGAGATGGGCGGCCAGACAGGGAGGGATGACAGACTGACAACAGGGAGGGAGGGAGGGACAGAGACAGACACCAGGGAGGGATAACAGACAGACACCAGGGAGGGAGGAAGGAATAACAGAGACAGACAGACATCAGGAAGGGAGGAAGGGATGACAGACATACATACATACATACATACATACATACATACATACATACATACATACATACATACATACATACATACATACATACAGACACCAGGAAGGGAGGAAGGGATGACAGACAGACAGACACTGGGAAGGGAGGGGTGACAGACAGACAGACACTGGGAAGAGAGGGAGGGATGACAGACAGACAGACAGACACCAGGAAGGGTAGAGTGGTAAAGGCAGGGTATCAGGAGTGTATGAAACAGGTGGGAATGTGTTTTTATCCTGTGTGTGCGCCCCCTGCCAACACACCGTAATACCCAACAATGACTCCAGTGAACTTACCCTCCGCGAGAGATCACCAGTTTGACTTTGACCCTGTAGGACACCAGGATGCCAAGGACCTCTTTGTTAGTCACATCCTTAACACTGAAATACAGTAACGAGAGGTTCTCCATGAGAGACGCTTCTAGCATCTTCTAGGGAAATTAATGAAAATTAAATAAATGAGAATAGAGCTTTCATGAGTTCAACCTCTCCCCTTTCATGGCTATGTAAATTCACATGCTGGATAAGTTAGAGCGTGTGCTTATTATCTAACATAGTCAGCACACACATTGCTGGAGGCGAGTTGTGAGTGTGTCGGAGTAAGAGAGTTTGTGTAATTGTACATGGTGCTGGAGGCCAGGTTGGTGTCCTCATGTTTGAGCTTTCCATCCAGGGCCAGGCCTCTCTTCTCACGGTTCTTGTCGAGCGTGGGGGTCAGAGTATACACCTTACAGAACGTAGAGCTGGATGACACCTGGTCACTGAAGACAGATACACACCCATCAAAAACACAACGTGGCCACAACTGGAATACCAAAAGCAGATATTAAAAAGGAAACATGGAGTCTCTCATACACACACAAGCTAAAGAGATATAAAGAGATAAAGAGATATGACTTGACAATGGCATGACGTATGAAAGCAAACAGGCAGAGGGACATTAAGGAACTGAGGAGTGATATACCAGTCAGGTCAGATACTCACTCAGCCTCTAGCTGAGCCACTGGACACTTGTACTGAGCTGTACTGAACAGACAGATGTCAGCATACTGTCGCACTAAGGAGACAGGGTTAAAAAAAACAAAAAAAGAGCCTTGAGTCATACAAAAATATATATAATTTATCTTAAAGAGCAGAACCCAAGAAGTTAAAGACCATTACCTGAGATTTTGACTCTTTTGACAGTCTTGGTGGAGTTGTTGGTGACGTGAACATTCACACTGATAGGTTCTCCATGGTAGTACAGCTCTTTATCCAGGGAGGCCTCCAGGTGTAACGAGCGGTCTGACATGAGGAAGCTACGTGTGGTCTCCACCATGGGCTGAGGCCCTGGCTTCTCTGGGGCATACTGCACCTTACGGATAACCAGCCGTACAGAGTTCCTGCCCAACAGACATGACACTTTACCAATTGCCAGCTTCACTGGAAAAATCTACAAGCTTTCAAGTGTCACAGACACCCCTGCAGAAGAAACATGCAGTAAAAAAAATTTTGTACCGCTTGTGAATCTTCTCCTCTATTGATTTGGCACAGAAAGCTCTGATCTCAAAGTCTACCCCACATGCCTAAAGAAGAAACCGTGGATGGAAAAGGGGGTGGGGGGGTCATTATTATGATCATGTATTGTGCATTGTTGAAACAACATGTGTTTATACAGCAGTCATGGTGTGTTAAGTTGAAGCTTCTGTACCTTTCCGGTGTCTTCTGGTCCTGGCTGTAAGGTGACGGAGCATGGTAGGTTCTGGGGAATCTGGGAGACAGACAAACATTTGCTAGATTGTTGGTTTCCTTTTAAAATAGAGAGGTGAATACTTACCTTTCAAAACAATTTGATATGTACAGGGATGTGGAAAATGACATGCTTTTTTTCTGATTATCTATTTTGTGTGAACAAATAACAACCAATTCAGATTATTATAATTATACATATACACAAAACCCAGTATGTAAGTGATTGATCTCTTACAACTCTTTGTGCCACCTTTAGATTTCTGTAGAGGTTGATCAGTCGCTCACACTGCTGTGTAGTCTCAAATACTGTCCTGATCCACAGGTTCCCCATACCCAGATGAGTTGTCTACCTTAACTTTTGTTACGGTAAAACACCTTTTGTCAGAAGTGCATTTTACAATAACCTAGGACTCAACTAATGATGTTGTATGCCATTTTAAGCATTTCTAATGTTGAAGGTGCTGTGTAAGATCAGGAAAATGCCTACCTCTTGACAACTAGCCTGCAATGCTACAAACAGTGTGCTGTTAGACCACGGCTGGGGTTCATACTTGTATACCAGTAACTGTCAAATTAGATCCATATAGACCCATTTGGAGTGGACGTGACGGTTACGTCACTGAAGATTGGTGGTTGCAGAAAATTGCAGGAACAAGTGTAAGGAAACTGGTAAGATCCATGGACTAAAGGAAATAAATGTCTTGCTGTGCCGTTGGATTTCAGAATGGGAATGCAAAAGAGATATAGTATATAGAATACAGATGTCAAAGCCACCCTTTGAAGCGAAATGCAGACAATGTTTGCAAGCCATTAAACAGACATATTGGACTGATTAAATTGTCTGGAAAGCTCGTCTCTGCACTGTTAATTTCATATCAGGCAAAGTTTGATCCACTGTTTATCACACACAGGCAAAATCAATGATGTAGTTATTATAATAACAACAAAAAATGTATAACAGCAGCAAACACAAAGCTGGTATTCTAAGTAGGCCATTTTTACAATGGTAAACATCATTGACCAATGTTAGCAACATTAGCTAGCGTGTAAGCAGAATTAGCATGCAGACAAACCAAATTGCTCATACTTAGAGTTTAGCTAACGTCACTCAGTATTTATGCAAGCAGTAATGAATGAATGAGATATACGGTAATATCTGTGATAATACATTATCTTTACAAAATAATTGGAGAAGGCATACAGATGATCCATACAGTTGTGCTCATAAGTTTGCATACTCTGGCAGTACTTGTGAAATTTTATGACTGGAAATCTATTTAAGGAAAGTGATCATATGAAGCATAGTTTTTAGGCTCCTTTTTAAATCATAATGATAACTGAAATCAACCAAATGGCCCTGATCAATAGTTTACATACCCCTGAATGTTTGGCCTTAATATAGACACACAAGGTGACACAGGTGAAAATTGCAATTAAAAAGGTGATAATCTTTTTTTAATTGCAATTAATCTGGCCTCTCACTTCAGATATCTTTTATGATCTGATTATTGGCTATACCAACAGGGCTAATTTATCAAGAAAAGTGTGGAATTTATCAATATGAACATTGGCTAGGTAACATGAAAATTATGTTTTTGAAATGGATGAATTACATTTTCTGAAAAAGAATAAAATAATGTTTTGATTTTATTGTTTTTCCATTGCACCTTTCATGCAGCATATCTTAACAGGGTACAATACAGATGTAATTTGACCGCATCAGAAAATCTCATTAGAAGCGGCTTCTCCGATTTTAGATTTACATAACCTGCAATACCAAGAGCACATTGTTTGAGACAGATATGACCTATTTGGGGGTTGGTTTGTCTTTGTAAATGCAGCAGAAATAGCCCAATTATAAATCAGAGAAAATTAGCTTAATTAGTCCATTCCCAGCTGTACTGATGTAATCTATATTCTGTGAAATGTTGTGTATAAATACTGTACAATTTGAGGTAATATTTATGGTTAAAATCTAAAAAACCTTGATCTGCTCTCAGTCTTGACACTGCATCATCCCCCCTTTGGTGTCGCTCTTGACTTGGTCTCACTTCAAGTGATCTCAAACACAACACTGATAGTGACATCCCTAGCTTAAAGTATATGCATGTTCAAGTGTGTGTCTACTGGACTCACAGTGAAATAGAAGGGATGTGCCTGCTGGCCAAGTTTCTTCAACAGTCGCTCCTGCAGGCGGCTGTTGGCTTTGCGTTCCTCTGCGATTGGGGGGAAGGCCTGGAAGGTGGAGATGTAGAGATCCTTCCGGAAGGACAAACCCAGCACATCCAGGTCCTCACGTCCATAGCGGAACGCACACGTCAGCGTCACAAACACTGACGAAAAGGAATGGTTTTGAACATGACTAAGTTGATATAACATGCCACAATTAGAGGGGACAATGAACACGATGACTCATACCTTTCCTGTCTTTAAGATACTCAGGGTCCACTAAAATCACACCATCTGTCAGAAAGGAAAACAGAATCAAAGATTGTACAGATAGTGTGATAAACATGATCATCACAGACATGCACTAAATTTCTACAGTGGAGGATGAGGGGTTTCAAAAAGATGACAAAGTATGTTTCTAAATTGGAAAGAAAAACAGAAATGTGTTGCTGCTATGCTTACTATATGTCAGCAATTTTAAGTTGCCAAGGCTATAGCTTACCTTGTGTTTAAAAACAATTCTCAATAACTATTATCGTCAGAATGATTGATAGAATACTTGATGACAAAAACAAACATCATTGACAACCCTAGAGGAGACTTCTTAGAAGGCAACAATTACTTTGAAGGAGCTACAGAGTTCAGTGACTAGAAATTGAGTGCACCAATCAACAAAGCATGTCTGAAGATTGCAAGAATGCATAAGTGACCCAGGTGCAATGTGAGAAAAGGTTTGGTGGTCAGATCAGTCCTAGAACATCTAGCGCTACGTACTAAAGCGTGAGAGGAAATGAACCTCTCAGTTGGACAAGGCAGAATCAACACTGGAGTGAAAAGTCCTGATGTCAATCCCATTGAGAATCTCTGGCACTATTTGAAAATTAAATGTTTAAAATATCAAAGCAACAATATGTAAAAGTACCACTTCTAATTCAGTAAGTTAATTGGACAGGGTCTGAAAACTTGTATACATACACCGATCAGCCATAATATTATGACCACCTGCCTAATATTGTGTATGTCCCCCTTTTGCGCCAAAACAGCCCTGCCCCTTCGAGACATGGACTCCACTAGACCTCCGAAGGTGTGCTATGGTATCTGGCACCAAGACGTTAGCAGCAGATCCTTTAAGTCCTGTAAGTTGCAAGGTGGGGCCTCCATGGATCAGACCTGTTTGTCCAGCACATCCCACAGATGCTCGATTGGATTAAGATCTGGGGAATTTGGAGGCCAAGTCAACACCTTGAACTCACTGTGTTCCTCAAACCATTCCTGAACCATTTTTGCTTTGTGGCAGGGCGCATTATCCTGCTGAAAGAGGCCAAGGACATCAGGGAATACCGTTGCCATGAAAGGGTGCACATGGTCTGCAACAATGCTCAGGTAGGTGGTACGTGTCAAAGTAACATCCCCATAAATGGCAGGACCTAAGGTTTCCCAGCAGAACATTGCCCAAAGCATCACACTGCCTCCGCCGGCTTGCCTCCTTCCCATAGTGCATCCTGGTGCATGTGTTCTCCAGGTAAGTGACGGACACGCACCTGTCCATGCACGTGACGTAAAACAAAATGTGATTCATCAAACACCCCTCTTTCACTTCTCCATGGTCCAGTTCTGATGCTCACATGCCCATTGTAGGCGCTTTCAGCAGTGGACAGGGGTCAGCATGGGCACCCTGACTGGTCTGCGGCTACACAGCCCCATATGCAACAAAATGCAATGCACTGTGTGTTCTGACACCTTTCTATCAGTAGCAGCATTAACTTTTTCAGCAATTTGAGCTACAGTAGCTCATCTGTTGGATTGGACCACACGGACCAGCCTTTTCTCCTGACGTGCATCAATGAGCCATGGCCGCCCATGACCCTGTCGCCGGTTGACTGCTTTTCCTTCCTTGGACCACTTTTGATAGGTACTGACCACTGTAGACCGTGAAAACCCCACAAGGGCTGCAGTTTTGGAGATGCTCTGACCCAGTTGTCTAGCCATCAAGTCGCTCAGATCCTTACGCGTGGCCATTTTTCCAGATCCTTGCCCATTTTTCCTGCTTCTAACACCTCAACTTTGAGGACAGAATGTTCACTTGCTGCCTAATATATTCCACCCACTGAGAGGTGCCATAATGACAAGATTAATCAGTGTTATTCACTTCACCTGTCAGTGGTCATGTTATGGCTGATCGGTGAGTGTATATGTATGTACAGTATCTCACAAAAGTGAGTACATATGTATGTACAGTATCTCAACACAAAGCCATTAATGTCTTAACCCCTGCCAACAAAAGTGAGTACACCCCTAAGTGAAAATGTTAAAAATGTCCAAATTGGGCCCAATTACTGGAAGTTCAACATGGCACCTCATGGCAAAGGACACTCTGAGGATCTGAAAAAAAAAGAATTGTTGCTCTACATAATGATGGCCTAAGCTATAAGAAGATATCCTCCAGATCATGCAAAGTCTATGGTCATCTTGCATGAACCGCATGTTTGAGAACTCCCCAGAGTGGCTCGATGATATTAAGGTCAGGAGACTGATGGCCACTCCAGAACCTTCAACTTTTTCTGCTGTAACCACTGGAGGGTTTACTTGGCCTTGTGCGTAGGGTCATTGTCGTGTTGGAAAGTCCAAGGGCGTCCCATGCGCATTTTCACAAGATTCCCTGTGCCTTTAGAACTCACCCACCCTCTAAAACATCAGTGAGCCACCACCATGCTTCATAGTGGGGTGGTATTCTGTTCACAATAGGCCTTGTTGACCCCTCTCCAAACATTGCACTTATTTTGGTCTCGTCACTCAAAATAACAGCATGCCAGAAGCTGTGAGGCATGTCAAGGTGTGGTCGGGCATATTGTAACCAGGCTTTTTGTGGTGCATTTAAGGCTGGTTTCTGACAATTTGACCATGCAGCTAATTTTTGTTCAAGTATCATTGTATTGTTTTCCTTGAAACAACCACACCGTCTTTTTCCAGAGCAGCCTGTATTTCTCCTGAGGTTACCTCTGGGTTTATCTTTGTATCCCGAAACAATTCTTCTGGCAGTTTTGGCTGAAATCTTTCTTGGTCTACCTGACCTTGGCTTGGTATCAAGAGATCCAGAATTTTCCACTTCTTAATAAGTGATTGAACAGTACTGACTGGCATTTGCAAGGCTTTGCATATCTTTTTATATCCTTTTCCATCTTTATAAAGTTCCATGACCTTGTTACGCATGTCTTTTGACTGTTCTTTTCTGCTCCCCATGGCTCAGTATCTAGCCTGCTCAGTGCATCCACGTGAGAGCTAACAAACTCATTGACTATTTATACACAGACACTAATTGCAATTTAAAAAGCCACATGTGTGAAATTCACCTTTAATTGCCATTTTCACCTTGTGTCTGTAACAAAGCCAAATATTCAAGGGTATGGTAAACTTTTGATTAGGGCCATTTGGGTGATTTCTGTTATCATTATGATTTAAAACGATAGCCAGACAACTAAGATAATAAATGGCTTCATATGATCACTGTCCTTAAATAAAGGTTGCATGATCAGTCATATTTTCAAAATCCATGTTACAATTTCTGCCAGGGTATGCAGACTTATGAGCACAACTCTATATCTGTATATATTGGGATAGTCCTATATTCTGATATACGATTATCCTGATTATGGAATTTGTCAACAATGATTTTCCATTGCGATTAGCACTGACATCCTCTATCGTTCCATCCCTAGTGTGTGTGTGTGTGTGTGTGTGTGTGAGTATAAAATCGTAGTTTAGAGGAACAAAACCAACTAAACCCCCAGCACCTTACCACTCCTAGCTTGCACCAGTAACGATCACACATTTGTTGGTCATACTGAACTGTAAAGACAACACTGTAATTTTTAAACTGTTGCGCAAGGAATTGTAATTTGCCTGTCTTACAATCGTTTGCTCTACACTGGGAAAGGTGGAAATATTTGAAGGGTCCTTAAAAACAAAATCCAAAGTGCTAATTCCTGGCTAAGCTAGTATAGTATAAGACCAACCAAAAGCTGTTCTAGCCATAATTCTGTTGGTAATAGCATGTTGACACCAGATAATCCTATCCAGCTGTGACACGATTCATAGATGTGTAATGTGGTGTTAATGCCTGTAAACTTTCTATATAGTAACCGACATGTTTTTACCCATTTGGTTTTATTTGAATAAAATCCCAGCACAGCTTCCCCTCTATTATAGTGTTGGTAGCATTTGTTTTTACTCACTAAAGTACTAATGCTGTATGATAAAATGTAATAACAGTTGTATTTACAATCGGAGCCCTTAGAACTACAAAAATAGGTATGCTATGAAAACATTTTGAACAAATTGTTTTTTCATTTCCCATAATTCATTTTTTTTTATGTCATTAAGAGGATGCACTAAACAGGGCAACACTACCTTGAGCTTGCTAATAGTTGCCACATCCTTGCATTTACCTCCTCTGTGTTAATGGAAACAACCTACTTTGGACTCTTTAATTGGAATTTAATTGGAATGTACCTACAGTATAGGGGGAATGTAAGGGCATGTTTTCACCAAACAGCACAATATTCAGACAGGCTACCCTACATCCAACATACCTATATTAAGTATATCAAAAACGTCACGTCAGAAAGAAAACAGAAAATAAAACGCAACAGTTCCCATAAATCTGGTTTACGAAAATAAAATTAAAATCTAACATTTAGCAATACTGGAAGATTTACTATAGCTTTGGGCTTGTCAAAAGAGAGAGCACGGTGTTCTCCAAACCAAAGGCTTTGGCAGTCTTGAGAGATTCTCAGACTCCTATTATGATTTCAGGGATAAACATGATCATCCTGCACTTACCAACTGGGTCCACCTGGTCAAGGTGATCCACAAAGTCTCTCTTTCCCAGGTATACGGTGACCTGCAGAAGGGAAGTGGGTGGGGGGGGGTTAGATCTAGAACTAAGGTGAATGTGAGTGTTGCAACGTTTTCTCTGGGCTTTTACTCAAAGGCTCTCTGGCTCTCATGAAGGCTGGTCTGAATGGATTGTTTGCATTTACTACATTCAGGAAGAACAACAGATTGTTCAAAATACTGCTTATGCCTGATTCAGCATCTTTCACACTCTTGCCTACACTATCAATTAGTCATATACAGATTGTCAATCACCTACTACCAAATAGTCAATGAGAAAATGCCTAATCCTCAAACCGATGGGTTTACTGTAAAACATTTCCCTTTCCCCCTTTCAAATAATGGGTGTACATTTTAGGTTGTATTTACAGTGCCTTCCAAAATGTATTGTCCCCCTTGGCAAAGATGAGCATAAGACTAATTGTTGGTTATCGGGTTGACCTAACACTCAAAATATGAAATAAAACCATCAAGGTAATATAAAATAGAAAACTATTATTACTGGCACCACTAGACATTCTTATCTTCTATTAGAAGTCTCAACATTTAGGAACTCAAAAGGGTCATCCAAAACTCTTTCATCGCGGTGAAGGTCAGAGAACAAAAATTAAATGAGTCAAAAGACTGTTTACCTTAAATAGCAATGGCCATGAAAAGACATCTAAAAGCAAAAATGAGTCAGTGCCTCTAGAAGAAAAATAGATACAAGCCTGAAAATACCCATCTCCACTGTTAAGGCAATAATTAGGAAGTTGAAATCAACTGTAGCTTTGACGAACCTGCTCCCACACTCAATGAAGATGGTTTAAAAGGTAAAAACAAGAATTGCAGGACTTGGTTGAATTTTCAGAACACAAGACACAAAGTCTGTAATTAGATGCTACCTCCATGACAAAAAAAGCTATTTTGACAAGATGTCAGAACAAATCCTCTACTCTTCTAAAAGGGACCAATAATTCTGGACTTGTGTAGTTACAGTTGTGATCATAAGTTTGCATACCCTGGCAGAAATTGTGAAATTTTGGCATAGATTTTGAAAATATGACTGATGATGCCAAACAACTGTC
The DNA here is from genome assembly GCF_011004845.1 of Esox lucius. Classification (NCBI taxonomy): domain Eukaryota; kingdom Metazoa; phylum Chordata; class Actinopteri; order Esociformes; family Esocidae; genus Esox; species Esox lucius. The sequence goes on along the minus strand of NC_047575.1, from coordinate 21,564,011 downwards.
TTTTATTTAAGGATAGTGATCATATGAAGCCATTTATTATCAGTCGTTTGGCTCCTTTTTAAATCATAATGATAACGGAAATCACCCAAATGGCCCTCATCAAAAGTTTACATAGCCTTTAACGTTTTGCCTTGTTAACCAGGCTTGGAATTTTGTCATTTTAGGGGCAAGGCCATTTGACCTTCGGTATCACAAAAATGTTTAGGGCACCAAGGCCACATGCCAGGGCACAAAGGCCATTGTGTAAAATAGGCGGATTTGGAGTTTACAAATAACTTGAATTGCTGATAAGAAAAAACAAAACATTAAATGTTTTAATATCATACTTTGAATAATAACTTATTATAACTGATATGGTTTTTCCACATAGAAAGTTCAATTATCATGTTTTAATCCTTGAAGTTACATCTACTGTACTCCTCAAATGTCTTAGATTCTGGAATTTGTTTAATTTCATGCATTCACAAGATGACAAAGAGGGAACTGTATTGACAGTGAAGTAAGATTAAGGCTAGCTAGCAAGAAGGCTAGCTAGCAAGAAGGCTAACATTACCTCAGTTACACAAAAGTAAATGTATGCTTTAACATCTCAATAACCTGCGCTAATGAGTATGACCTAAATAAACAAATGTAGTAACTTGTGTGCGCAGAGCAAGTCATTTTAGTTTTTTAATCTTTCACCACAAACGCTGCCATGTCGAGTGATGTCAAACCTAACATTACTTCTCGGAGCTCTCAAAAAGCGTTCAGGTGTACTCTCCCACTCGGAGGTCGGAACTTCCCCACTTCCAATACGGAGAGGTTTGATTCAATTAAGCACTAAATAAGTCTGATATCTATCGATAACTAGCTAGCTTGCTTACCTGCATGTAGACTGTTCTTGCGGTTGTTCTCGATTGCGAACTACAAACAAAGCTAAAAATTTTTTTTAAAAAGATGGCAGACCGCAAGATTTTGACAGCAGGGCACAAAGGCCATGGTGGCCGTAGGGCATACAATGATTTTCGGGGCTTCACGGCCAGAGCGAAGGGCTAATTGTGAAATTCTTACGCTACATGTGACAGAAACATACAGGTGAAAATAGCAATTAAAAGGTGAATTTCACACACCTGCGGCGTTTTAAATTGCAATTAGTTTCTGTATAAATAGTCAATGGGTTTGTTAGCATGTACATGGATGCACTAGCAGGCTAGATACTGAGCCATTGGGAGCAGAAAAGAAAGGTCAAAAGACCTGCGTACCAAGGTAATGAAACTTCATAAAGATGGTAAAGGATATAAAAAGATATACAAAGCCTTGCAAATGCCAGGCAGTACTGTTCATTCATTTATTATGAAGTGGAAAATTCAGGGATCTCTTGATACCAAGCCAAGGTCAGGTAGACCAAGAAAGATTTCAGCCAAAACAGCTGAAGAATTGTTCTGGATACAAAGAAAAACCCACTGGTAACCTCAAGAGAAATACAGGCTGCCATGGAAAAAGATGGTATGGTTGTTTCAAAGAGCACAATACAATGATACTTGAACAAAAATGAGCTGCATTGTCGAGTGGTCAGAAAGAAGCCTTTACTGTGCCAATGCAACAAAAAAGCCTGGTAACAATATGCCCGACAACACCTTGATGTTTTGGGGTGTGTGTGAGTTTTAAAGGCACAGGGAATCTCCTTTACAAATGGTAAATTCTCAAAGTTACGCAAACATCTGAGCACAACTCTACATTTACACCTGTGTAGTTACATTTATGATGTAATCTTTATTTTTTGCTGAAAAAGAACATTACAATGAATAATTGTAATTTCTTGGTTAAGGTTTGCAATGATAATCCAAGCGGACTTCCTCATTTTGATTCCAAATAAACTGGCACACACTTTTTTTAGTGTGTGTGGTTTGGCAAAACATTTATATTTAATCAACTATACATTAAGTCTACAGCACAAAAAGTGGAGAAAGTTAAGGGCTCTGAATACTTTCCATTATCCATTTTGCCAGTTCACTCTGATAAGAACACTTTCTTGATACAGCAATAACCTTGTAGATAACATAACATTTTTGGGGATTAATTCAACTATTATAATCCTACATTATAGTAAATGCATTGAGCTTTGGCATTTCAATGTGGCCAAAAACTAGAACTAACAAAAACTACTGATGCGTTCAACTATGTTTAATTACTCAGTCTTTAAATGGAAAAAAACGAATCTTTTGACTGATTAAATTCATTTGGGTCAGTAACACCCAGAGCACACCATTCCCCACTGCCAGTGAACAATAACATTATACAACGTCTCACAAAAGTGAGTACACCCCTCACATTTCTGCATCAGAGCAACCTTAAAAAAAAACAACTCCATTCTGTTATTCATTCTTGTCCTGATATCAAACTCTACTTGTCTGTACTCTCTTTTGTTGTATGTGAGACACCAATTTTTTTACGCCTAGTAGTTATACCTTAGCCTCGTTTAAACCACGTTACGTCAATAACCTATCAGCAATCGCCACCTATTTTGGATGAACGGCTTATAAATAGAATCCTTACGGTTACAGTATCGCACAAAAGTGAGTACACCCCTCACATTTTTGCAAATATTTCATTATATGTTTTCATGTGACAACACCGAAGAAATTACACTTTGCTACAATGTAAAGTAGTGAGTGTATAGCTTGAATAACAGTGTCAATTTGCTGTCCGCTCAAAATAACACAACACGTGGCCATTAACGTCTAAACCGCTGGTAACAAAAGTGAAAATGTGCAAATTGGGCCCAATCAGCCATTTTCCCTCCACGGTGTCATGTGACTCGTTAGTGTTACAAGTTCTCAGGTGTGAATAAAATTTGATGTCATAGCTCTCACACTCCCTCATACTGGTCACTGGAAGTTCTACATGGCTCCTCAAGGCAAATCATTCTTTGAGTATCTGGGAACAAAAATTGTTGCTCTACAGAGATTGCATATAAGAAGATTGCCAAAACCTTGAAACTGAGCTGCAACACGTTGGCCAAGACCATACAGTGGTTTAACAGGACAGGTTCCACTCAGAACAGGCCTCGCCATGGTTGATCAAAGAAGTTGAGTGCACGTACTCAGCGTCATATCCAGAGGTTGTCTTTGGGAAATAGACGTATGAGTGCTGGCAGCATTGCTGCAGAGGTTGAAGGGGTGGGGGGTCAGCCTGTCAGTACTCAGATCATACGCCGCACACTGCATCCAATTGGTCTGCACGGCTGTTGTCCCAGAAGGAAGCCTCTTCTAAAGATGATGCACAAGAAAGCCCACAAACAGTTTGCTGAAGACAAACAGACTAAGCACATGGATTACTGGAACCATGTCCTGTGGTCTGATGAAACCAAGATAAACGTATTTGGTTCAGATGGTTCCAAGCATGTGTTTCGCGCAAACAGGTGAGGAATACAAAGACAAGTGTGTCTTGCCTACAGTCAAGCATGGTGGTGGGAGTGTCATGGTCTGGGGCTGCATGAGTGCTGCCGGCACTGGGGAGCTACAGTTCATTGAAGGAATCATGAATGTAAACATGTACTGTGACATACTGAAGCAGAGCACAATCCCCCTCCCTTCTGAAACTGAGCCGCAGGGCAGTATTCCAACATGATAACGACCACAAAAACACACCTCCAAGACGACCACTGCCTTGCTAAAGAAGCTGAGGGTAAAGGTGATGGACTGGCCAAGCATGTCTCCAGACCGAAGCCCTATTGAGCATCTGTGGGGCATCCTCAAACGGAAGGTGGAGGAGCGCAAGGTCTCTAACTATCCACCAGCTCCGTGATGTCATCATGTGGAAGAGTAGAAGAGGACTCCAGTGGCAACCTGTGAAGCTCTGGTGAACTCCATGCCCAAGAGGGTTAAGGCAGTGCTGGAAAATAATGGTGGCCACACAAAATATTGACAATTTGGGCCCAATTTGGGCCCAATTTGGACATTTTCACCTGGGGGTGTAGTTTTTTTTTTTTTATGGTTGCTCTGATGCGTTAAAACTCAAGTCAAGAAAACGGGTCCCAAATGCAACCATTGGTTCGCAGTCTGGAGCCCTGACAATAGAGAATCCTATCCTATAGATCTATACAGTGCAACTGCACACTAATACAGCAAACTCAATGAAGTATTATCTTGTGTCTGTGCAGGATGCCAATTTGTCTGTGCTAGGTGGTGTGCATTTACACATCTTAGAGGGAACATAGGTTTGCTGTACCCTACCACAAGTGTTAATGTATCATATTTACATTTGGATGTTTGTCTAAGTAGCTGCAGGGATTTATTTCTGCTGTTGAAAAATGAGGAAGAAAAGGTAGCTAGGCTAATAGCTAGGAGATATGCTAATCAAACATTGACTAAATAAAGAAACGTAAAACGAAGGGAAGGTAGACAAACACATTCGCATGTGCAGAGCACAATTACCTTTACATCCATAGTGCCACACAATAAAGGTCAGGAAAAAAATAAAACAGATCTGCATCCATCAAAACAAAAAAGTGTCAAATAGTAGTAAACTAGTGATGGGCAATTCCACCATAAGTGATATTGGGACTCATTTTACACATTAACTGATGTTTTGCAATGTTTGGTTTTTGTTTGGCATACATTCGAAATGAAATAAATCCGGTCACGGTATTTTGAAATTGCTTTATGGTGGAATTGCCCTAATGCACCAGGCTACACATATATTTTACCTTGCAGTTGGGGCTTGACTTCTTGAAGACTCTGAAAAAGGACAAAGGAGAAAGAAAGCAAGACAGATTATATCAACCACATAGATATATAGCCTATATACAAATTAGACATGTTATTTTCACAACTTTGGTCTGGTGTTTTCCAGTTAGCTCTCTATCATGTCCTAGAGGTATAAGGTTACACCCAACATCCTGCATTTGGACAGGATACTCTCTCACAGCAGATAAAGGGTTTTCTTCTAACTGTGACAAAAACATCATTGAATGTGGGTGGATGGATTGGGTTTTTAAGAATAATAACAAAAAATAAATTTATATATATATATATATATATATATATATATATATATATATATATATATATATATATACATACACACATACATACACACACACAAACTAAATATCTTCGAGGTGGAAAAATGAAAAATAAAAACCTTACAATAACCTGGTGGCATAAGTGTGCACAACCTCTTATAACTGGGGATGTGGCTGTGTTCAGAATTAACAAATCACATTCAAACTCATGTTAAATAGAAGTCATGACACACCTGCCATCATTTAAAGTGACTGATTAATCACAAATAAAGTTCAGCTGTTCTAGTAGAACTGGAAATCCCTCCAAAACTGAAGAAAACTGGTCAGGGAGGCTTCCAAGAGGCCTACAGCAACATTAAAGGAACTGCAGGAATTTCTGGCAAGTACTGGCTGTGTGCTACATGTGACAATCTCCCGTATTCTTCATATGAATGGGCTATGGGGTAGTGTGGCAAGACGGAAGCCTTTTCTTACAAAGAAAAACATCCAAGCCCGGCTGACGTTTGCAAAAACAAACAAAGTCCTCCAAAAGCTTGTGGGAAAATGTGTTATGGTCTGATGAAACCAAGGTTGAACTTTTTGGCCATAATTCCAAAAAGGTATGTTTGGTGCAAAAATCAACCAAAGAACACCATACCCACAGTGAAGCATGGTGGTGGCAGCATCATGCTTTGGGACTGTTTTTCTTCAGCTGGAACCGGGGCCTTAGTCAGGGTGGAGGGAATTATGAACAGTTCCAAATACCAGGCATTTTTGGGACAAAACCTTCAGGCGTCCGTTAGAAAGCTGAAGATGAAATTCACCTTTCAGCACGACAACGACCCAAAGCACACATCCAAATCCACAAAAGCATGGCTTCACCAGAAGAACATTAACGTTCTGTAATGGCCCAGCCAGAGCCCAGACCTGAATCCAATTGAACATCTGTGGGGTGATCTGAAGAGGGCTGTGTACAGGAGATGTCCTCCCGTTAAGATGTGCCATGCTAATAGACTCCTACCCAAAAAGACAGTGCTGTTATAAAATCAAAAGCTACTTCAACAAAGTATTAGTTTAAGGGTGTGCACACTTATGCAACCAGGTTATTGTGAGTTCTTGATTTTCCCCCCTCAAATATTTCAGTTTGTTTTTCAATTGAATTGTTCCCGTTATAGGTCACATTAAAGGTGGAAAAAGTTCTGACATGATTTATCTTTGTCTCATTCTTTTACATCACAAGAACCTGGCATTTTAACAGGGGTGTGTAGACTTTTTATATCCACTGTGTATACACACACACACACACATTTAATTAATCCTTTATTTAACAAGGATAGGTTCATTGAGATTAAAAATCGCATTTCCAAGAGCATCCTGGCCAAGAATTGGCAGCCGCAAGTCGTAACATAAAATGTTTCAGTATACAATACAACAAATACAAGTACAAGTATAATCAATACAACCATAAGACAATTACACCATTATTCTGCAGATGTTGACTGAACATAATTAAAAAGTAAGGGAATCAGATTCCAAGTCCATCATCAATGAATTCAAAATGCTAAGAGAGACAAGATCTTGTAGTTTAAAATTAATTTGAAAGGTGTTCCAAGCTGATGAAGCAGAGTACATGAAGGCACGTTTCCCAAAAAAAATTCTGACCGTTGGCACAGTAATTAAAATAACATCCTGTGAGCGGAGACAGTATTCACCACATTTATTATGGATAAATGAACATAAATATAAGGGCAAAAAACCCAATATGGCTTTGTAAACAAAGGCATACCAGTGGCTAAGTCTACGGGATGCTAGGGAAGACCATCCAACTCCAACATATAAAGTGCAATGGTGTGTAAGTGCCTGACAGTTTAAGATAAATCTCAGTGCTCCATGATAAAGGGTGTCAATAGATCTCAAACACTGAGCAGAGGCATTCATAAATAAAATATCACCATAGTCCAGTATAGGCATAAAAGTTTTTTTCTGGCTTTAAGAGAAACAAGCCTTGTTCCTAAAATAAAATCCCAACTTCAACAAGTTGAAGTATATGCAGTTTAAAGGACAAGTCATCAACAATTAAAATTCCAAGATATTTATATGAAGTTACTGTCTCAATCACATTACCCTGGTAGGTAGTTATACATGGAAGATTTAGAGGTTTAGAGGTTTATTTTTTGTTTCAGAGAACAACATTTGTTTGGTTTTTTCCACATTGAGAACAAGTTTCAAGTGACACAAGGTATGTTGAACAGCATTAAAAGCAGTTTGTAAATGTTGAAAAGCATTCTCTAAGGTCAAAGCACAACAATAAATAACAGTGTCATCTGCATAAAAGTGGAGTTCAGCATTTTGTACATTTCTATCTAGATCATTTATATAAATAGTGAGCAAGAGTGGACCCAGTACAGAGCCCTGGGGTACACCATTTAGAACAAACAATGAATCAGATGCAAGCCATTAAATTGCGTGCACTGAGTTCGATTTGATAAATAGTTCGCGAACCAGGAAACAGCGTGCTGAGAAAGACCTATGCTTGATAGACTTTGCTTCAGTATAGTGGAATCTACTGTATCAAAAGCCTTTGAGAGATCGATAAAAAGTAAAACACAATGTTGTTTCTTATCCAGAGCAGTAGTAATGTAATTTAAGACCTTTATGGCTGCTGTTACTGTGCTATGCTTTTTCCTGAAGCCAGATTGACACATGGATCAGATAGAATGAGTATATAAAAACTCCTTTAACTGTTCACTAACAAGGGTTTCAAGGATTTTGGCCAAGGGTGACAGCTTCGAAATTGGCCTACAGTTATTTTAAAGTGAGGGATCACCCCCTTTAAGCAATAGTAAAACAAATGCTGACTTCAATAACTCTGGTATTTCATTACATTCCAGAGTAAGATTGAAAAAGTATTTGTCAATGTTTCAGCTATAAAATCAGCTGCCAACTTCAGAAAGCAGGGATCAAGAAGATTAGGACCTGCAGGTTTTTTTTAGATCTAGGGACTTCAGGGCTTTATGGATTTCCTGGACTGAGAATGGCTAAAAACTGAAAATCTGACCAGATATCACAGGTTCTTCAATACAAGGTAGATCAGAAACAGAAATGGAATCAAACAATTTACCAGATGGTACAAAATGTTTGTTAAAACAATTTAGCATGAGTTTTGTCATACACAGTAATCGAGTCCTTCATAATGCATAATGGCAGTTCATTAGCATGGCTATTAGCAGAAATCAACTTAATAGTTTTCCAAAACTTCTTAAGGTCATTTAAGATTTCAGTAATTACTGATAAAGAAAATACTCAGATTTGGCCTTCCTGAGCAGCAAAGAGCATTTATTACACAGCTGCCTAAATAAAAGCCAGTCAGCATCATACTACACTCACCTAAAGGATTATTAGGAACACCATACTAATACTGTGTTTGATCCCCTTTTGCCTTCAGAACTGCCTTAATTCTATGTGGTATTGATTCAACTGCTGAAAGCATTCTTTAGAAATGTTGGCCCATATTGATAGGATAGCATCTTGCAGTTGATGGAGATTTGTGGGATGCACACCCAGGGCACGAAGCTCCCGTTCCACCACATCCCAAAGATGCTCTATTGGGTTGAGATCTGGTGACTGTGTGGGCCATTTCAGTAAAGTGAACTCATTGTCATGTTCAAGAAACCAATTTGAAATGATTTGAGCTTTGTGACATGGTGCATTATCCTGCTGGAAGTAGCCATCAGAGGATGGGTACATGGTGGTCATAAAGGGATGGACATGGTCAGAAACAATGCTCAGGTAGGCCGTGGCATTTAAACGATGCCCAATTGGCACTAAGGGGCCCAAAGTGTAACCAAGAAAACATCCCCCACACCATTACACCACCACCAGCCTGCACAGTGGTAACAAGGCATGATGGATCCATGTTCTCATTCTGTTTACGCCAAATTCTGACTCTACCATCTGAATGTCTCAACAGAAAGAGACTCATCAGACCAGACAACATTCTTCCAGTCTTCAACTGTCCAATTTTGGTGACTGTCCAATTTTTTCCCTATTTGTAGTGGAGATGAGTGGTACCCGGTAGGGTCTTCTGTTGTTGTAGCCCATCCGCCTCAAGGTTGTGCGTGTTGTGGCTTCACAAATGCTTTGCTGCATACCTAGGTTGTAACGAGTGGTTATTTCAGTCAAAGTTGCTCTTCTATCAGCTTAAATCAGTCGGCCCATTCTCCTCTGACCTCTAGCATCAACAAGGCATTTTCACCCACAGGACTGCCGCATACTGGATGTTTTTCCCTTTTCACACCATTCTTTGTAAACCCTAGAAATGGTTGTGCGTGAAAATCCCAGTAACTGAGCAGATTGTGAAATACTCAGACCGGCCCGTCTGGCACCAACAACCATGCCACTCTCAAAATTGCTTATATCACCTTTCTTTCCCATTCTGACATTCAGTTTGGAGTTCAGGAGATTGTCTTGACCAGGACCACACCCCTAAATGCATTGAAGCAACTGCCATGTGATTGGTTGATTAGATAATTGCATTAATGAGAAATCCTTTAAGTGAGTGTAGATTGGCCCATACTAGATTGTGCTCTCTAACCCCCTCTGTCCGGGGGGGGGCCCCGGACAGGGCCCAACAGGCAGGAAATCAATCCACTCACATTGCCAGGCATCAACCAAAAGGGACCCACCAACCGCAACCACCCTGAATGAGGGCCAAGAATTGGCAGCAGAGAACAGCCCAATTGCACTAGTGCGCAACAGCGAGTCAACAACAAGCCAGTGACTCTTCCCCCGAAAGGCATTGGTGGGAGGGCATCCCAGTGGCGACGAGAGCCCACCTGGCAAGACAGCAAGGGTGGACAGTATCAAGCCTTCTGGTCACCTTCAAACCCCTGGGCCAGACAACACCTAATCGTAAACCGTGCTGTAGAGATTAGTTTTTAGTAGACACTTGAACGTTTGCACAGAGTTTGCATTTCCAACCTTAATTGGCAGATCATTCCACAGTAGTGGACCTATATGAAAAAAGGCCCTGACTCTAGCTGTTTGTTCAGAAATTCTAGGTACAATTAAAAGGCCTGCATCTTGCGATCGTAGGTTACGTGTAGGTATGTATGGCTGGATCATTTCAGCAAGGTAAGTAGGAGCAAGTCCATGTATTGATTTATAGGTAAACAGTAAAACCTTAAAATCAGCCCTAACCCTAACAGGCAGCCAGTGTAAGGACGCTAGTACAGGAGTAATGTGTTCAAATTTTTTTGTTCTAGTTAGGTTTCTAGCAGCCGTGTGCAGCACAATTTAAGTTAATTCATTGATTTGTCAGGGTAACCGGAAAGAAGAGCATTGCAGTAATAGTCTAGAAGTAACGAAAGCATGGATTAGTTTTTCTGCAACAGTTTTGATAGAAAGTTTCAGATGCAATGTTTCAAAGATGAAAATAAGCAACTCTTGAGACATATTTTATATGTTCATCAAAGGAGAGGTCAGGGTCAAGGGTAACGCCAAGGTTTCTTACCATTTTTTGGGATACGACCACGCAGCCTTCGAGGATCACAGATAGATCTGCTAACAACGCTCTTTGTTTCTTGGGTCCTAAAACAAGCATTTCTGTTTTTCTTGAGTTTAAGAGCAAGAAGTTCTCGGTCATCCACTTCCTAATATCTGAAACGCATGCTTCCAAAGCAGCAAATTTTGGGCCTTCTTCATGCTTTATTGAAATACAGAACTGTGTGTCTTCAGCATAACAGTGAAAATTTACATTGTGATTTCGGATTACATCGCCCAGAGGCAGCATATATAGTAAGAACAATAATGGGCCCAGAACTGAACCTTGAGGAACACCAAAGCATACCTTTGACTTGTCAGAGGATATGCCATCCACACAAACAAAGTGATCTCTTTCAGATAAATAAGATTTAAACCAGGCTAGAACATGTCCACGTTGCCCAATATGGGTTTCCAGTCTCTCTAAGAGAAGGGAGTGATCAATAGTGTCAAAAGCAGCACTAAGATCAAGAAGCAACAGGTCGGATGCAGAACCTGAGGCCATTAGAAGGTCATGTTACCTTCACGAGTGCAGTCTCAGTACTATGATGGGATCTGAAACAGGACTGGAGCATTTCATAAATGTTATTTGTCTTCCGGAAGGCATTCAGTTGTTGGGAAACACATTTTTCTAAGATTTTTTAGGGGAACAGGAGGTTCGATGTTGGCCTATAATTGATTAAAATGTTGGGATCCAGATTAGATTTTTTTTAGAAGAGGCTTAATTTAGGCTATTTTTTGTGAGTTTGGTACACATTCGGAGAAAAGGGAGCAATTTATTATGAACAACATTGGATGACCTAGCACAGGAAATAGCTGCTTAAGTAATTTTGTTGGAATCGGGTCTAGCTGACCTAGCTGGGTTTAGAACTCATTACAAATTTAGTGAATGTGTCGAGCGATACGGTATCAAAAAATCCAAGTGTCTCCATTGACACCTGGTAAGGGAGGTTCAGGACATTTTTAGGACAACTGAGATTTTGAGGACCATAACTATTTAAGGAGGAGTCAGTTATTTGTTTTCTAATGGTGATGATCTTTTCATCAAATTAGTTCATGTATTCATTAGAACTAAAGTGAAGACCCACTTGTTGAGCTTTGCTTTTTTATTAAATTTGCAACTGTATCGAAGAGACATTTTGGATTGTTTTTGTTCACCTCAATCAGGTTGGAGAAATAAGCTGATCGAGCAGACGTGAGTGATTTTCGGTATTGTAGTGTACTGTCTATCCAGGTTAATCTGAATACTTGGTGGAGCGCCACTTTTGCTCCAATTTTCTGGAGGCTTGCTTAAGTGCTCTAGTATTGTCTGTGTACCAGGGAGCAAGTTTCTTGTTGCACATTTCTTTTGTTTTTAGTGGTGATACCGGGTTTAATGTATTTCACAGTGTTGAGTTTAGATCCTCGATTTGATTGTTTACATATTTATTTACTCTGTTGTTAATGAGCGAACTTGTAAGAATATCATTTTTTTGTAGTCCGAGAATTTATAGTACGGCTTTTGAAACTCATTGTTTGCGGAGCAAGTGGATTTCTTGTTTTAATGGTAAGTGTAATAAGACAGTGATCCCATAATCCAAGATTTGGGGGGGAAATTATTAGATCTACAATATCTATTTCTCGTGACAGGACTAAATCTAAGATGTGATTGTGGCAATGTGTTGGACCTGAGACATGTTGGTTAAAACCCATTGAGTCAATTATGGCTTCAAAGGCTTTTTGAAGAGGATCATTGGACTTTTCCATATGAACATTGAAATTGCCAAAAATTAGAATACTATCTGCCATGACTACAAGATTAGACAGGAATTCTGGAAACTCATTGAGGAACATTGTGTATGGCCGGGGGGCCTATAAATAGTAGCTATGTAAAACGATTTATTGGCCTGGTTAACTTTCATGAGTAAAACTTCTAAATAATGAAAATCAGTGATGTGTTTGAGAGTAAATGTATGTTTACTGTCATAAATATCAGCAACACCCCCTCCTTTTCGGGATGCACAAGGGATATGATCCCTAGTATAGCCAGGAGGAGAGGCCTCATTTAAAGCAATGAATTAATCAGGCTTTAGCCATGTTTCAAATAAACCAATAACATCTAGTTCATGATCAGAGATTAATTTACTGCAACTGCCTTTGGAGCAAGGGATCTAACATTTAGGAGTCACATTTTGAGATGCAAGGTGATAGTTATTTTTATTTTATTTGTGACCGAGGTGGAGGAAGGCTTCATCTTAATAAGGTTGTTTTTGTTAGCACTACGTTGTTTAACTTTTCTCAGCCTGGAACGAGTCAGTGTCAATAGGCAAACCTGTACTAACTACTCTGGCTATGCTATCAACAGACTCCACTATGCTAGCAGCCTGGCTAACAGCCTGCGGCCTGACCTTCACCCTCTCTCATGGTGAGGCTATAGGAGTGAGACTCCTGTCAATGTTCCTAGATAAATGAAGAGCACCACTCCAGCTGGGATGGAGTCCGTCGCTCCTCAGCAGATCAGGCCTGGCCCTATTTCTGGGAGAGTCCCAAAAAGAAAGCCAGTTATCTACAAACTCTACCTCCTGCGACAGGCAGAACTCTGTTTTCAGCCAGCGATTGAGTTGCGCATGTCTGCTGTAGAGCTCGTCCCCACCCCTAGCTGGGAGGGGGCCAGAGACAATTACTCGATGCTGACACATCTTTCTAGCTAGTTTACACGCTGATGCTATGTTCTGCTTCGTAACCTCTGACTGGTTCATCCTAACGCCGTTGGTGCCAACGTGAATAACAATATCTCTGTACTCTCTATACTTGCCAGTTTTAGAATTTGCTAGAACCAGCCCCAGATTTGCAGCTACGTCGGTGGCTCTGCGCACCGGTAAATAGTGTATGATCGCCGGCTGATTCTTTAGTCTAATACTGCGTGTAATGGAATCGCAGATGACAAAAGTTTTTAGTTTTTCAAGGCCATCGGTAGAACATGCCTGCCGATCATTACCCTCCGAAGATGGCTCGGGCCTTGACTCCGACTCCAGTTGGTAAAACCTGTTGAAAGTCTCAGTTGGATTTAGCAACGACTCAGGTTTAACTGTTCAACTGCAATTCTTCTCAGTGACTAAGAGAAAGTTATTGCCCGGCTGCAGGAGCTGTGCCGGGGTGCTAACAAGACTATTGTTTCTTCCTGGTGGCACAGACGCACTTTATCTATTTCTACAATAACATTGACATTTGTGCCTGAAGCCGAGCCTCTAACTCTGCTATCTTTACCTGAAGACGATAGTTCTCCTCCGTGTTGTAACTACAACAATTACAGTGATAAGGCATTTTAATGATACTTAGCGATGGGTGTTCAGAGGTGAGTAATTCTGTTAATTATGTCCAAAAAGAGTCCCAGTGTAGTAAAGTTGGGTAAGAGGTCAACAGATGAAAAATATGGCATTGGTAAACTCTTAAAGTACAATTTGACCAATTAGTTTAAATAGAATAAATTAGAAAAAAGTTTGGCAAGTAGCCAGGTAGGTAACAGCAGGCAGCGTACAGCACGTCAACAATCCCACAATGCAATTGGTAAGTAGTACCTCAAAGGTAATTTGATTTTTTTTTTTTATTGTTCAATTCTGGCTTTACTGGCAGAGGGATACAGTGATCGTCAGGTTGCTTCCATCCTGAACATTTCAAAGACGGTCAAGCAACAGACATTGGTGACAACAAAGCTACAGACTGGCAGAGGGCGAAAGACTGTCCACTAACCGAGATGACCGTCAACTCATTCGAATGTCACTCAACAACCGTAGGATGACATCAAGTGACCTACAAAAAGAATGGCAAACAGCAGCTGTGGTGAAGTGCACAGTGAGGATGGTTCGAAACAGGCTCCTAGGGACAGGGCTGAAGTTGTGCAAAGCTAGAAAAAAAGACCTTCATCAATGAGAAGAAAACAAGAGCCAGGCTGAAGTTTGCAAAAGACCATAAGGATTGGACCGTAGAGGAATGGAGTAAGGTAATATTCTCTGACGAGCATCTTCTCAGCTTTGCCCAACACCTGGTCGTCTAATGGTAAGACTGAGACCTGGAGAGGCCTACAAGCCACAGTGTCTTGCACCCACTGTGAAATTTGGTGGAGGATCGGTGATGATCTGGGGATGCTTCAGCAAGTCTGGAATCGGGAAGATTGTCTTTGTGAAGGACGCATGAATCAAGCCAAGTACAAGGTTATCCTGGAAGTACACCTGCTTCCTTCTGCTTTGACAATGTTCCCCAACTCTGAGAATAGTTTTTTCCAGCAGGACAATGCTCCATGCCACACAGCCAGGTCAATCAAAGTGTGGATGGAGGACCACCAGATCAAGGCCCTGTCATGGCCAGCCCAATATTTCATTTCATGGCATAAGAACGAATTTTTTTCTTTTCATGAGAAAATAACATGCTGTATAAATGTAATTCAGGAATGAAAGAAAAAAGTAACTATCAATAGTTACAATAACTACAATAACTAAACTTTTTATCAAGTGAAAAGACGAGAGAAGTGTGGAATCTACCAGAAATAACGAATAAATGTCGTTGCTCTCAATAGATTCGAACTTAGGTCTTCCACATCAGGCACGGTCTTTAACCACTACGCCACAGCATTAAACGTTTCAGCAGTCGCTAAACTCAGTTGAGTTTAAGTTTACCTCCACCATAGCATCTAACTGAACTGTATTGCTTTGCCACTGGCCGTTTTAACAGCTTATTAGCCAGTAATAGGCTAACTAGTATCTACTAACTTCCTAGGAATAATCATAAGAATTGAGCAATTGCTAGTGAGACTGAAGATTAACTTTCCCATGCCAGAAACAGTCGCAATATAACCATATACAGTTTCAGTTAAGGCTTACTATAACGTAACTACTGTATGTTAAGCCAGCAAATGCGTTTGTCTATCCTGACCCAAAATGCATGCACGGATACGTACTTCAAAAATCCACCAGAAGCAGTTGCAATATAACCGTAAACTGTTTTATTTCAGGCTTACTATAATGTAGATACTAACGGTTTTAGCCAGCGAAGTTTTCGTCTATATGGAATAAATCATAATGCGTTCCGTTCTTCTCCTCCGTGCCAGTGGCCTTCGAGGTTGGTAATGACACCCAACAGCAGCCTGGTCCAGACCCTGTTCAAGACCCTGGTGAGGGCAACAAGCAGACAAATGAGCTTCCCTTGAATGGTTTATTACTGTTGGTGCTGTAATTCTTTGGTTGTGCAAACCCACAGTTCCACCAGCTGCCCGGGTCACTGGTCTTAGACAATCCATTGGTGAGGAAGACGAATGTTGAGGTCCTGGGCTGGCATGCAGTCTGCGGTTGATGTACTGCCAGTCTCTAAAACAACGTTGGAGGCGACTTGAATGAACATTAAATTCGGTAACAACAGCCCTGATGGAGATTCCTATAGACAGCATGCGGAATGCACGCTCCCTCAAAACTTATTTATAATGCGTGAAAAAGCTGTGCATTGTAGAATGAACTGTTATAGGTAATGATCATGCGGCTTCTTGACATGCAAACAAACATGTGCACAACATTTGAGAAAAATAAGGTGTGGGTATGGAACATTTCTGAGATTTATTTTGGCAGATGAAACATGGGAGCACTTTTGTTGCATTCACCCCCACCCAGTATAGTTAAGACTTCTACTAACATAACGCAAGAGAACAATGTAGATTGTAGAACTATAGGAGTCCTAAAGTATTGCATGCCTAAATATCACATTTCCAATGTGTCTCGTACCTTATGCCATACAAGGAAGTGCAGGCTATTTAAAAAACTCGAATTTGATTTACTGGAAAAAGCTGTTTTGCAAGGCAGTGCTTTACACCACTGTACTAGTTTCAGGCCCTCAATAGCAATGTACAGTATCTCAGAAAAGTGAGTACACCCCTTACATTTTTGCAAATATTTATAACACAAAATGTCCAAAGATGACCAAATTTAACACATCTGCTCCCCATTCACACCTGAGGCCTTGTAACACTAACGAGTCACATGGTGTTTGGGCCCAATTTGGACATTTTCACTTAGGGGTGTACTCACTTTTGTTGTCAGTGGTTTAGACATTAATGGCTATGTGTTAAGTTATTTTGAGGGGACAGCAAATGTACACTGTTATACAAGCTGTACACTTAGTACTTTAAATTGTAGCAAAGTGTCATTTCTTCAGTGTTGTCATATGAAAAGATATAATCAAATATTTACATAAATGTGAGGGGTGCACTCACTTTTGTGAGATACGGTATAAACCTGATAAATTTTTGCTATATGCAACCAAAATCATTGTGCCGTCGTGAAAATCCCACATTGCAAACCAAAAAGCTTGTATCATAAGACTAAGTTACTGTTAATAATAGTTGCAGTAAAGTATTAAAAATGTATACATTTATTTTTTTTTAAAGGATAAATATACTAATACTGTGAAAAATGTTATTAATATCGCTGAATTGTGCAATGGCCATACATTGCTGCAAGCAGCCTGCTTTCAATAAACAGGAACAAAAAAATGACAAATGGAAAACAGTTATTATTTCTAACATTCATTATTATACTGGAAAACAAACACGACTCAGGCTAAAAAGGAATAGTAAGCCTATAATTATCTTTAGGCTATAACTGCGAAGATAAGCTTCTCTTTCCCACCAACTCTGCCATTGTTTTTTTTTAAAGATTTAGGACAGAGTGCTACTGGCATGTTGACAGTTTGACAGTTTGGTCACACCCTAAAGCAGAAACTGTCAGAAAGTAGCCTAACAGGAGATAGAGTGCTCTTACCCAAATAATAAAGCTTAATATAACAAGCTTAATATAACAATGCACTTGATAGGGAAGAAAGAGTTCTGACCCAAATAACCAAGCTTAATATCACAATGAACTTGATAGGGCTAAGCCTACTAAATAACACTTTAAAAGGCATGCAAATAATTGATATCTGTGTTTTTATGTAGGCTACAAGAGCATATATAACCCAGCACTACTGAAAAAAGTCTCAGGGCTATAAAAGTGTTTTACCTTCATACCATCTCCATAGGTCTTTTTTTCGAAAAGCGATGGTGTGATAACCAATCGGGACTAGGGATGTTAATGATTAGTCGAAGATCGATTAATTGTTAATAAGAATTTGATCGACGTAGGCAATATCCGTTTAGTATTAATTGAGAACACAACGTAACTAGTTGGGCGGGGAACCATCTGAATAATTTACAGCGGTATAATCCAATGAAAGATTAAGTGAGCAAAATAAGCGTGGCTTGTGATCATTTAGATTTTGTTTTATTATCAAGTTCACTGCAAATACTATGCGTTAAAGTAACACAACGACTACGCCAATTGTTTGATTACTTGACAAACAGACATCGTCCTCTTCTCACATGAACATTACATCAATGTTCACTAGAAACAACTGCAATCAACAACAGGCAGAGGATAACAAGAGATTTGCCAGGAAAGAGAGATGATTCCAATAAATATTATTGACGGTGACGATTTTATGCGGTTAATGAATTAACCGGGATATAGCATTCCATTGCGAGGCAGAGTCACCGGCAGCATAGAAAGGCAATACTGAGATCAACTAAATTTCTGCAAGATATTCTACCACCGCTGGATCAAAATCCAACGGACTGGTGGAAGGTAGGCCAAATGAAGGAAGATTCCCCCAGCAATACATGCGCATCTCCGCGACATCAGTGCCATCCAAGCCGGTGTTTTCACCTGCTGGACAAAGTTGTAATACCTTGAATTCCTAAAATCAGAAACAAGCTATAGTGATCACACTCACTCAGCTTATATTCAGTTAGATTGTCTTCTTGCTTCCAAAAAGGAGTAACACTCTAAACTCACAGAGAATGTTACCAGCAAAAGTGTTTTTTAAGTACAAATGTAAATTTTCTATCAGATATATTTTTTGGATACTGTCCTGAGATCAAACATCTACAATGAGGAAAAAAATTATTTTATCCCCTGCTGATTTTGTACGTTTGCCCACTGACCAAGAAATGATCAGTCTATAATTTTAATGGTTTATTTGAACAGTGAGAGACAGAATAACAACAACAAAATCCAGAAAAACACGTCAGAAATTTAATAAATTGATTTGCATTTTAATGAGTGAAATACGCATTTGATACCTCTGCAAAACATGACTTAGTACTTGGTGGCAAAACCCTTGTTTGGCAATCACAACTACAAGAGTCCCCGCCCCGTCTCTTGCTGGGAATGTTGCCCTTCTACTCATTCATTTTGATTTTCATATTAAAACTTTTGTTGTTTCCTACCCATTATATAATTTATATGCATTTAAAATTTGACGACTTCCCCTCTTTGTCATGTAGTGTGAAAAAACGTAATTATATATTTTTTTAAAGACATGAATATTCACAATAAGGTGAATGATAAATTATATTTTTCATTTAGAGTATTTGATCAAATAATGATGTATGCTTTAGACATGTTTCAACCGTCCCTGGCATGTGTTACAACCGTCCCTGTACACTGGGACGGTTCTAACAGTGGAGTGACTGTATTTAAATACATTTTGCAAACTGAACATATTTTATAAAAACCCTTAAATACATTGTTTCAGTAGTTGACATATTGAAGTTGATAATAATAGCAAATTTGCCATTCCAATGCAAATGGTTTTTGATTTATTGGGAAAATTGCAAAATGCGTTACAACTGTCCCTAATCTCACCTACCCCCATGTGCTCGTGACACGCCCCTGAGCATTTTTGAAATTAAAAATCAATAGGCTTGCTTGGAAATCAGATCAGCTTGCCGTCATTTAGTAATCAGAGTCCAAAGACTTCATTTTAAGTTGTTTTTTAATAAAGAAAAAAACGTTTCTGGTTTTTGGGGATCGTTTGTTTATATTTGATATGGCTGTATAAACTATTTATAGTATATCTGCAGAGCGCGTTGTTGGCCTCATTTAAAATGTAGTAGGCATACTCATCCAAAAACTGAGTCCGAATTATAGTTTATTTTTAAATACAGGTATAAGCTTAAAATGAAATTTTTCATTGATCTTTTAACTATTTCTGTTTTAAAATATATCGTTTCCGTTTTTAATGGAGAAAGGAGGTATAATAGCATTGCACTCGTTTTCATCTACATGGTGTCAAATACGTCCACGTCTTGTAAAAACAAAGATTTTATTTATGAAAAAAAATTACACATTTGAGATTTTGCATCATAGAAA
Source organism: Esox lucius (assembly GCF_011004845.1). Taxonomy (NCBI): domain Eukaryota; kingdom Metazoa; phylum Chordata; class Actinopteri; order Esociformes; family Esocidae; genus Esox; species Esox lucius. Next base: position 21,544,277 of record NC_047575.1, on the reverse strand, counting down.
TGTTTTAATAAGATGAATTGGTTGATTGATCTTTGACGATGTCGACCGTCGATTAAGGAAAAATGTGCAACTCTAATCGGGACACATCATGCCGTATGTGCATGCTCGGCTGCTTTGAAGTTACAACCCTGTTTCCAAAAAAGTTGGGACACGTAAAACACCAATTAAAACAGAATGCAATGATGTACAAATCATTTATTATAATATTTAATTGAAAATAGTAAGTTAACCTCAAATAGCATATATAAACTGTATGGCTTTTGCCACTGGCCGTTTTATCCGCTTATTAGCCAGTAATAGGCTTACTACTATCTACTAACTAATTGGAATAGTCTTAAGAATTGAGTAAGCTAGCGAGACTGAAGATTAAATGTTCCCTGCCTAAGCTATTTCATTTCATGGCACAAAAACATTGTTTTTCTTTCATTCGTGAATGACATTGATACAATAACTTTCAATACAGGTGACGATAAATTATTTTCACGTCAATCGTGGAAACCCCTACTCTTTTACTGCCCAAGGGGTTTTGATAAAGCCTATACTACCCCCAGAAGCACGCACGGATGCTGCATAACTGTAAACAGTTTTACTTTAGGCTTACTATAATGTAGCTACTGAATGTTGTAGCCAGCGAAGTTTCTGTCTATCCGGAACAAATCCTAATGCGTATTTTGTTTTGACTATGAGGAGATTCAAACGCGGTCTGCTTCTCTAACCACTATGCTATTTAACAAGGGGTTAGTATCAGTCAGTCAGTCAGAAAGATACATTAGCTCTTCTTGGCCAGCTCTGCTCATATAGTCTCAGTTTTAACATTTGATATGTCATTATTTGTTCTATTGTCTATTGAATATAGGGTTTAAATGATTTGCACATCATTGCACTCTGTTTTTATTCACATTTTACACAGCATCAGTTGGTTGGGAAATGGGGTTGTAAAACAAATTGCTAAATAACGTTTTATGTTTTAACATCATAAGTAGAGACATTTAGGATCTACAAAGACACAAGCAAGCAGAATCTGACAAAAATGCTTATTTACATTAAATTATACGGAAGTATACATATATCGCCTATAGTCAAGTGATTAACATTTCTCCCAAAACACCCAATGAGCAACATGGTCTAGGCGTGCAGACTGTCGCGAGGTGTCCAATTTCACTTCCATCATTATATTCAACTTTTTCCATGCCCTCTTGTTGCCTCCCACGCTTAACTTCGCTCACTCTTCACCCCTTGGCTCCACCTACGTAGCGTTCTACCATTGACAATTTATTGAAACTCTGCTTTGAGGACTGCAAAAGTCGTCAAAACAGACTACAAAAGTCGTGTTTGAATGTTATATTAGGATATTCCCTTTGCACATGAAACCAAAATGAATCTAAATAAAGTTGTTAGGCAATAATGCATTCTTTATAACATGTCTTAACAGCATCCGCACTGGTGTATGTGCACACAGTTTGATTTATATTATATCAGTATATTCTTTGAGTCGTACAAGTTGAGACTTCACATGCAAATGTAATATCCATAACACTGGAATTGTTCTGATACAGATCAACAACACTGCATTCTAAACTGACGGACAGCAGTGCCACCACAGAGTAGCCTAAGCTTACATATAACCTAGCCCTAAAACAGGTACTCTAAACCCCCGAATTTAGCCCAGACTCAAAAGATCAGTTACACACCAAATTCTCATCACTATGATTGGTTCACGCATTACCAAGTGGTGTACAACCCAGTATGTGAACAAGGAGGATATTAACAAATTAATCGAACAAATAGATCTCCATAGCCCACTGTAACACATTGGGGATATCTAGAATATCTTTGCATATAACACCCTCCAAGCGAAAACTCTAGAATAAGGCAATGGAGGGATAACTAAATTGTCAACTAGGAGAGGAAGCTGGATGCTTTACTCTATCCTACCAGCGTTGGGGAATATAAGCTCATTAGCAGCATATGGTAGTAAAGTTGACTTAGTATATAATTTTGAGGCAGTTTGTGTAGTAGTTACTATGGTGGATGTGTCCACGGCACAAGCCCAAGGTAAGGTGTCTTACATTCTCGGCACATGATTGGATGTCCTTGGCCTAGAGGCCTGCAGTTTCTTCATTCACGGGCCAGTGCTAAATTTCGTGCCTGCCCATAACAGCCAAATTTCCGACCCCTCAAACACAGGGCTGACCTTAAGACAAACTCACTGCTGACCCAGTTTTCTTTCATTGAAAATTAAGCATTGATTTGGACCTCACAGGAAAACCTTCAAAAACTGCCTAGTCCTGGAAATAAAATGATGTGAGGCTGTTAAGCTAGCAGCTTTTTTAAATGTATGGTGGTTAGCTAGCGTCAGACACATAACTCCCTATAGTGAAGGGATAGATGAGACTTTGAAGGTTATTGATGCCGCTGCTTCTTTCTCTTGGCATCTTAGTTGATAGCCAGGTTGTTAAGAGTTTGGCCAGCTGAGTGGCCTTCATGTGTTCAAGCACCATTGACTGCACAGCCTGTATAGAATCCTATCCCCTTACACCTCAAGGGGGATTTAAATGATGAGCAACATTCGCTGTACCCCAGGCAGGAATCAGCCTCTTCATTGAATGATTAGACTGCCCACGGAAAGCCAATCGGTAGCAAAGCACGTAGCAGTGATTTCACATCAGCATGCCCAACAATAAACAGTAATCACAAGTACACTCATCGGCCACTTCATTAGATACACCTTAACCTACTTACACTTCAAGATTCAAAGCTTTGTTCAGAGATGCCCTTCTGCTCACCATTGTTTTAGAAAGGTTATTCGAGTCTGTGGCCTTTGTCAGCTTGAATAAGTCGTGCCATTGTCCTCTGACCTCTCACATTAACCACGTGTTTCGCCCACAGAACTGCAGCTTACTGGATGTCATACAACGGTCAAAGCCATTTAAATCATTCGTTGTTCAGATTCTAAAGTTTCATGCCACAACAACTAAATCTTTTGACCATATCTGAATGTTTTGTGTTATCAAGCAGCTGACATTTTTAAGCAGTTGGTGTGTGTATTTGGTACATTATCTGGACACACTTTTGAAGTAGGTTTACATTTCGTTTGCATGAACATGTATATCTAGGCCTGCATGCATGAAATAATACTGTGTACTATTAAAACACAGGTCAAATTACATCACCCAGGGCCAAACTGATTATTATCAGTCAACTTATCACTTGTGTTAAAAGTCCATAAATGTAATATGTAGTGACTAATTTAACCAGAATTCCAAACAGCACATCAATAACGTAGATAGCCTATTTGTTCACTGTAATTATTTTAGTTGGCCAGTACTAGCTGTAGAAAGCATCGATACGAGTACCTTACCCACCACCACGGTGGCCATCATCATATCATCATCACAGTATTTAACCCCACCCTGCAGCTAACTGTTGGCTTAACCATGCTTGTTTAAACTACTCTAAGTGGAACTAACGTTGGTGAGTTAAACTAGAAATGCCATCACCGTAAAATCATATGTACGATAGGAATATTCAGATGAAAAGCGAAGCATCTCCCGCCCGAATAATTACTAGTCAGATACACCGATAGTTAATGTTAGCTGCTTCTGCTAAACGTTACCTCCTAGCTACCTAGTCCTAACCTATATGAACCAACTGATTTAATGAATCAGGCCATTGAAATCCTACGAGTGTAGACGTTGTGGCATACAAGCACCTCAGAAAATGTACTATTTAACTTATCTTCTTATCTCGGTACTTAGCCAACGTAGGGGGGTGGTCTCGATTGATGCTAATAAAGACCCTAGCAACGTAGCCAGTGGTGCCATCAGCTTCACACCACATACAAACAACATAGCTTGCTACATTAGTTAGCTAGCTACAAAACAGGGAATCAGAAAATACGACATTGTGGGAATGCATCCTTACCTAGTACCCGCCTTGTCCCCCATCTCCCCGGCAGGCTAGATGGGTGGTAACAGATAAAGCGCTGTTTTTCTGTTTATTTTATGCTGTGTTTTACTCCACCCTCGCAAGATAATTTGTTCGCTGGCGCTGGCTTCCGTGCCTTTTTGCTTCCGCAAAAACAGGAACTCATCGTACAGCGCTGATGAAGATAAGCTTTGGAGACATATAGCATTGCGCAATAGCTACGCACAATCAGAAGGCGCTACGCCTAAAAGTTTGGGTGCTTTTGAGGATGCAACATTGCTGATAGAATTCCAGTGTAAAAGTTGTACAGAAGACCAAAGGCAAAAGATACATTGATTACACCAAATGTGTGCATTTTTCCAGATAATCGCAATGTATGTGACATACATTAAAGAAACTAATTAATGCATAATGTTTCTACACATATTTATATATTGTCCTACATGATTTCCCATGTGACATAACAATTACCATTCTGAAAACACAGAGGTAGTTTTTTTATTAGTAGCAGACGCATTTGTTTTATTGCGTTACTATATAAATAAATAAACATTTCATAATGTCCCTTAACCTTTTCAAGCAGTCACGATCAGGATCCACATTGACAGGAACCAGTCTGAGTGATCAATGTGTTTTTGTCCGTATTAGATACGGATTGTATAAGAGTCTGAATGGGTCACATAGCGCACCCAGCGTTGTGATGCTCCAGGCTGTATAGGGGACAGGCGGAGGAATCTAATTTGCAGTCCTGTGCAGGTGTACTTCGGCAGCTCAAAGCTCAGACTGATGGATCCTACTTCCTGTAGCGAGGCTGAACTAAGACCAGGGACCTCGAGCTGAATGTAAAGATAGAGTGGAAATGGTCAGCATGTTGGTCAATAATTAAAAAACTACTATTAGGAACATATAATCTAGCTTGAAGAACAGGATTTCTGCTACTAAAATAAACATATCCACAATACAAAACCAAAATATTTTACAAAATGCTATGTAGTGTAGTGAACTATTGTGCCATTGTAATCACTATAAAAATAATCTTTAAGATATCCCCAAAATATTTTTTACAGCTTTCTTAAACAGACTGACGAAACACAAAAGTTAAATACTAGCGCATGTGGAAAGCAGGGGATTTGAGAGAGCTTAACCAGGTAAGTAGGTTGAGAAGTTATTCAATATTGTTTCAAGCAATCTCATGGATTTTAGAACCTTATATACACCTAATAATGTTATCTATAATCTGACAACAAAAAACTGAAGTGAAGTGATTCTTCCAGATTGTTTTACTGATTATGTTAAGTCACCTTGAACAGGGCAGAGAGCTGGGCACCCCCAGGGAAACGAGGGATCTCCCAGTGGACAGCCTTGTTTTGTGGCTGCAGCTCAGCACTCTGGTCAGGGCTGCTCAACTCCTGAGAGAGACTGGAGAACAAAGAGTATGAGAAGAGAGGGAGAGCGGGGTTATTATTTACTAATGGGTACACATGGTACGAGACAAAGAGAAAGATAAAGAGAAAGTGAGAAAAAGAAAGGGGGTTCTCACCTTAGTGATCCCTTGGGTATCGGTATTGTTATACTAACATTAATGGCAGCGCTGTAAGAGAAACGATATTCAGTGACAGAAAGGTACCTATGTTACAGCCCAGTTAGAAATGGCAAGGACAATCAGACTGTCTAACAAACTATATATTGTTAAAATGTAGAAAATGTATGTTAGCAAATCAGCATGGAGCAATGGAGAACTGACCTCTTTGGGGGCAGGTCACATCGGAGCTTCAGGTATATCAACAACCTAGAAAGAAAGCGCAAGTTTGTGGTTAGTCGTTAAGACGTAATTCCAGAACACTAAAGTGAAATGTGAAAGTTAAAATGATCATCATGAGCAAGATGAGGTAGCATCTGTGTTTAAGACATATCAAGATGTTTTGATAAAGGGTTTTCTACAGAAAGAATGAACAGTGTTCTGAATGATGAGGCGTTCTGTACCTGCCACCAGTGTCCCTCTCAATAGAAGAGAACAGACGGAATGGAGGAGCTGTGGGCAGGTCATCACACAACTGGTACTGCATCACTGTTTGCTAAGGACAAAACAAGTATTTGTGAGAAACAACGAGAGAACATATTTGTTTACGCAAAGGTGTGTTTAAATAAATTCCATGACCACCTCTCCTTGGCTGGGACACAATTTCAGGATTCTGTAGGTGTCAAACTCATCCAGCCGGACTGCCTGGTGAAAGCTGCACTCATCCACACGAACAGCTGCCCCATAGCCTGAGAGATGAAAGGAGAGAGTGGGGGAAGGGGAACGATACTTTTATGTTATGCTTGGATATCAATGACAGATTTAAAACAAGAATGTGCACACATTTTAATCTCTATGGGTATTCACACCAATGACTACTCTTCCACAACACAGAGAAGAGTACAATTTAAGATGTTTTATGTCATCCATTATATCAAGAAATGCTATGGCAGAGAATAATACATTTCAATCCCACAGCATCATTCTCATCCAGTAGTGTAGTAATCAGGTCACCATACATTCAGCCAGTGATTAAACTGAAAGAATACTATTGACTGATCTAGCCAGTGAAGCATGTAGTATTTTCAAGGGGTGCACAGCAGACCTCTCAGCTGGGACTTTCCAATGCTGAACTCTTCATTCAGTCCAATCCTCATCTCTACGAAAAGGGTAGGGCGCAGAGGAGACAAGGGAGACAATGAAATATAAAATAAAAATCACTTTTTTATTCTTTATTTGACTGGATAGTGTGGAAAAGAGCAGTGGGCCTGTCTCAAACCCACATTGCAGCATACATGTGTTCCAGAGGCAGCAGCTTAGACCATTGGACCAATCGACACCGAGGTGAGGAGAATGTGTAAATATAAAAACGGTCAAGCATGAAGGAATTGCAACCTTTTAGGGCTTATTTACTCCGCCTTCTCTTGAGGCAAGCGTAAAACGGCAAACTTGAAACAAGAAAGCTCACCGGAGCAGCTTGGCATGTAACACTTCACTCTGATCTCTCCCTCAATGTCTGCCTTCATCAGGACTCCCTGAAGAGCAGTAAGACAATATATCATTTATAACACTGTTATACTGTATACCCATTCAGAAATATGAAAACATAATGATGTTTAATGTAATACTCACGTTGGCACCAATGACAACAGATATCCTTTCAATCACATCCACAAATATCTCATTTTTACCTCCCTGAAGACCAAATTGAAAAGACAAGTTGATTAATAGATAAACCATCACTGATCAACACACTAGTACTCAGGGTTAGCCAATAAACCCAGCAGTAGGTGCGTTCCATACCTGTTCTCCTCTGCTGGACATGATGGGCCGTGTGGCAGCTACACTGGGGGCCACTTTATTTTGCTGGGTGTCTGCTCCAAACTGAATAAAAGAACCAAGTACAGCTGAAAATGTCCTTGTTAGGTTGAAAATCTGGAAATCACGGCACAACCAAATATCAGTGTGTGCCGATGCAGAGGTGTCTTACCAGACCCACGTTACTGAGGTCAAACAGGCTGAGGGGCTTGGCGCTGACTGCCTCAGTCTGGATGAAGTTCTTCAGGATGTCAGTGGAGGTTGTCTGGATGTATCCAAAGTCCTGATGGGGATGAAGTTACAGAATGTGGGGATGATACAGAGCATTGAGAATGGGGATAAGGTGGAGTGGAGAGAAGCACAGATAACCCAGGCACAGATAATGATGTGTAAGTGAACAATGAGCCAAATCTTTACTAGTATTCTGATTATCCTCATTATTGTAAGCAATAACCATTATAATAAAGCCACCTCAATATTTACAGCCATAGGTGATCCTATATTTAGAAGCTGATCCATAGTCAGTATTTTGCAATAATTATAATATTACAGTAGGGTTTGAATTTAGTGCTGGACACATTTCTGTAGTGGAAATCACTGCATGGTCTCAGGAACACTTCAGAAAACCACTGTCTGTGAACACAGTTTGTTGCTGCATCCACAAATGCAAGTTAAAACTCTACCATGCAAAGAAGAAAACATAAATAAACAAAATCCAGAATCGCTTCCGCATTCTCTGGGCCAGAGCTAATTTAAGATGGACTGTGGTGAAGCGGAAAACTGTCCTGTGGTCTGACAAATCAAAACAAGAAATTATTTTTGGGAACCATGGACATCGTGTCCTCTAAAAAGGGCTAAAAATGAAAGGGACCATCTAGCTTGTTATCAGTGCACAGAGCAAAAGCCAAAATCGGTGATGGTATGGGGGAGCATTAGTGCACATGGCATGGGTGACTTGCACATCTGTGAAGGAACCATTAATGCTGAACAATATATACAGGTTTTGGAGCAACATATGTTGTCATCCAGACAACATCTTTTTCAGGGAAGGCCTTGCTTATTTCAGCATGACAATGCCAAACCACATTCTGCACGTATTGCAACAACATGGCTCCTTAGTAAGAGTCCATGTGCTAAACTGGCCTGTATGTAGTCCAGACCTGTCCCCCATTGAAAACATTTGGCACATTATTAAATGAAAAACACGACAAAGGAGACCCTGAACTGTTATGCAGCTGAAATCCTATATCAAGCAAGAATGGAAAAACATTTCACATGGTCTCCTCAGTTCCCAAATGCATATATTGTGGTAAAATAAAGAGAAGATGCCGCACAGTAATAACTTTACAGTAACAACCTTTTTGAAACTTGTAGCTGGCATCTAATTCAAAATGGGCCAAAAACTACAATTTCTCTTGTTCAACATTTGATATGCTGTCTTTGTACTATTTTCAATTAAATATACAGATGAAATTATTTGCACATCATTGCATTGTGTTTTTATTTACATTTTACAAAGCATCCCAACTTTTTTGGGAACGGGTTGTATTTGGCAAACATCCTCTGTGTGTGGGGTTTTGGGAAATTCACATTATATCTTTGGTTGTTGATGGAAAGGTTCTTTGCCCAAAACACCTGTATGCCTACATTGGGAAACCAGGCCCAGGACCTAAGACTTAAAAAGGGCCAAGTAATAGAAATAAGAGACAGGATACTCACCACCACTTCATCCAACACCTCATATATGAGAGCAAAGTTCATCCGGACAGACTTCTCTGACAGACAGCCACAGTAATCCTTAATCAGAGCTGTTAACCTGTAACACACATAGCCATCAAAACATCCACACACTGTACAGCACATGCACTGGACAACTGTGGAGGCCAAATAGTAGCACATTGTTGTGGAGCCACTGATGCGCTAAATGACTGATGTGCTAAATTACTGATGCGCTATAAATGTAATAAATTACATATGAATCACAAACACAAAGCTACTTGTAGAATGCATGAAGTACAGACATAATTACCTATTTAGGAACTCTATGATAGTGAAGGGAGAGGAATCAGCTTTTGTTGTTGCAACCCAATACAGCCCTCCTTGTCGGATGTGAACATAATGCAGCTCCTTGTGTTTCTGCGGACCACCATATAGGGAAATCACATTACTGTTTGTAACTAATTATACCCTAGTAGACCCAGCATGTGTATTTGCCAAACTTACCATGACCACTGGAGGCTGGTCACCAGTCAATGTAGTGACCATCTCATAGAATTTGTTGACAGCATCGCATCCAGCTTCACCACGGACTGACAACTCAGGCTTAAGGGCAATCATTACATTACTTACACTCATCACTGTCTTTGACAATATTTTGGGAGAAATTGAAGAGATTTCGCTTTTTTCTCCTCAACTAGACATTTACATTACAGTAATAATGAATGCTGACTGACTGAAAACAACAGTATGTTCTAGTTGTGTTTGGTAACTGGTTTGTACCAGCAATTAAGAAATATTTGGGTTTTGTGAGGTTATGTCCAATAAGAACAGCCCATATAGCCATGGGAGATTGGCAATATACCAATATAAGTCTTGTCTTCTAGGTAGTTACAACAATTCAGATGTTTACGGTTCGCATTACATCATGGAATAGAAGTAGGATACAGTCTTTGTAGATAAGGTGATCTCCTTTCGAGGACAAGATGAACACCTGGGATATCATCTTCTTACTAGAGCACAATAACAAAAAGGTATCAAGGCAGGATGAAATTTCAGGTTCAACTAAATCTAATAACTTAAAAAACAAACATCCTATTGTAGGCGTTGTGATTAGTATTATTGGGATTGGGATTTCGTGAACAATGCCACTAGCCAACGAGTAATATAGCTAGTTACTAGGATGTGACTCCAACCCAATGTTTTATCACCTACAGTATGCTAGCTAATGTTAACTGTCAATTACCGTAAAATGCCATGATTGTATGAACTTGCCCTGCTTTGGCTTTGCTTTCTTATTAACATGTAAGTCTTGCTCAGTAATGGAACATTACCTATGTTGATTCTTCAAGCATACCTCAGGACCGACAATTGTACTTCAAGAAGATACCTACATATATCAACGTCATGTATTGTAGGTAAATAGCTAAGCAATATTAGTTAACTGTAGTTTGTTTCGGTTTGTTTACGCGTCCATTTTTTATTTGATGATGGTAGAACTCGCAGCTAAATCAGCCTCAAGTTTTACAGCGCCACCTATAGACTGTTTTAATAAAACAAAAAGGTGCACAGCGCGGCACGACCGTGCACAACTGGCACACAACGTGACTTCTCTGGTGCAGGGAGACCACCAGTTTAGCTAGTCTTTGACAACTAGTGTTGTGGAGCACCGACTCCCCAAAGCACTACGGATTCCACTACGGATTGCGCGGTTTTAAAGTGACAATAGCACGTGATGAATGATTTCGAAAACGTTGATTACTCCAAAGTTATCCGATGTCAATGTGCTTTCAAACACTGACTTCTACTGGACACTATTTGTAATTTCACATTTGTCATTTTAGCAGCGACGGAGCAGGTTGTGTGGGTAAAAGATTGTATATTTCCGTTTTCCTAGCAGCAGGATATTATGCTGGCAGCGCTAACTCAGATTTATTTTTCTAAATAAAAGCCATCATTGCAATACATTGCAATGTGCATAATTCGGTAAAAGAATTGTGAATTCTGTTCCAAAGCAAGTTATAAGTAAAAGCATAATGATTAGAAACAAATATATGTTGTGCCACAGAACATGGAATTCAAGAACTTTGCATAAGCCAAGTTCAGGTATGGTCTTGCACTGGAGCCAATTGAGGAGGTGGGTAAGAAAGTGCTGCCAGCTATATTTTCCTGTTATGCTGCCAGTATTTTCTCCCATGAATTGACACTGTAAATTGTTTTTTTTATACCCTAGTGAGTAATTCTCGAATACCATATTCCGAGGTACAACGTGTAGTTCTTTTTTTATAAGGTAATTTGCATAGGCCAAATTCAGGTATAGAGTCTTGCACATTTTATGTTTTATTATTGTGGTTTAAATAATTTCCATCTATTATTTGCTCTTTGCATTCTTTAGAAAACATGTTTAAAATGTCATATCTTTGCCATCTTTAGAACGAATTGTACACTATGTAATATATTGATATTTGCGCTTTTATTCAGAAGGTTTACTCATTACAATACGATTATGTCGTCATCGTTAGTGCTTCTTGCAGAATGTTTGTAGATAGTACATGCTCTGACCGGCTCTGCCTACACACAGCATAAGCATCTAGCTTGATTTCATAATTACACACAAAGGGCATTATTTTTAACACAATGTCGAATTGATATTTCAATATAGACGTGGTCCATCAAGTTGTTTCCTATATAGGCTACTTCCAGAAGCCACAGTGTTTATATAGTACTGAAATCAACATTGCAAATCAGAATAAGTCTCCACTTACTGACAGCTGGAAATGTAATGTTTTGAAAACAATCGTAATGAGATCAGAATGATTTGGCCTTTTTAGTATTTTTCCAAGGCTACTATTTTTCGTCAGCTAGCAATATATTTGATCAGATTCTTGGAAATAGTATCTTCAGTGTGTATAATTAATTCACAAAAGTCCCCAGATAACACCAAAAGTCTACTAAATGACTAAAATGCAGTTATAATTTATATCTAGGACTGTGTAATTAACAATGTGAACCGTAAGGAACAAAAGCACATTGTAGCTTTATACTGTCAGAGATACTTTTGAGGAGATTGGAACCAATTCTGGAATACGGCGTCGCGGTGGATTTTCGGTAATAAATGCACTTGTTTGAGGCGTGAATGGGTATTTAAAATGTAGTACTTTTGTCTATGTCTATCAAATATGGTTTAAAACGTGATATTACGTACAAATAAAAACGTTTCAGTTTTCTATGGGGGAGTTCGTGACGATTAGCTTAGCAACTGCGTGACGCAGCATGAAAACATGAACGCAATTGGTCGACATTGGGCACAGCGTGAGCTTCATGCGACCCCCCATTCAATTACAGTTAAGATTCCTACCTTCTTTTCTATACCGTATCTGTTATAGTACGGCATCACCACCGGGCGGTAGTTTGTACGCGGGGAAAGGAGAAAACGTGAAAATGGCTTCTCCGAAAACTGTTCCTAAAGATGCACAGGTAAGAGAAGCTAACAATAGTCCAAGTTAAACATGTGTGGAATTTCATATTCTCGTTCATTTAAAGTGTTAACAAGTAGCAGTCTATTGTGATGGCTAAATGGAAGTTTCTGTGTAGATCATTTGTGGGATTCTCTAAGTTCGCTAATGTTTAGTAGCCAACGTAGCTAGCTGGCTAGGCTAACTAAGCTACGGTAAATAACTTTGTCAGCAAACGTTAGCACTTCAAGAATATAGGTGTTTCGTTTATATTTATAGAGCCAGCTATACAACTCAATCTTTTTCAAAAGTTATTTGTTTTTTGCATCATGAATTTGTTCTAATCGAGACGGTAGATGAACTAGTTAGCCTGTTAGTTAGCAAGATAAGCTAACGTCAGCAGCTGACTACTACTAGTGTTGTTGTTGTTTTAAGCCAACAAGCTAGTAGTACTGGTGATGACGCTACAAACGCTCCCCTAACATTTTTTACTCTACCCCATATTTGTGCATGTATTCAGGCATATAATAAAATGTTGTGTTTTCTTATGTTGTCTAATTATTTATTTTTAAGGTTATGATCCAAATCCTCAAAGACATGGGAATAACTGAGTATGAGCCAAGAGTGATTAATCAAATGCTGGAATTTACTTACAGTAAGTAACTCTCACTGGTTAATAAGTATGTTCCTCAACTCTTTATCATATGTAGATCTTGGTGGAATAAAGTTATTTACACGGTTGCCAAAGTATAACTTGGCCTTCATTTTGTCACTTTTAATTGATATTAGGAAATGCTGCTATTCGTATGTATTTTACATGGTATTAAAACATGATTTTAGCAAATGTACATGCTACTATGTGTAAGGTAAAGGCTTGAATAATTTGTGTTCAAGTATCAACTGACAGCAAGTGGGGTTGCACGATATTGGAAATAACTGACATTGCGATATGAAAAAACAGAGGAAGTCTTCAGAAAGAGCTTTGGCTATCAACCTGACAGTCTGTATCCTTTTCTTCCTCAGCCCCATCCTCTACAATTAAAATGTATGAAACCTATGAAAAATTTTATATTTTCAAAAAAGTTGCTAGGTAATAACATGTAACAGTAATAGTATAGCAACAGTACTAAAGTAGAACGCGCAATTGGGCATAACTTACCAACTGCAAGATGCAGTCTGTGGCCAAAGCACTCCAATCTGGTCCACTTGTTCAGGTGCAGCCTTCATCATGTTCACGGCATTGTCTGTTGTAATACAGACTATACGACTTTCCCAATCAGCTTAAGCTTCTCTCATCCCGGTTTCGATGTTCTCACTTGTATGATCCTCAGGGGAAAAATGCAGTTTGCAAACAGTAACTTTTCAGGTGGAAGTCCTCATTATAAAGTGTACGGTCAGACTTATGTAGGGCTCCGTTGTCTGGCTGGACCACAAGTCCGTTGTTGCTGTATAATATTCCACTTGTGACAGCTCTTTTTCAACTTGTGCCTTGCATTTCTCATACAGCTCTGGGATGGCAACTTGAGAAAAATAGTTGTGATGGCATTACATACCGCTTGTCAAGCAAACGGATCATGTTTTTAAAACCCTCTTTGGTAACCGTGTTGATTGGTACCATGTCTTTGGCGACGTGAAATGTTATTGAATCTGTGATTTTTCTCTGCCATTTGGAACCTTTCTTGTATAGTGTTTTTGCTTTGGACGGCATTTAGATGCTTTGCACTCATCATACGAAGATTTGTGGTGCCGCCTTAAATGATCAAACAAATTGGTCGTGTTGTGGCAAAAATTGCAAGGCACTCTCGACAAAGTACCTGTTTTTGGTCAACATCATCCTGTCTATAGCTGAAATATTTCCAAATAATTTACGATGCATTTCTTTTTGCAACCAAATTCTCAATTTCGGCCTGTTGTGCCTGTTCCTCGCTCATCATTTAGTCATGCGCAAGCAGAACCTGCATGTCAACCACTTGCAGCAACGAACTCCATGTTTAAAATAATTATTATAATTAACTGTGTATCCAATAACCCATAAATCGGAGTAAATTACGTTATATCAGACCGATATAATGCTGGTTTTCCATTAGAAAAAGAAAAAAATTATATATATATTTATTGTAGACTGATATGTTTACCTTACTAAATCGCACGTTCTGCGATGTGACTATTGCGGATGCGTGCATCGCAATGTCGATGCTGAAATGATATATTGTGCAGCCCTAACAGCAAGTCAGTCAGAGAGACAGTCCATAATACCAGCATCTCCTTGCGATTCCATTGGTGTGATTTAAATTTTTACATGTGGCAGACAACCTTATCCTGTGACTTACAGGACCAGTTAGGGTTAAAGGAGTAGTTTGTCCTAGATTCACATTTGGGTGAAGAAAAGGTTTCCACTGCAGATTTGGTTGCTTGGGATGCACAGTTCATGAATTTGGGCAATTCTAATTCCAAACGGGGGCTGAGTTGAATAATGGTTTGTTGCGAAAAATGACTCCATGCGCATTCAAGAACAACTGAAGGTAAGCGTTATGTCACCCAAATATGACTCTAGGATGAATTATCCCTTTTAAGTGCCTTGCTCTAGGGCACAAGAGTGTTTTAATAGTGGAAAGTTGCAGCATGGTTAGATATGGTCTGTGTGCAATAACATGTTGGCATTCACAAGAAACACATTTAACGAGACAATGAATGTCATTTGGTTTTACAGGATATGTTACAACAATTATTGAGGATGCCAAAATCTATGCAACGCATGCCAAAAAGAACAATGTGGATGCAGATGACATAAGGCTGGCGATTCAGTGTCGAATGGACCAGTCCTTCACCTCCCCACCACCAAGAGATGTAAGAATGAATTGCAATTGCCAAGACAGATATTATTACATATTTACCTACGGTTGTAAATTATCCAGGCTTTCTCACAACCTTTGTCTTTGTGTAGTTCCTTCTGGAGGTAGCTAGGCAGAAGAACCAGACCCCTCTGCCCTTGATTAAGCCATACACTGGGCCCCGCCTGCCCCCAGACCGATACTGTCTGACCGCTCCTAACTACAGACTCAAGTCTATACAGAAAAAGGTGACCCTGTGTGTTTTGCTTTTCTGATTTTGAAGAATTTGCAATACATTTTCCTTGTTCCCTTGTGTGAATCATTCTGGCTGTGCCTCTTCTGTGCAGGTTTCTTCATCTGCGGGTAGAATTACAGTGCCTCGTCTCAGTGTAGGGGCTGTTTCCAGCAGGCCCAGCACACCTACCCTTGGTGACTAACCCTTCACAGCAATCTATGTTTTTGTTTGTAGAGTTTGTTTTTCCAAAACAGTGCTTTAACGTCAAACATGGCATTGGTATGTGTATTTGTTTCCTGGTGTCCGATGCTGTTGCTACCATATTTGCTGCATTAGAAAAACATGGACTCCTTTCTTCCTGCATGTTTCCAGGCACTCCCTCAATGCAGTCAGTCACGACCAAAGTGGGAACGCCGGTGTCGCTGTCGGGGCAGCGCTTCACTGTTCAGATCCCATCCTCGCAGACTGCAGCTTCCAAGTCCTGTAAGGCTTGCTATATTTTCACACTGCCAAATCGATTCAGACAACAAAAAGGATTTGCATTTGTAGATTTACATTTTAATAATTCAACAGATGCTCTGATCCAGTGCGGTCTACATTTAGGGGAGACGGGTTCCACAACTGGGGTATAAGGACAGCGAAAAGCTTTGACTGGGTGGTGGGACACGGAGAGATTAGAGCAGGCAGAATGACGAGCTTGGGTAGGGATGTATGGTTTCAGTATTACCTGAAGGTAGGGATGTATGGTTTCAGTATTACCTGAAGGTAGGGATGTATGGTTTCAGTATTACCTGAAGGTAGGGATGTATGGTTTCAGTATTACCTGAAGGTAGGGATGTATGGTTTCAGTATTACCTGAAGGTAGGGATGTATGGTTTCAGTATTACCTGAAGGTAGGGATGTATGGTTTCAGTATTACCTGAAGGTAGGGATGTATGGTTTCAGTATTACCTGAAGGTAGGGATGTATGGTTTCAGTATTACCTGAAGGTAGGGATGTATGGTTTCAGTATTACCTGAAGGTAGGGATGTATGGTTTCAGTATTACCTGAAGGTAGGGATGTATGGTTTCAGTATTACCTGAAGGTGGGGATGTATGGTTTCAGTATTACCTGAAGGTGGGGATGTATGGTTTCAGTATTACCTGAAGGTGGGGATGTATGGTTTCAGTATTACCTGAAGGTGGGGATGTATGGTTTCAGTATTACCTGAAGGTGGGGATGTATGGTTTCAGTATTACCTGAAGGTGGGGATGTATGGTTTCAGTATTACCTGAAGGTAGGGATGTATGGTTTCAGTATTACCTGAAGGTAGGGATGTATGGTTTCAGTATTACCTGAAGGTAGGGATGTATGGTTTCAGTATTACCTGAAGGTAGGGATGTATGGTTTCAGTATTACCTGAAGGTAGGGATGTATGGTTTCAGTATTACCTGAAGGTAGGGATGTATGGTTTCAGTATTACCTGAAGGTAGGGATGTATGGTTTCAGTATTACCTGAAGGTAGGGATGTATGGTTTCAGTATTACCTGAAGGTAGGGATGTATGGTTTCAGTATTACCTGAAGGTAGGGATGTATGGTTTCAGTATTACCTGAAGGTAGGGATGTATGGTTTCAGTATTACCTGAAGGTAGGGATGTATGGTTTCAGTATTACCTGAAGGTAGGGATGTATGGTTTCAGTATTACCTGAAGGTAGGGATGTATGGTTTCAGTATTACCTGAAGGTAGGGATGTATGGTTTCAGTATTACCTGAAGGTAGGGATGTATGGTTTCAGTATTACCTGAAGGTAGGGATGTATGGTTTCAGTATTACCTGAAGGTAGGGATGTATGGTTTCAGTATTACCTGAAGGTAGGGATGTATGGTTTCAGTATTACCTGAAGGTAGGGATGTATGGTTTCAGTATTACCTGAAGGTAGGGATGTATGGTTTCAGTATTACCTGAAGGTAGGGATGTATGGTTTCAGTATTACCTGAAGGTAGGGATGTATGGTTTCAGTATTACCTGAAGGTAGGGATGTATGGTTTCAGTATTACCTGAAGGTAGGGATGTATGGTTTCAGTATTACCTGAAGGTAGGGATGTATGGTTTCAGTATTACCTGAAGGTAGGGATGTATGGTTTCAGTATTACCTGAAGGTAGGGATGTATGGTTTCAGTATTACCTGAAGGTAGGGATGTATGGTTTCAGTATTACCTGAAGGTAGGGATGTATGGTTTCAGTATTACCTGAAGGTAGGGATGTATGGTTTCAGTATTACCTGAAGGTAGGGATGTATGGTTTCAGTATTACCTGAAGGTAGGGATGTATGGTTTCAGTATTACCTGAAGGTAGGGATGTATGGTTTCAGTATTACCTGAAGGTAGGGATGTATGGTTTCAGTATTACCTGAAGGTAGGGATGTATGGTTTCAGTATTACCTGAAGGTAGGGAGGGGCACTTGCTGTTGTCACTCTGTAGGCAGACACCAGTTAGTGGATGTGCGCTTAAACCTGAAGCCAGTGGAATAAGCAGTGGAGCGGGCTGACATGAAACTATATGTTGTGGTTGACCTCTGTGAATTGCGCCAAGCAGGAAGCTCTACTAACACTGGGCCTCATTCTTTAATATTTTCCATTGTTTTTTTCCCCCTTAAATTTAGGAAGGTCCTAAGAAAAGTTCAGATTCACAATGTGTTCTTCAACCTCAATTGTTTGCACCTTTGTTCTTATGATGATTAATCCCTTGTCCTTGTAAATTGAAAGTGCCTGCCAGTTGTTCCTAATTAGCATAAGTAAACGCCTCACCAATCCCCATAAAGGGGTGTGAGACTGTAGGGCTGTGCGCACACAGAAATCACACACAGTGGCTGAGGCTGAATCTCAAATTGCATACTGTATAGTATGCCAGATTAGTATGTCCCAAATCAGAGTATGCTGAAAATAGTATGCCAAAAGTCCCCGGATGATCTACTATTTCTGGTGGATTTTTGAAGAATGCATCTGTGCATGCTTTTTGAGATAATATAGACTACAACTCTTGCGCAGTAAAAGAGTGCGGGTTTCCAGGATTCTCTTATCTTTTCACTTGATGAAAAAGTAATTTATTGTCACTTATATTGATAGTTATTGCATCAATGTCATTTATGTATAAAAGGAAAAACAAAATGCCCAAACTAAAATCTAAAGACGGTAGAGCACTGGACATCAAACATAAAAAAAAAAACTTCAGTATTTCTGAAGTGGAGGTACTGATGCAAGTGAAGAGCAAACAAGCGCTCATATTCAGTAGTGTCAGTAATGGATATAAAGTGACAAAAGGTGGCATGGGATGCTATTACTTGTTCAATGAACGCTGTATCTGGAGAAGGGTGCACAACTGGGGAATTAAAAAAAGGTTTGATCTCAAATCTGAGGCCCAAAAAATATTGCTGGGTTAGTATCTGGCCTGCTTCCTCTGTGAGGTGGGGTTGTACACAACAAATGTTGTAGAAGATAAACCTGCAGCAGCAAGTAACCGTTTTGTCTATGATCACGCTGAGGTACTTTGTTCTCTGAGAGGGGCGCACAGTGATGGAGAGGTAGACAGGCTTTCCCCAGGAGGAAGAGCAACTCTGGCTTGGTGTGTTTGAGATTAGAGATTCACAGATTAGAACATATTGTTGGCCAATAATCACAACATAATCGGCAGATACCATTGTTTTGTAACTCACAAAAATAAGCCCAATGAATCAAAAGTGAAATATGATGATAAAATAAAAATGATTTCTGTTAATGCGTTATAATGACTAGATAAATCTAGTGAATAAGGTAATAGACCACAGGGGGACACACGACTCAACCAAAATATAATACCATTTACTTGGAGCTGATTCAGACAAAAGCACAATTTGTAGGAAATGGTTGGCAATTTTTCTTTTACATATAATAGTCCGATGCCGTTATATCAGCGCATCCCTATTTGTGATGAAGGTTGTTGCGAGAGAGGAGTTGTTGAGGTAACATTTATCAACTGTTGAGTTCAAACTCTTGGTTAAAGGTCACATGTGGCTTACTTTATAACCAGGTAATCCTCTATGGCAACATTATCCTCTAGAACTACCTCATTTAAAAGGCAATTCATATTTGAACTAAGGCAGGTGTAACCAACATCCCCAAAATCTGTATAATCTATAATAATGCTTTCCCGTGGCTAGGATGACATCAGTTTAGCTGCTCATTATGAAGGCCTGCAATGACATGCTTTGTTTATACATTATCCCTTTGACCTCATTTGTGTACCAGATATTGCTCACAGTGCAATCAAAGTATTTGGACCGTGACACAAGTTCTGTTTTGGCTTTTTAATCCAGCACATTGGGTTTGAGATGAAACTATAATGAATAGGTTGTGCAGGCTGTCAGCTTTTATCTGGGGGTGTTTACATCCATAAACTGTGAACCCTGTTGGAAGCCCTTTTTATAGGTAGTCCACCGATTTTAGGCCAACACCATAGCTTTCGGTTAATGCATTTCCAGAAAGAATTCTGGCATAAGTATAAAGCTTTTTATTAGTTTAGTGAAATTAAAATGGCTGTACTGTTTGTTTCACAACTACAGTATTTTCACATACCCTGAATAAACTGTTACACACAGGACTGTGATGCTCCGCTCAAATATGATGTACCTCCTCTGCTCCATATTGTACATTTAATTTATTAAACCTTATTGTACACTTATTGAATTACCCTTATTTAATTCATAGAGAATATATTTTAGTTAACAGCAAAACATAGGCGAATAGTTACAGGGGAATGAAGCCAATTGGAAAATAGGGATGATTAGCTTACCATGTTGAGGGTCAGCTTGGACATTTTAATCACGGATTCAGGGCACAGATCACAGATTTCCTTAAGAAAGACGGTACATGAGAATTCTTATTTCTTCATAAATATTCAAATGAAAAGTTGTGTTTTTTAAAATGCCTACATTTAGGAATACAAATGTATTTGAAAGTTAACACACAGGTAAACATTGGTATGACTTGTTTATTCTATTGATTACAGTGGTGTTCTAATATCAGTAGCCCTATACCTCAAAGAACATGTCAGATTGGTTAAAAAAAAAACATGACACTGCCTGTTTTGCGCCATAGCCTGTGGAATCTGCAAGATACTTTTTCTTTTGAGTTCTGCATAAATTAAAATGTCACTAACTGCCACAGATGTGATGGTTCAGCATTTAATAATCAATTAAGAATTGTGTTCTATTGGCCACATGGGACATGCGCATGTATTTACAAACCAGCTAGAAATAATGAAAGGCAGACAAGCATAATTCACTGTTATAGTACAGGTGTTTACTGTATTTATTTTTATTGGATTTAAGAAATGTATTTACACAGTTATAGTTATTCAGTTCTCAGAAGCTTCAGTGCTGTAGTTTGTGTGGATTGTCTCCTCAATTAGTAAAACATGATTTTATAAAAAATGATAAATCCTGTTTTTCCAACAGCCACACCATCCACCCCAACAGTTCAAAACGTCCACATCAACCCCTCCCTGATCGGCTCCAAGAACATTCTCATCACCACCAACATGGTGTCACAGAACCTGGCCAATGACTCATTGAAGAGGAAGCACGAAGACGATGACGACTATGATGCATTATGACCTCATAGATTATTTCATAAAGGAGCAGGAGCTCGCTAGGTGAAATCAAGAGTGTGCTGTAAATATATAATTAGTTTTGAGGTTAGCCAGCTAGCCAATACTTCCCCATCACCTTGTGGAAATGAGTAACTAGTGTGTCATATCTGTTTGCCAATAATTTTTGTATATACAAAATAAAAGATATTTGTGACAAAAGAAGTGAAGAAACCCTTTAAAACATGTCTAATCTATAAAATGTATTTTATAGAACAACACTGGGCATATTAGGAAATGTCAAATGAACAAAGCAAGAATTATATTAATGAATAGAATGGGATTTCTGTACTTATGTTTGGGCATACTGGGGGTACACTCATGACACCATAGGCTTACTATTAAAAGTAACATGAGGGGGTACTTCAGAGTTACTCATAACCTAGCAAAATTCTGTTGGTGGTACAGAAACTGAAAATGGTAGGGAACCACTGCAAGTGGCAAACCCCAGACTTGAAACCCACTGAACAATGGACCTGAAGAACGCAGTTCATCTACAATCCCAATCCAATCTGACAGCTATAATGAATCTACAAGGAAGAATAAGAAAAAACACCCAAAGGTGTGCAAAGCTAGTAGAGGCATACCAAAGAAGACTAGAAGTTGTGATAGCTGCTGAAGGCCCTTCTGCAAAGAACTGAAGAAAGGGTCTGAATACTAAATATTTTTTCTTTTATTTTCAATAAACTGTCCAAAAGTTCTAAAAATGTAGTTTAGCTTTGCCACTACAGGGTGTTTTGTGTAAATTGATGCAGAAGCATGTAATAAATTCTAAATTCTGTCCATTACAACAAAATGTAGAGGAAGTGAAGGGGACTAAAACATTTCTAAAGGCACCGTATTAGCTGTAGGTGCCAGAGGACTGACAGATGTTTAGAAAGCACTTCTCTGGATCTCTCAAGGAAGTTACTGCTGCCCGGATCTCAAATAGACCAACAAATAAATAAAAAAGAGCCCCTGATCTATTCATCTATACTCGGGACTAAGCCCTGAATGTATTGTGATCCTAGCAATGCTTCTACCTTTAGGTACTGTTCATTAGATGCAGACAGCTTTTTGGGTCTTTCAATTGACTTTCTATCATGAGATGCTCAGTTTCCTTACATTTTTGTGTGTCTCAAGCCATGGGTATTATTAGGTGTGCACCACACATAGCAGTTAACGTTTTGGCACAAAGGCCCTATCTTGGTCTCAATTGAGCATAACATTTTTGCCCACAATTGGGTCACTGTCCTGCTCTCAGATGGTACTTTCTGAGTAACACCTTTTTGCCGGACAGCATAAGCGGAGCTGGTCAAGAACAGCGAATGTCTCTTACTGAGTGAGTGACTGACTTACTGACTACCCCATGTTAAATAGCATGGTGGTTAAAGACGCAGACTTTGACCCAGGGGCCCAGTGTTTGAGCATCTCTGTAGTCAAGATATGCATTTGGATTTGATCAGGAATTGACAAAAACTGGCCACAACCTTCAGAAGCTATGTTATAGTAAGCCTAAAATAAAATTGCTTACGGTTATATTGTGACTATTTCTGGTGGATTTTCAAAGTTTGCATCCATGCATGGTTTTGGGGTAATTCAGGCTAGATCCCAACCACTTGGGCATTCAAATCATTTTTATTTACAGTATCACACAGAATTGAGTACAGCCCTCACATTTTTGCAAAAATTTGATAATTTCTTTTCACGTGTAAGGTAGTGAGTGATATTTTGTGTGGCCACCATTATTTTCCAGCACTGCCTTAAAACCCTCTTGGGCATGGAGTTCACCAGAGCTTCACAGGTTGCCAGTGGATTCATCTTCCACTCCTCCATGACAACATCACGGAGCTGGTAGATGTTAGAGACCTTGTGTTCCTTCCATTTGCATTTGAGGATGCCCCACAGATGCTCAATAAGGTTTAGGTCTGGAGACATGCTTGGCCAGTCCATCACCTTTACCCTCAGCTTCTTTAGCAAAGCAGTGGTCGTCTTGGAGGTGTGTTTGGGGTCGTTATCATGTTGGAATACTGCCCTGCGACCCAGTCTCCGAAGGGAGGGGATCATGCTCTGCTTCAGTATGTCACAGTACATGTTGGCATTCATGGTTCCAGTAATCCATGTCCTTAGTCTGCTTGTCTTCAGCAAACTGTTTGCGGGCTTTCTTGTGCATCATATTTAGAAGAGGCTTCCTTCTGGGAAGACAGCCATGCAGACCAATTTGATGCAGTGTGCGGCGTATGGTCTGAGCACTGACAGGCTGACCCCCCACCCCTTCAACCTCTGCAGCAATGCTGGCAGCTTTCATACTTCTAATTCCACCTCTGGATATGACGCTGAGCATGTGCACTCAACTTCTTTGGTCGAGGCCTGTTCTGAGTGGAACCTGTCCTGTTAAACTGCTGTATGGTCTTGGCCACCGTGCCGCAGCTCAGTTTCAGGGTCTTGGCAATCTTCTTATAGCCTAGGCCATATTTATGTAGAGCAACAATTCTTTTTTTCAGATCCTCAGAGAGTTCTTTGCCATGAGGTGCCATGTAGAACTTCCAGTGACCAGTATGAGGGAGTGTGAGAGCGATGACACCAAATTTAACACACCTGCTCCCCATTCCCACCTGAAACCTTGTAACACTAACAAATCACATGATTACCGGGGAGGGGAAATGGCTAATTGGGCCCAATTTGGACATTTTCACTTAGGGGTGTACTCACTTTTGTTGCCAGCGGTTTAGACATTAATGGCTGTGTGTTGAGTTATTTTGAGGGGATCTAATTTAAACTGTTATACAAGCTGTACACTCACTACTTTACATTTTTACTTTTTGAGAGGAACGGGAGGTTGAATATTAGACCATAATTGTTTATTATATCTGGATCCAGATTAGATTTTGTCAGAAAAGGCTTCATTTCCGCTATGTCTAGTGAGTTTTGTATACATCCGGAGGATTGGGAGCAATTAATTACGTTCACCATTGGCTGACCTAGCACAGAAAGTAGCTCCTTAAGTAGTTTTGTTGGGATCGAGTCTAGCTGACAATTTGTGGATTTAGAATTCATTACTAATTTAGTGAACGTGTCGAGTGATGCAGGATCAAGAGATTGTCCCAATATTTGACTTTTTTTGGGGGGGGCGAAGTGTCCCTATTGACACCATGTCTGAGAAGTTCTGGGTATTCTCAGGACAACTGGGATTTTGAGGACTATACCTATTTAAGGAAAATCAGTTATTCATTTTCTAATTGTGATGATCTTTTCATCAAAGTGAATGTATTCATTACTGCTGAAGTGAAGACCCACTTCACTTGTTGAGCATTGCTTTTTTGTCAACTTTGCAACTGTATCAAAGAAAAATTCTGGATTGTTTTTGTTCACCTCAATTAGGTTGGAGAAATAAGTTGATCGAGCAGATGAGAGTGCTTTTCAGTATTGTAGTGTACTGTCTATCCAGGCTAGTCTAAATACTTCCAACTTGGTGGAGTGTCACTTTTTTCTGGAGACAGTACGTTGGACCTGAGACATGTTAGACAAAACCCACTGAGTCAATTATGACTTCAAAAGGCTTTTTTAAGAGGGTCATTTGACTTTTCCATATGAATATTGAAATCACCAAAAATGTGAGTAGTATCTGCCATGACTACAAGGTTAGACAAGAATTCCAGAAACTCAGTGAGGAACATTGTGTATGGTCCAGGGGGCCTGTAAATAGTAGCTATGAAAAACGATCTATCAGCCTAGTAAGGTTTCATTAGTAAAACTTCAAAAGAATAAAAACCAGTTGAAGTGTAAAATTATATTTTGTGTCATAAATATTAGCAACACCCCCCCTCCCCTTTTCGGGATGCGCAGGGGATATGATCACTAGTGTAGCTAGGAGGAGAGGTCTCATTTAGGGCAGTGAATTCATCCGGCTTTAGCCATGTTTCACACAGGCCAATAACATCCAGTTTATAATAAGTGATTAATTAATTTACTGCATTTGCCTTTGAAGCAAGGAATCTAACATTAAGGAGTCCCATTTTAAGATGGGAAACAATACAGTCAATTTTATTAATGACCTTGTCAATTTTCTTGTTTTGTCCACCTTCCAGTACAGAAGCATGAAATGAATGACCGGTGCAGTAGTACCTCTCTGCCAGCCACTGATCTCTGTGGCTCCTTCAGAGTAATTGTTGGATGCTCTTTGACTTCTTTTGAGTCTTCTTGTTTGAGTACTACGTTTTGAGGAACAGCCTGTTCTTGACATTACTTGGATGGGTTGATGCAGCTTCCATTTCTTGATTATTGATCCAACGGCGCACACTGGGATATCCCAATACTTTTTCATACCATTTTCTTAATCTATGCATTTGCATTACTTCATCGCATTTAGTAGAATGCACTTAATTTCTCATCAGATTTGTTACCTAATGATCATTCAACAGTGGGGGGTTTTAATCCAGAAAAGGTGGCAGCATTGTTAATGGTTCACATGTGAAGACCATTGCTAAGGTAACTATCTTCATCAGGGTAATTACTTTCATTGTGTGAACTGGGAGTTTCACTATCACAGAATATTCATGCAAGCAATATATTTCTTTTTTCCCTTTTTTTTTCAAATACTTTCCAACATGAAACCAATTAACATTCAATAACTAATTGCGTGTCATTGTTTTAAAATAAAATGTCAGATTGAAATGTCAATGTACCATTTTGTAATTAAATATATTTCGATAATTTGTCCAGGGTTTGAAAACTTTTGCAAGGTACTGTATTAAATAGCAAATTAGATTTTAGGCCAAAACCTGTATGCCTCTGCCAAGAGGCTAAAACTGGGTCATGGCTGGATCTTCCAGCAGGACAAAGATCCAAAGCATACCCCTAATTGCACATGAAAATGCTTCAAAGATCTGAAGAGTTTCATATCACTCAGATAGGAATAGTTTCATATCACTTCCTATGTTCTTGCTATATATTCACTTTCTACAGGGACAATGCACTAACAACCAAAAATTGTGGCAATGCATGTTTGTGAAAGAAAATAATTATTTTGTGATGAAAATGTTCACTCAAAGGTTAGATTCATATGATATTTTTGAGTGTAGAAAATATTTACCTAGGGTTCCAATAATTCTCAGGGTTCAAATCCTGAACACTGATTGTCTGAAAGGAGTGGTATATAAGACTGTACACTACAGGTATGACATCACATAAACTTTGGTTTATAATAGCAAAAAGGCATACTATGGGTTTGGAGTATATTGCCATCCAAGCTGTATCCAAGCACCCACAAGAACATCTCTTAGAATCTGCTTTCTAACATTTACAGGACAGAATTTAAACAAAATTTGTCTCCTCCTCCCCTTCATTTACCCAACGAGACTGGAGAGACCCCATTGAAAATGGGCTGTTTTAGGGTGGGGGAAAACGCTGAGTCTCAAAACCGAGTATGAGCCAATGCAAACTGACAGACCGACCAGAAAAAAGGTTTCAATTGGGAATATTTCAAGGCAGTTGGAAACATTTTGCTGAAAAAAATATTTGAATCATTAACTCAAAACATTCTCAGCAGATGTCGTCTGGTCATTTATGCTAGCATTACAGTAAAAAAAAATCTTACAAATGGCCCCTTTAAACCAGTAAGTGGGATGGTTAAGATCATGGAGAGAGCGGAAAGCGCGTCACAGCCTGCCGGTTTCTAGTTCCCCTGAAAATCGGATGTTCCGCTTATCATTGACCTCGCGGAGGGTGCTTCTTATACTCCGGCGTGTAAAACTGTGCGCATTACATGATCGCCCAGACTTACTTTCTAATTGGCGCAGAAGCTGTCAGTCCAAATCTTGCTCCCCAATGGGCTTCCTGATTTCTGTCAAACACAAGTCGCCATGTTCTGTCCCCGGGGGCTTGGAGATTTCTTTGAGCGTAGTCTGAATGCCACCCCAAAGAGTGCCTAAACAGGGCTTTTGGCATCAAACTGCGCTGGGTTTATCCTAAAGAACTGAACAAATCGATATGAGTCGTCCGTCTTCTGCGGGCGGCGGAGTCGGTGGACTCGGTGCTGGCAAAGCCGGCGTAGGAAAGCACGGAGGATCGGGAGGAGCTGCTTCTGCCGCCGCTGCTGCAGCAGCCGCTGGAGTCGGAGCTGTGGCAGGGTCTGGTTCTGCTCTGCCTGCTGCTGCTGTTACCTTGCCTTCTACAGCCCTACCTGGACAATCTGCTGAACTTACAGCCTTGTTCGAGTGCCCAGTTTGTTTCGACTACGTTCTGCCACCAATTCTGCAATGCCAGGCCGGACATCTAGTTTGCAACCAATGTCGTCAAAAGCTAAGTTGTTGTCCGACTTGTCGCGGCCCTCTCACTCCGAGTATCAGGAACTTGGCTATGGAAAAAGTTGCCTCTACTCTACCGTTTCCTTGTAAGGTAAGACATATATACTTCGGAAAAATACGGAGATACCATACCCCTCCTAGAAAGTATGTTATACTTCTTGTTCTTTAACTAGCTAAAATGCTGTCTCGCACTCAACTTGACAAGTTGGGTGTGCGGGTCCCTGGTGCTCACGTTCAGAGATCAAAACATGTTCGGCTGATGACGCAGACAAAATCAAGGTTTGTATGTCTCCAGAGTGCCCCATATGCCCTGTTATATCTTATCTAGAATAGTGTTCTAGATTTGTTGCCCATAAAAACACACGGTCTATTCGTAGTTGAGAAGGGTTGGAAGTCATAACACAGAGGTCGCAGCAAGTTCACCCAACCCAGTGTTTACCATGGGTTTGAGTTTACTGGTCCTTGCAATAGGTAGTTGTGATCTACTACTCTGTTTTGATCATTGTTAGCTGGATGTCATATAATTATCAGAGATCAGAATTGAATTGGGCAGAACACTGAGGAGGGCCTTGGACAAGAAGCCTGGATTTACTCTCTGAAACTAAACATGTTGCATGTTATCTACCATGTTGTGTAACATATCATTGACTTTGAATGCTCGCTTTTCAAAAATCCATGGTCTGGTGAGGAGTAAGATCACTGAAGACCAAGAACAAAATTAAAAAGTAAACAGGCTCCACAAAAACATAAACAATAAACAAATGCATGTGTATAATCTCTATTGACTCTGGTTAGCAGTCAGTGAATTGAATGTGGCTCTCGCCCTGAACAAAATTGTTTTACATATGTTTTCCCCAGGTAGTCCTCTTACAGTTTGTACTATTATGGATGTCCACTGGAAAAAAAACTTGCTTCTTCTACATTTTACTGGCTGCAAAAATCAGTGTTCTGATGGAATGAGCTCAGTGCTGCCACCCATGTTCGGGAAAGAAACTGAGGTATAGGTTGTGTGCCGTCCAGTGCCATCTGCATAGGTTTGATTTATTTTCTGCATCAAGGCTCACTTGGACCCACTTAGGCAAGCTGTCTTTTCATTGTTGTGTGAAACACAGTAGCAGCACTTGCGCCTTCACTCTGTCAGGCTGATAGCCTCTCTGGCTCTGTAATGGTTCTCTAATTGCATTAGAGCAATTCATGTTGTTTGCTCTGTGGTGTTCCAATCCGGTGAAATATGATTCCTGCTTCATCTCCTTTTCGGGCTGTGTCAGGGAGAAAAAGACAAAGAAAGAAAGAAAGCAAGGGGATGAAGTAATGAAGGGGGAGGTCAGTGATGTTAATGTGGATGTAGTCAACTGGCTGTTATTATTCAGAAGTGTTTTTTGAAGCAGCACCCAGGCCTATAGACACTAGCATTAGATGGCTATATGGGGACCTGCCCTCTCATGTACTTCCTAGGCCTGCCGACCAGTAGTAAGTAGAACAATGTTTAACCCATAAAAATAGAGGTATGAAAGTCTTAGATCTTTGAGTTCAGCTCATGATAAATGGGCACAAAAACAAGTGTTGGGTTTATAATTTTGTTTTATTTATAAAAAAAAAAATCTAATTAAGGAAGTAAAGAATAAACAAAATATAAAATCACAATAATAAAATATTCATAAAAGCTGTCTTTTAAAAATGAGTTTCTAGGCACTGACTTAGCATCTTTGACATTCTGTGGGCTGTTCCAGAGTCTAGTGGCCTGTATAGCAAAGGCCCGGTTCCCTTGGTCTCTATGGACACCGCAGCCAAGTTGAAGACTAAGTTGAACAGGGGCTAGTTAAGACTAAACAGGGGCAAATGACCGTTTCGTGTATATTAAATGATTTTGGGCTTGGAAATACGACAACATTGCAAAGGTAGGCCAATTATTTGTAGAAAACAATTGGCATTATCTTATTATTTCTTTGAAAGATGACAATGTTGTCATTAACTAGAACAATGTTAGGGATGCTAAGGATAGCTAGCTTAAATGTGGACTCCCCTCAATCTTAACTAGCTAGTTATAGAGTTATACGTTATACTGCTAAAAATCTATTTTATAAAATAAAATAATATTTTGAAATATTTAGCTACTAATTACTTGACTTCTTTAGAGGTGGTATGGTGTTTTGAAGCCTTAGAAATGCAAGACCAAGTCTTCATTAGCTCTCATTGAGGAAGTGTTGTGTAGAATTCTCAGTTGGACATCAGCCCCAAAACTGAACGTTCTGAACAGTATTGTGACGTAACGTATGTAATCTATGGATAGCAGCTGTAATTTATATCAAAATAGGCATTCCTTAACGGCTGATGTATGGCGGGCCAAGTGAGTCACAATCATTAGAGCAAGACGCCTTAATGAACAAGACCACCTTTCTTTTTAACAACTTCCTCTTCTCAACTTTGACACTGTTAATCAGTGTAATTTAACAGCACAAAATATATGATAATTGTCTCAGTGTTAAGAACCGCCCCATCTGATGTTTTTGTTTGATACTTGTTTCAGCAGTGTACATCTAACATTATTATGTTATTGGTAGTCTGAATTAAGTGGCTTGCTCATATTGGACCTTGTTTCCACATGGTATAATCCTTTCAACCCAATAGAACCAGTGATTATGGATTAAATAATTATGGGAAATCGGATCATTTCATTCTTTTTGAGTTTTGTAGAACAATCATATTGATATATTTTACAATGTAATACAATAACAATCTACTACGATCAGTAGACCAAGTAGCTCAAAATGTAATTCACTTTCTGTGATTCAAATGTACAAGTATATTTGTGGGGAAATGATTGAGATGATTAATGATTAATTGAAATTAGTATATTTTTACAATGTCGATGGCCCATTCAAACGTGTGTGCTTTGATAACGCCACCTGATGTCTCGTCTGCCAAAATGTGCGCTTAGACAACATTACCTGACGTGTCACCTGCCAACGCGTGTTTCCATAACATAATGTGACGTGTCCTCTGCCCAAATATGGTCTTGTTCATTACGGCGTCTTGCGCTAATGATTGTGACTCACTTGGCCTGCCATAATGGCAGTGCTGAATGCATGATGTGTGAGATATATGTTTTAGGTCATTTTTATGAAATACTTACCATAATGCCAATAATGATGGGCATTATTTAGTCCCTGCGTGACATTAGTGAGTGTTTTGTCATGTGACTAAGCCTGACGCGAGATTCAAAAGCAGCACATTCGGATAGCATCGCCACAGTACAGGACTCCACAGCTGGTTCTCTGCCACTCCGAAATGTCCAAGGCGGAGCCGACATCTACAAGTCAGGGCTTTGTCTTGACCAATCCAAAACACAAGTCTTCTTTTCCGCTGAGCCATTCTTTAGTAAATGCTTGAATGCTTTGGATCTTTATCTTGTTGGAACCAAGGTCTAACAAGTCATGGCAATGAAATGCTTGGGTGTCTGTGTGTCTGTCAACCTGTCAACCATCTGATTGACAGGTGTGCTTCTGTGTTGAATTCTTGGGGTTATACCTGAGTATACCTGCATTGACAGCTTGAGCCTTACAATACCGTCTGTCTGTCTGTGTGTGTAGGCTCATTGCTCCAGTAAAGTAATATGTAGTATACTGTCTATTATGTCTTAAAGTCCCATCTCATCCTGGTAATTGTAATGTTTTGTGTGTTGTTACTCTGTGTGATCATATCTTTGTATGGGATTTCTTTCACTTAATCCAGTCATCATGCTGTATAGCAGCTGGGGCTTGTATATCAGTGAATGTCATCCTGAAAATAAGACCGCATGACCCTGCTCTATAAGCTCCTAGCTAGCTCCCCTCTGTCCTTCTCTATTACACTGCTGAATCACCATGACCAGGTAGGTTGTCAATGTGTCCTCTACTCATCCTCCATATTATTTTTCCTCCTCCCTGTCTCTGCAGCTCCTCCCGTTGGCTCCTCTTACTCTCTTTTTGCTGGTTTTCCTCTGCTGCTCTCCTAACCCCTGTGTTTGAGGAGTTATAAATCTCAGCCAGGCCAGAGCGATGGTCACTGATGGTGACTACATTAGACATCTTCATCAGTCATCACTTAATTTAATTGCCTATTGGTTAAGAATAATGAAAATACTTGTTCTCTCTCTCATTCGTTCTCTCATTCTCTTATTGCATCTCTCTTTCTTTCTTTTTCCTACACTGCTGTATGTCTCTTATCACACATGGCTTTCTCTTTAATTGTAACCTCTTCTGATATAACGGTCACTCACAGCTGCTGCTATAAATAGTCAGAGCACTGCAGGGACGTTGGCAGCTTGCTATACAGTTTATCTAGAAGTGTTTGGTGGTTTCGATTTGTGAATTTATGCACTCAATGCCTTGTGTGTTTTTACACTATGCATGTGTGAGGTGCCTACCAGGACTGCTTGTTTGTGCAATTGGGGGAGGTGTGTCCTAAATGCATTGCAGAAACCCCTCTGGTGTGAAAATCCCTCTTGCTTCTGAGTCTGTTTTTACATTAAGGAGTCTCATAGCCTTCAAAGACCCATTCATGTACCGACTGCAGAAGCCATTAGAGGCTGGCCTTAGATGGGGGGCGTTGCAGGAAATAAGTGAACAAAAAGAAACCTAAAGATAATAAAAGGAAGATTGGAAGTGAATTGGCAAAAACATGCTTCTATCCAATCAGATACCTGCACGAGTCAATGAAATTTGCTCCCAGCACCTTTGACAAAACTAAGCATCTCATTACACACACCCGCACACACACACACACACACACACACACACACACACACACACACACACACACACAGAAACTCTGCCTGGTTGAAAGGGATGAAAAGAGGAGAGAGACATGAAAGGGCCAGAGAATAGTGAGTCTTGCCTGGAGTCCCAACAGTCTGTGTGTAGGGGGAATAGAAACATGAGGTAGGAGGGTTGTTTTACTTGGCTATGAAACAACCCCCCCATCTTACACACACACACAGAGACAGGCTCTGTATTGCTGCCACTGCATTCTTGTGTGTGTGTGCTGCAGTCATTTGGTGGGGGAATGTTTTTGTGTGGTGGCTGCTCTGCCTTGTCTGTCAGCGCACAGGGCTGTGTGGAAAGGAGGAGAGAGGGAGAGCGGCAGAGAGAGCGAGAGAGAGCGGGAGAGGGAGAGAGAGGGCGTCCGCGTTGTGGCATTTGTTATGTAGGCATTCCTCTGTCCAGCTACAGCTGATTCGGTAGGAGCTTTTGGTGTAAGTGTCTGAGTGTTTGTTGACATCCATTGTTCTACTCTTTATTGTGTTTTAAGCTCAGTAAGCCGTCGAAGAGAAGAAAGCGTAAGGGTAGATTACATGTTAGCAATTGACTGCTGCAGTCGAACGCCAGGAAAGGAGGGAGAGCACGAAGAGGAGAGACAGCTGTTATCCTCTGTGTTGCTCTGTTATTCTTGTCCTGTAAGGAGGCTTATTGCTGGTGTGTAGCTCTAGCTGAGACGAAAAGGCTGTTACTGAATGTTTTCTCTCTTGGTAGCTGACTTATTGTGAGGTAGTGAGCGGCGCTGTGTTTCAAGCAGTGTTTATGGTAAGGAAAGAGAACCGACTGAATTCCTCCAGAGACTCCGAGAACCTCAAGGCATTTGCTTAGGCTGCCTTTTTGGAAGAGATTCAGTTTGTCCTGTGTTTCAGAAACACCATGCGCGTAGTTAGCTGGTGGCAGTATCAGTCCTAGAGGTAATGTGACTTTGGACGAACACCCCGATCAGTCTGTTACGTGGACAGATACTCAGTGTATACCAGCGCCACTATGAACCAGATGTTAGGGACTTTATTTTATCACTTGTGTGCTGTCAGTCATTACAGGAACCATTAAAGCTGGGTGTGTGTTGGGTGGGCAGCTCTCTCTTTGCCTCTGGCTGCCTTTGCGTTTCAGGGCACTGACAGACGTATTGCTCTGTGTGGCCAGCAGTCATTCATACCTGGCTTATGGTAGAGAGGAGAGGTGTTCTATCCTTAAAGTGTGCAGGGATACAGCCTCAAAGCTACTTGAGTAATTTTAGCGGGACTTTGATACACAGGCGTTTAGATTGTAAAGCACAAGTGCGACCATTGATAGGTCTCCTGGGGTATAGTAAAGAATCACTGGTGCGTGAAATTGGTTGAGGGGTAGAGTGTGTCGGACATTGTGTTAGACGCGTGTGTGTGCCCACTCACTCCCACGCCATGCTTTGCCCGGCGTCCTGCCTACCTCTCCTGAGGGAACTGGCTCAGTGGCGATGCCTTCTGGGGTGGCACCGCCATTCGGGGGTCACAGCAGGGGCCGGACCGACGTCAGAGGTCAGTGGTGGGGTAGGGGGCACGACTCGACCCATCTGCCGCGCCGACCCACAACAGGGGAGCAAGGTGAGTGCCTTCATCTCCTCAGCAACATTTCAGACCATTTTTAAACCTAGTATTTTTACACAACCTGTAGATCTACTAAATGGCAAAGACTGAGGAGCCTAAACCTGGAGTTCCAGGTGTCTGACCCAGTGTTCTGTATTCTTGGGTGTTTTGTGTGATTCAATTTTATTGGGAGTTTGCCCCTGACACTTTTTCCTTAACACCAGCATGAAATCCTTGCCTTTGTTCTGTATAATTTAGAATTTTTAGAGGCAGATGAAGCAGAAAGGAATTGAAACATTTTGTTCTCATGTCATCAAAAGAATGTTGCTATAGCTCTAATTTTGAAACCAGGGAGTGAGAGACAAATAGAGAGAAAAATAGATAGAAGATGGAATGGGAGGTGAGTGGTGTTTTAGCTGAGACATTTGATGCCTCTAACCCAATAACGACACTATCTTTGCTGGCCAGTCACATCCCCAACTTTTAGCTAGATTGCTATTGATCCCAGTGTGGGTAGACTGGAGAGGAGAATGAGGGTGAATTGGATGTGTCGGGAATGAACGTTTGGGGGGTGGGTGATTGAGAGGATGCAGAGTGCCGTCTGTGACCCATTCCCTGGCTGAGAGGGTAACCTAATAGTCCGGCAGCTGGATGTTTTTTCGGGACCCATGAGCAGTGTATAAAATATGACTTCATCAAGGTTCTCAGGCAGAGAGACAACCATGAGGTCACTGCTTCTTACTGGAACTACATTTATCTTTGACATTGGGACTCCTTCCTCTTTTTCATTACATTTAGTTTTTTCTCTGTATCCCACTGCATCCTATTTTAATGTGTCTATCTCCTATCTTGCCCTCTTTCCTCTCATTTCACTGACCTCTCGCTCCTCCCCTCTTGTTTACTTTTCTCCTCTCTCTTGCCCTGTTCTTTCTGGCTGTCTCTTGCCCTGTTCTTTCTGGCTGTCTCTTGCCCTTGTTCTTTCTGGCTGTCTCTTGCCCTTGTTCTTTCTGGCTGTCTCTTGCCCTTGTTCTTTCTGGCTGTCTCTTGCCCTTGTTCTTTCTGGCTGTCTCTTGCCCTTGTTCTTTCTGGCTGTCTCTTGCCCTTGTTCTTTCTGGCTGTCTCTTGCCCTTGTTCTTTCTGGCCGTCTCTTGCCCTTGTTCTTTCTGGCTGTCTCTTGCCCTTGTTCTTTCTGGCTGTCTCTTGCCCTTGTTCTTTCTGGCTGTCTCTTGCCCTTGTTCTTTCTGGCCGTCTCTTGCCCTTGTTCTTTCTGGCCGTCTCTTGCCCTTGTTCTTTCTGGCCGTCTCTTGCCCTTGTTCTTTCTGGCCGTCTCTTGCCCTTGTTCTTTCTGGCCGTCTCTTGCCCTTGTTCTTTCTGGCCGTCTTTTGCCCTTGTTCTTTCTGGCCGTCTTTTGCCCTTGTTCTTTCTGGCCGTCTTTTATTTTGTCTATCACGATATTGCATGGAGATTAGAGAGAGGGAGGCGAGAGAGCAGGATGGCTGGTAGCTGCAGGTTTTTGTCCTGGGTGGCGAAGATGTCATCAGACTCAGCACCACCGTCGCTAGAACAGTATTATTTTCTTCAGTCTGTTGTTTTTTTTGCTTTATTGACAAACTAGAAAGGAGAAGAGTTTGCAAATGGTGTTAGGTTTGAATCGACCCTGAATGTTGGACAAGAAGCCTATTTGTTTTTAAATTGCAAATGGTCTCTAATGGGCTAACCTGTGAAGTGTTTCCTAGGGTTAGTCTGCAAGCCAATAAACCTTGTAGCATGTGGTTTTTGGAGCAGGTCTCTCAGCTAGTCATGAGGCCTTGTCAAGAGTAGCCACTTAAGACACAGGCAGATGGAGTTGCATGTTATTTTACACGATAAAAGTTGTTGCTTGGTTCCAATCTGAAGTGACTATATAGCCTAGTATATGCATCCAAGTAGACTATTCTCATTGACAACCAAATAATCTGAGCGACTGTTCAGACAGTACCTGAAAAAACAAAAGGGGGGTTGACCTGTAATAACTACTGACTATAATCCGTAATAACTACTGATAATGGTTGATTGGTACCAACCCAGCCAGTGAGCCTATTTATAGTAGAATAGTCAATCAGCCATTGTAAGTTTAGCCTCTCTTTCTCTCTTCACAGCAGTGAGGAACTAGCTGAAAAGTGTTTGAAAAACTGTTCAATAATTCAGTGTAGTGAACTACTTTTAACTATTAGAAGATCCCTGAATGTTCCACTCTTGCACAGTCAGTGAGGTAATATGTATACTTTAGGTGGGTCCTTTGGAGGAGGTAGTTGTTAGGAGAAGCTGGGCTTCAGCTGAAAGAAGGTAGTTGGTTGGCAAGGTTTGACTGCTGCTGCAGAATGTTGGCATAAAATTATATTTTCTTGTGGGTTGCATGCATGGACCTGGTCACAGTTCATGGTGTTGCATCTGTATTGATTATTTACTCTAATGTAACCTGAGATTGCAGGTGTTAAAGAAACCCCTAAATGAGAGAAACACATCTTGACAAGAGAAACACATTGTTGGCAGTTTTGTCCTACACTGTTCAACCTTTCCAGTTAATGTGGAGAGGTTAAGATGGAACTTAAAGTGGAATTTTACCCAGATTTTAATGGAATATCATTAAAAAGAAGGAAAGCACTGGTGAGTTCATCAGTCACAAACGGCTTGGAAAGCCGAGGGGGAACGAAGAATGGATGAACAAAGAAATAAAAAATCTGACAGTTCAGGAATATTCTCCAGGAAGTAGGTATGGATCTGTCAGCCACTACCTTCTGCAGAAGGGTTCACCAGCAGAACTACAGAGGCGGTTGCAATTGCAAACTACTGGTTAGCTGTCAATACAGGATGGCCAGTTTGTGTAAATCTGTACATTTCTTACATTTTATTTTGAACAAGAGGGAGGTATGGAGAGACACAAAGGTATTTAATTGAGGACTCATAGTATACCACCTCTTTTATGAAATATGGTTGAGGGATTGTTATGGCTTGGGCAAGTAAGTCTGATTCTGGAACTGGCTCACCTCATTGATTTTAACTGCTGAATGCAGCTGCAGAGTGATTTCTGAAGTGTACAGAAATACTTGGTTTGCTAAAGTACATGCAAATTCCTCCAAATGTCTTGGATGGCATCATTAGAGCAAAACAAGGATCCCAAAAAAAGAAAGTTATTCAATCAAGTCAGATTTAAATCCAATTGAAAATGCCTTTCATTTGCTGATTTAAGGCAGAAATACCTGAAAACGAACAACAATTGAAGATAGTTGCTGTACCCTCATAACTAGAGGATATCCCCAGATTATGGCAGGGTCAGTGGGTTGCAGACTGGCAGTTATTGCATGCAAATGCATGCATTGCATCATCTTCCGCTTATCCGGGGCCGGGTCGCGGGGGCAGCAGTCTAAGCAGGGATGCCCAGACTTCCCTCTCCCCAGACACTTCCTCCAGCTCTTCCGGGGGGACACCGAGGCGTTCCCAGGCCAGCCGGGAGACATAGTCCCTCCAGCGTGTCCTAGGTCTTCCCCGGGGTCTCTTCCCGGTGGGACGGGACCGGAACACCTTCCCAGGAAGGCGTTCCGGAGGCATCCGAAACAGATGCCCAAGCCACCTCAGCTGACCCCTCTCGATGTGGAGGAGCAGCGGCTCTACTCTGAGCTCCTCCCGGGTGACCGAGCTTCTCACCCTATCTCTAAGGGATCGCCCAGCCACCCTGCGGAGAAAGCTCATTTCGGCCGCCTGTATCCGGGATCTTGTCCTTTCGGTCATGACCCAAAGCTCATGACCATAGGTGAGAGTAGGAACGTAGATTGACCGGTAAATCGAGAGCTTCGCCTTGCGGCTCAGCTCTTTCTTCACCACGACAGACCGATACATCGACCGCATTACTGCAGAAGCTGCACCGATCCGTCTGTCAATCTCCCGTTCCATCCTTCCCTCACTCGTGAACAGGACCCCTAGATACTTAAACTCCTCCACTTGAGGCAGGCACTCTCCACCAACCTGAAGTGGGCAAGCCACCCTTTTCCGACTGAGGACCATGGCCTCGGATTTGGAGGTACTGATTTTCATCCCCACCGCTTCACACTCGGCTG
Source organism: Esox lucius (assembly GCF_011004845.1). Classification (NCBI taxonomy): domain Eukaryota; kingdom Metazoa; phylum Chordata; class Actinopteri; order Esociformes; family Esocidae; genus Esox; species Esox lucius. Next base: position 21,506,373 of record NC_047575.1, on the reverse strand, counting down.
CAAACCGTCCAAGTGCATGCTGAAGGTCCTGGCTTGAAGGGGCCAACACGACAACATCATCCGCAAAGAGCAGAGACGAAATCGTGTGGTCCCCAAACCTGACACCCTCCGGCCCCTGGCTGCGCCTAGAAATTCTGTCCATAAAAATTACGAACAGAACCGGTGACAAAGGGCAGCCCTGCCGGAGTCCAACATGCACAGGGAACAAGTCTGACTTACTGCCGGCAATGCGGACCAAGCTCCTGCTTCGGTCGTACAGGGACCTGACAGCCCTTAGCAAAGGACCCAGGACCCCATATTCCCGAAGCACTCTCCACAGGATGCCGCGAGGGACACAGTCGAATGCCTTCTCCAAATCCACAAAACACATGTGGACTGGTTGGGCAAACTCCCATGAACCCTCCATCACCCTGTAGAGGGTATAGAGCTGGTCCAGTGTTCCACGGCCTGGACGAAAACCACACTGTTCCTCCTGAATCCGAGGTTCTACTATCGGCCGTATTCTCCTCTCCAGAACCCTGGCATAGACTTTCCCGGGGAGGCTGAGAAGTGTGATCCCCCTATAGTTGGAACACACCCTCCGGTCCCCCTTCTTATAAAGAGGGACCACCACCCCGGTCTGCCATCCCAGAGGCACTGTCCCTGACTGCCACGCGATGTTGCACAGGCGTGTCAGCCAAGACAGCCCCACAACATCCAGAGACTTGAGGTACTCAGGGCGGATCTCATCCACCCCCGGTGCCTTGCCACCGAGGAGTTTCTTAACCACCTCGGTGACTTCAGCCCGGGTGATGGACGAGTCCACCTCTGAGCCTTCATCTTCTGCTTCCTCAATGGAAGACGTGACGGCGGGATTGAGGAGATCCTCGAAGTACTCCTTCCACCGCCCGACGACATCCCCAGTTGAGGTCAACAGCTGCCCACCTCTACTGTAAACAGCGTTGGTAGGGCACTGTTTCCCTCTCCTGAGGCGCCGGATGGTTTGCCAGAATCTCTTCGAGGCCAGCCGATAGTCCTTCTCCATGGCCTCACCGAACTCCTCCCAGGCCCGAGTTTTTGCCTCCACAACCACCCGGGCTGCAGTCCGCTTGGCCTGTCGGTACCCGTCAGCTGCCTCTGGAGTCCCACAAGCCAACCAGGCCTGATAGGACTCCTTCTTCAGCTTGACGGCATCCCTTACTTCCGGTGTCCACCACCGGGTTCGGGGATTGCCGCCTCGACAGGCACCGGAGACCTTACGGCCACAGCTCCGAGCGGCCGCTTCAACAATGGCGGTGGAGAACATGGTCCACTCGGACTCAATATCTCCAACCTCCCTCGGGATCCAGTCAAAGCTCTGCCGGAGGTGGGAGTTAAAGATCTCTCTGACAGGAGACTCGGCCAGACGTTCCCAGCAGACCCTTACAGTACGCTTGGGCCTGCCGAGTCTGTCCAGCTTCCTCCCCCGCCATCGGATCCAACTCACAACCAGGTGGTGATCAGTTGACAGCTCCGCCCCTCTCTTCACCCGAGTGTCCAAGACATATGGCCGCAGGTCAGATGAAACGACAACAAAGTCGATCATCGACCTGCGGCCTAGGGTGTCCTGGTGCCACGTGCACTGATGGACACCCTTATGCTTGAAAATGGTGTTCGTTATGGACAAACTGTGACTTGCACAGAAGTCCAATAACTGAACACCGCTCGGGTTCAGATCAGGGGGGCCGTTCCTCCCAATCACGCCCCTCCAGGTATCACTGTCGTTGCCCACGTGGGCGTTGAAGTCCCCCAGTAGAACGATAGAGTCCCCAGTCGGAGCACTTTCCAGCACCCCTCCCAGAGACTCCAAGAAGGTCGGGTACTCTGCACTGCCGTTCGGCCCGTAGGCACAAACAACAGTGAGAGACCTATCCCCGACCCGTAGGCGCAGGGAAACGACCCTCTCGTTCACCGGGGTAAACTCCAACACATGGCGGCAGAGCTGGGGAGCTATAAGCAAACCCACACCAGCCCGCCGCCTCTCACCATGGGCAACTCCAGAGTGGTGAAGAGTCCATCCTCTCTCAAGGAGTGTGGTTCCAGAGCCCAAGCCGTGCGTAGAGGTGATCCCGACTACCTCTAGTCGGAACCTCTCAACCTCACGCACCATCTCAGGCTCCTTCCCCGCCAGCGAGGTGACATTCCACGTCCCTGCATGCAAATGAAACTACCAAATACTAAACTGAAGAGCTGAATTTTGACAACAATCTGTCGCTATACTTTTGGTGCCCTGAAATAGTGGGATTGCTTACAAACACTTTTGTCATTTCTAAATGTTAAAATCAATATGTAAACAATCGGTTTTACTACTGCTGAGTTATGTCATTGTTCCTCCAAACTACAATATTTTAAAGTGTATGCACTGACTGGATGTGGCTTTGGATAAAATGCCAAGTAAATGTAAGCGCCTTACTCAAGATTCATTTGGTTTGAGTAGAAGTTGCAAGTGATCCCCATTCCTGTACTCTCTGTAGTCATTTGCAGTGTGCCTCAGGACTCAGGAGATAATGTGAAACTCTTTAATGCCTCTATTGAAGAGACAATAATGGATCTCTTTGTTGATGAAACTTAAAATGTATTGTACTTAGAATATAGTTGAAACCCAGGAGGTATGCACTACTCAAGAATATTTAGAACGTTTAGCATTCAAAAGTGATATTATGATATTTTGACTATATACTGCCCTGCCCTACTAACAGGGCAACATAAGCTATGGCAAATTGCAGGAAGCTATACAGCCTCACCTCCATCCTCATCTCCCCTAACCCACCTCCTCCTCACTCCCAGCTCCATCTCTACCCCTATCTCCCAGCCTCAGCCGTGTACCCCAGCTACATGCAGCTCCATCCCAAGGTGACAAGTACAAGAAAGACAATGCTTTAGTTAGAATGTCAGTAGGCCTCTAGTGCCCAGGCCCAGGCTAGATTAAATGTGTTAATTAAAATAAGAGCAAATGAGAGAGAGGGGAGGAAGAAACAAGCATTTATTGCCACTGGGTGAATTTGTTGGCTTTTGTGAGTGTCAGGGGATTAGCCAACGAACCAGTTGGTTTTTCATTCCCTGGTTTAGAGAGCTAAATAGATTTTGTAATCGCGTGTGCATGTGTGTGTGTGTACTATGTAATGGTGTAGAGAAGTGTTGTTGACCTGCATTGTGCTGTTGGTACTGCTCCCTTGAGGCTCCTTGCAGTGGAGTTTTCCCCTGGGGCTCTGTGGTGGACCACTGAGAGAAGCTAGGGTATTGCTTTTGCGACACATTTATACATAAACACATATCATTGTGCGGTGCCCAGCCTGTATATGTTTGCATTCACTGGTGAACAGAACAATCCAAATGAAGCCCTGAAAAGAACATGCAGCACTAAATGAGGTGTGATCACTGCTGTTTAGGTTGGTAATTGGTGATGCCGCTGACCATTTTTGACGGACAAGCGTTTTCAATTAAATGAATTGGAAACATGGGGCATACTGCCAAAGGGACTTCATTTACCCCCCCCCCCTCCCAACACACACCTCGTCCAGGAGAGGGTGTTGTGCTTTATCATCAACTGCCTGCCAACAGCATTACGGACCCAAATCCTGTCAGTCACTTATTAATAAAGGTGGATAAGAGGATCAGCTGCCCCCAGGGAAATGGACTGATTCCAGGGAGTCTGACTATGCATCTGAACTCTCAGACGCATTTAAAATGTGAATTATGTTTCGGACACAAACAGTGGAATTGGTTCTTAACCCATGAGTGTACGTCTAACCCATTATCCGACTTACTATTGTATGCGTGTTGTCCTTCTCATAGCTCATTTGGACTGTCATGCCTTTACTCAGCCAGTCGGCCAGTGGTTCCCTAAAATAGTCATTGATCTCAGTGGGAAGCCTGTAGCCTGCTACAGAGATTAATATTTCACAGTGCCCCATTGGGTAGTTCAATGGAGCAGAAACAGAAGCACCTCTCACAGTATTATTCCCCATCCTCCCCCCTTCTCACCAACGTCTCTGAACACCTGGAAACGGGTAGTTTAAGTCAGACCAGTACATCTCAGATGGCAAGCCCCCAACCACCCAGGACCCCTATCTAAAGCAGTGCCTGAAGAAGTCCTACAGGACCATGAAGTACTCCATACACCCAGCTACATGTTGTCCATCCACTGATAATGGGATCGAACAGTCTATATTGGAGCGTCAGGTCTCTGTATGATGCAACAACAAAGGGAAGGAGATATATTTCATGTAAAATAAATGGGAAAACTGCTATATCAGTGTTTCCCAACTACGGTCCTCAATTACCCCCAACAGTACACATTTTCATTGTAGCCCCAGCCAAGCACAGCTGATTCAACTTGGCAACTAATTATCAGACTCTCATTGAGTTGAATTGGCTGTGCTTGTCCAGGACTACAACAACAATGTGTGCTGTTGGGGGTATTCGAGCACCGGATTTGGGATCCACTGAACTATATAGTGTTTTATTACAATTCAATTGCTCAAAGAAACCATTATTTTTTAACAAGTAATTTATTTTCTGAAAAATAGTTGTTAATATTATTGCCACCTTTATAAGGACTCGTAATTAAGATTTAAAAACAAAATCTGCATGATTTTTTAAGCACACCTTTAAAGTTTAATTTTGGCTTTGCATGGCTTCCTGTTTTACTGTATATATATTTTTTATATATATTTTTTTAAATGATCTCCATGGGGAAACTTACAGATAATGTTGACCTTTTTAAATAATGCAATGACAAAAAAAATAAAGGCTAAGAACCTAAATGTGTTACTTAGACAATAATTAAGTAAAACATTTTTTGCTTCCTCTAGTCACAAGGCTCTTGTTAAGTACAGACAAAATAATGAATTAGCCTATTCAAATTACCAGGACATTTTAGCCTAAACCATGGTTGCCTATAGCAGGGGGCTGAAACTTGGCCACAAGTGGATCTTCCAGCAAGACATTCAACAAAAACAATCAAAAGCCACAAAATAAATTGTTAGTTGACCACATAATCTACATTTTGCAGTGGCTGTTTCAGTCTCTTTGGACTTGACTCCCATTGAATAGCTGTGGTTGAATTGATGAGGGCAGTCTATAAGCTTGGACTAAAAGACCTCAAAGATCTGGAAAGATTCTGTTTGGAGGAACAATATAAGATCCATTCTAATGTGTTCTCCACTGTAAGAAATTAGACAATTTAGAATAAGATCAGGAGCTGTTATCCTTAGGAAAATGTGTCATTTTTCCTGTTAAGGGTATTATGTTATACTTTGAGCTCTTCTGTTACTTGACTTAGGCAATAAATAAAACTGGAGGGAAAATAACATAAATAAGGATGTTTTTTTACACAGAAGATTATAGACAATTATTGCTTAATTCCCTTCCTCGATGTTCTCCTGAACTCCCCCAAGGATTTCTAACGCAGCTCAAACCATAGTTCCTCCACAATTAAATATGATTTTGAATCTGTATATGTTTTTGTTTATCTTTATCTTCTGCCTTCCAAAATTTTGTGAAGTCCAATTTGACATCATCTTCCAGCAGATTTGGATGAGTCAAAGCCGTTCTGTCCACCACCAACCTTGGACAGTGCTGAGCCAGTACGCACTGCCCTGGGTATTGTTGGTTTGCCACACACATTATTTGAATTCCTGGCAGCAATGTTGGGGACCCACTGTATCAGTGGCTCCAGTTAAAAGTAGACATTGATAATTTTACATTTGTCTTTTGTTAGATAGTCAGGAGGCACGTTTTAAAAAATCATTGTCTCAACTGTCCCTGGCTAGGCAACGTTTTGACTGTGAGCAGATTGTGATGTTATCCCTGGTTTTCCACATGACTGACATCAGATGAGCACTGTGTCCTTCATGATGTAACAGTTCAAGTTCCGCAGCACCTCCCTCAGCCTTGTCCAAGCCAAACAGACATATCTTCCCTTTATGCACCATTCATTAGATAATCCTCTTATTGGACCCACCATTCAATACTGTTCTGCACAAGAACTCCCAGAATGGAGGAGCCATTCACATAACAATACTCTCAAAATCCTGTAGGCTGTCCTCAATCTTTACTCGTTTGATGTTCATGGTTGAACAAGGTCCTCTTTCTAGAAACCTGCATACAACATTTATGTCAATCTCTACTTCCACTAGTAGTTTAATGGCCTGGTATTGCATTGTTTTCATACTTCATTAACCATGGGCTTGAGGATTCGTCATCCCTAACATGCCTGTGGATGTGTTGGAAAGCTGAGGAGTTGCCAGAGGGTTCATGTCTAATAAGGTGCTACCGCTGTTCCGCTAGATTAAGCAGCAGACGGGGAGGATGGAGAGAACACCTGAATGACCTTCATTAGTATTCCCTGTGTAGGATGATCAAAGAGAAAGTCCTCTACTGGAGCCATGTCATTAAAGGATTTTTGATGGACCTGAGCCTCTCTTCCTCCAACAAGCACATACCTGCACCACTGTAGGCAGCCGCTTGTGGAAAACACTAACTCCACAGACTCGCGTCACACACCGACCATACACACACATCACACACATCAACCACACTCACACGTCACACACATCAACCACACTCACACGTCACACACATCAACCACACTCACACGTCACACACATCAACCACACACACACGTCACACACCGACCATACACACACATCACACACACCGACCATACACACACATCACACACACCGACCATACACACACGTCACACACATCAACCACACTCACACGTCACACACCGACCACACTCACACGTCACACACATCAACCACACACACACGTCACACACCGACCGTACGCGCACAGGTCACACACACCGACCGTACGCGCACAGGTCACACACACCGACCGTACGCGCACAGGTCACACACACCGACCGTACGCGCACAGGTCACACACACACAACAAAATGTTTAGCGTAATAACGTAGCCTTTTTTTATATGAATGATTTTGCACAGTGAATTCTAACTTGTAACACAACATTTTGTGGGTCTTCAAGTTTAAAATGTGTTTAATACTTTTCTTCTGTACCCTCACTCCCTACCCTAATCACTTATCTGATCTACATACCCTTCACATACCCTTCCTCCATTTCCCACTTTCCCTGGCCTCACCTCCCTCTCTCTAAGCCGACTTCTCACTTGGCTTCTTTAGTTATGTCTCTGCTTCAATATTGCTCCCATTATTCCCATCTATGTGCCACTTTTTTTCCAAATCTGTCTCAACTCCTTGTTCAGAAACCCCACTCTAACAACTGGTTCTCAATCAACATACCTAATGAAAACAACATAGTAAAAACAGCCATTAATTCTGCTTCTCTCCTGCCTCCCTCCTTTCTCCAGTACGCATCAGCCGGCTGTCTTCTGTCCCTGCATCATAGCGAGAAGCCTGAACACGAGGAGGTGTGCGAGTTCCGTCCCTACACCTGCCCCTGCCCGGGGGCCTCCTGTAAGTGGCAGGGCTCCCTGGAGGCCGTCATGCCCCACCTGATGCATGCCCACAAGTCTATCACCACCCTGCAGGGAGAGGACATCGTCTTCCTGGCCACGGACATAAACCTGCCGGGGGCAGTTGACTGGGTCATGATGCAGTCCTGCTTTGGCCACCACTTCATGCTGGTCCTGGAGAAGCAGGAGAAATATGAGGGCCACCAACAGTTCTTCGCTGTGGTACTGCTCATTGGCACCCGGAAGCAGGCTGAGAACTTTGCCTACCGCCTGGAGCTCAATGGGAACCGGCGGCGCCTTACCTGGGAAGCCACGCCCCGCTCCATCCATGACGGTGTGGCGGCCGCCATAATGAACAGCGACTGTCTGGTGTTCGACACGTCCATCGCTCACCTGTTCGCAGACAACGGCAACCTGGGGATAAATGTCACCATCTCGATGTGCTGAGTGGATCAGATGAGAGTCTCCCAAGCACATGCTACACATACAGGCCAGGGAGTGGGCTGTAGGCTTCTCTTGATCTTCCACACTGTGACTCACTGCTTTACAGTGTGTGAGAGGACAGGTGTGAGATGGAGAGAATGTGTGTTTCGATGCATGTTGGCTCCCCATAAGGCTTGAATGGAGACTGGCCTGTAGATGTTTCAGTGGTTGGGGGTTTGCCTGTCCTGTCATTGTGTGTACTGGAAACAATGTACAGTAGCCTGAATGAGGTCTCCAAGTGAGGTTGCCTACACCCCAACCCTGGTCAACAACTCCACTCACGCCCACCACCTCTTCTGCCCAGCTAGCCAGTAGCAGGCAAGACGTGCACTGCCAGGGCGGGAAATGGCGGTGAGTCGAACTACAGGAACATTGTGGCATTCAGAAAAATGTCCACTTCAACTGTAAATGACCCCTATAGGTGCAGCTTCCTAATCCTCACAGAAAGTTGACATGTTGAAAGTTGGTCAGTGGAACAATTGGGCCTCAGAGACGCATTTGTGAGCGGAGTCGGGCCTGAGAGTGACCAATGCGCTGCCTCAGTCTGGGTTAGTGTGAGCTATGCCGGGGTTGCTTATGCTTTGCTAAATACTTGCACTGACCAACTCCATACTATTCAGAAAAGTGTCATTGTTATTAAAACAAGCTTATTTTATGTCCATTGTTTGAAATGGTGACGGTGGTGGTTGTTACACTGTAACTGGGCTGTGTGTGTGTGTGTGTGTGTGTGTGAGAGAGAGAGAGAGATACATTGGTGGTAGATTGTGATTGTAAGCAGAAGACTGCATGTCTGTCCACCTTGTAGAATAAAGACACATCAGATATTCTGGTCGTAGGCTCTTGTCATAATGCATTATAAAGGTTACATCGAAGGAACAGAACTGTCATGAACACTGTTCAGTGAAACCTTAGTGCCTAGATATTCACACGATTCTGTATGACAAATACAAACAACAAATGTAACTATACATTTTCAGACAACAAAAATACATTACTTCTGCAGTAACAAGCTCTGCTGCTTGAAGCCTGACTTTGTGAAGGCTACTTGATTTGTTAAGCATTAAGTCCCTGGCCATGTTAAGGTCATTTGCCATCACATTTCATGGACAAAAGCTGTCCCATCATATTTAAAGTAGCGTGTCTGTTTTGAAACCAGTCCAAATGTGCGACCGTATTTGCGTGAGAATGTGTGAATACTTGAATGTTTGCCGAAAGATTAAGTTATTTTCAGTAGATTTCTGAAGCACTAGTTTGAAAAGGTTCATGATAGTTTAGGGGGGAATTTTTCTTTTTTTCTGCATCCACTCCTCAACAACAGAGACTAACAGGTGGCACATTTTTTGTAAATAAAACATCTTACTCATTCCTGTACATGTTTCTTGAAACCATTTGTTCTGCAGAACCAGGTATCTCTTCAGTTAATCTGCTGTTGATCTTCCCTAATATGCAGGTAGTTTTGACTCTCCTCTGTCCTGCCAATGGCACAATATCCATGAAGTCCCTCTGCCCATCAACTTTGCTCCACTACTGTCTTGTTTTGTATTAGAAATATGTATATGTTGGAGGACTATATTTTCTAAAGGAGATGGTGTTCTGATAATAATCTGAGCTGTATTTACTCTGTTACGACTATTGTACAGAGGTTTAGAAGTTATTTTCTACCTGATAACCTGTTTTACTGTAGCGGTCCGTGTCCCTTACTAACGGACTGCATTTCTGCCAACATGGGCAAGACCTCTGCATTCTCTGGGGCTCGTTGTTCATATCAGCGAAAAACAAACCGTGGTCATCTATTTTTAAAATGGGCTTTGAGCCTTTAATACGGCATCAAGTAACAGGGTCCATTTTCATGTGTCAATGAGAACTGCAGTCATCTGTGTTGCAATTCATTTTTTATGGGGCAATAGGAGACCTAATCAATAAACTAAGGCAGAGACACAGTCCACAAAATCACAAGTCTTATTATACTGAACTTTCCACATAGCAAAATAAAACCAGCTTGGTCAACATCACCATTACCTGACACCTGTCAACATTGCAAAGCATTCTACCTAATTTGCCTACAATGGCAGTTATACATAGAACTGCTTTGCTGGTCATATGAACATCATATAATATGTAGGCTATAAAAAGCATGTCTATAACTCTTCATATACTTGCATTATTCTGTTGGAGTGTTCTGTTCTCTCCTGTGTGTGGCCACACACAGGACGTTAGAGCAGCAAGGAGGAATGCAGCCATTCTCATCTACCTATCAATTGCTTACCAGCCTGAGAGGTGTAGCTACACAGTCTTGACTTCTACCTATTTATTTTGCATGCAATATATTCATAATGCACATATCAGGATAGAAATATTTTCTTCAAACAGATCCAATTCCTCTAACCTCCTGCATCTAGCCCAGTCCTGGGATTTTTCTGTAACTGCTATATGGGTGACATTTCCACTATGTTATTGCTCACCTATCCATTCCAGCCTGCTATCTGTTTATCTGGGTCAAGGCAGAGGTTAACCTCTGACATTTAGCTCTGTCTGATTATTGATTGAAGCTTATTGTTGAACCTAGAATCAGACCAAGAAGTCAAAAAACTGTCAAATACATCACGTCACCTAGGCAACTAACCAATAGACCAGACTAGAAGATAGTATTGACCATAATACATGCAAATAGAAAGCTAGGGTGTTGACCAAAACCTCAGTGGTTGAGTGTGACCAGTCTTCAGCCTGGCTCCCCACTGGGATAGCTGAGGGGAAACGTTAACCCCAGAGTGAGGGAGATTAACTCCCACCTATCATCTAAGAACAGTATGGTAGCTCATCCTCTGATGTCTCTATAGCCCTGTTGGGGATTTTCCTTGGAGCACCAGTTTGATGAGATGAATAAAACTCATGACATTTACTGTATGTCAGATGCCAATGATCGACAGGCATCTTCACACACAACCTGTTGTTTGTAATTAAAATGTCTCATTTTTGATTATCACAGAATATGCTTTACCAATTTCTTTTTCCCCTTTCATGTTTTGACAATTTTGGTTTATTCATGAAATATCTATTTCTGTGGCTATGCTTTCTTTTCTCTTAGTAGACGATTAACTGTGTTGAAGTGGCTTTTAAATATAATTTAGCAAGTTCAATGATGCAGATGAATTTCAGTTAAAATCCTGTTGAGCAGGTATGGGTTAGTGACCATGTTTGGTCCAAGTGATTTTTTTCTCTAAATTATTTTGTCTGTCTTTGTTGGTTTTTCACTGAATTGCACAGTGTAATGTTTTGGAAAGTCAATGTTATCCTATGGAGATAATCTTTCCTTTTGATTACTTCGTTTTTGGAGACAATAGGAAGATGTTTTTACCCATCTTAATATCACCTAAAATCCAATAGAATAAAAGTTATTCATGTCATCTCTCGCAGACTATTGTTGAAAAGGCAATCTCAAGTCTTTTTACAAAAGCAAATATTTTTATTTACTAATGTAAATCAAATTATTAATTGTTATTAAAAGGAATTTAACAGTGTACAGTGTTTTGTGTGAAGTTATTCACAATTTTATTCTGTTGTGGATGTTACTAAGACATTGTTGTGGAAACAACAACAAGGTTGGCTCAAGGGATCCTCCACTATACAGACCAGTCTCCATATCACTGTTTCCATTACAGATAATATGGAATCAATAGCCCTAATAATAAAAATCAAGAATGTTAGTTCCATTTCTGTAGTCACAGTTCCTTGCAGATTCTTCAAATGTGGGAGTGACATTTCATAGCTCAGTTCAATCGAGGCACTACTTTCTCCTGTGTTCTCTGTACTTACTGGGCCGGTCCCTCCCTCGGTCTTTATCACTGGACCTGTCTCTCTCTCTGTCCTTATTTCTCTCACTGGACCTTTCTCGCTCTCTGTCCTTATTTCTATCACTAGACCTGTCTCTCTCCCTGTCCTTATTTCTAACATTGGACCTGTCTCTCTCCCTGTCCTTATTTCTATCACTGGACCGGTCTCTCTCTCTGTCCTTATTTCTATCACTAGACCTGTCTCTCTCTCTGTCCTTGTCTTTATCACTGGGCCTGTCTCTCTCTCTGTCCTTATTTCTATCACTGGACCAGTCTGGCTCTCTATTCCTCTCATTTTCCTTCTCTTTTCCTTTGTCATTTGTTCTGTCATCTCTATCCAGCTGCAGTCCATCTCTCCTGTTCCCATCCTCCCTGAACTTTTCCCTATCCCTTTGGTCTCCATGGTGTTTTTGATACACTCCACCCTCCAGCCTGTAGGTATCACTGTGGTGCCCTGGCCTCTCCGTGCTGGCCCCCAGACGCTCCTCTGGCACCCCCCGCTGGCTGTACTTGTCATAGCTCAGGTCATCCTTCTCCTGCTTCACCCTCAGTGCTGGGCTAGGTCCAGAGGAACCAGGGGGAGTCTGGGCAAGCATCTCCCTCTGCTGCTTCTCAGCCTTCAGAGCCTTTTTCTCCTTCTTCTTCTTCTTTTTCTTCTCTTTCTTGTCTGGGTTAGATGAAAGACAGGACAGTGAGCAAGGTAAGAGAATCTGAACATGATTGAGACACCAAGATACTTAGTGTTCAAGCCATTACACTCTTTAGTCAAGCTGTTGCATTTCAAATTGCCAATCTATTACGATTGACAGTCAGCAGCCCAGCATCCTCCACAATGTTCCCATTCGTTCACCTTTCTTGGGCTTCTTAACAGGCACAGCGTATTGCTCCTCTTCTTCAGACTCAGAGGATGAAGGGTCAGGTAGTTTTGGGGCACAGCCCTCCTCCCTCAGACGCTTGGTGACATCGTCCATGTCCTCATTGTCTTTGGGAGGCCGGTAGTTAAGCACATGGTCCACTCGGATGGTCCGTCCCTTTATCTAGATGCCAAGAGAGACAGACCACAACACAATGAGGCGCAGTCATCTACAGCACTAAATGATCTGATAATTGATCGATGTTTACTGGTTTAATCTCTTCTACTCTTTATCCCTATTAGTTCTACCTGACTGTCATTCCTTACCTTTATCCCATTTAAGTTATCCACAGCCAGGATGGTGCTCCTCTGGTCCTCGTAGCAGATAAAGCAGAAGCCTTTGGATTTACCGGTCTTCTTATCACGGACCAGGTTTATGTTGGCTATCTCTCCATATCTGCAGAGACATTAAGCAGGATTAAACTTAGCTGACAACAGAAAACCGCAAAGAATTATTCTAAATGAAAAGGGCAAAGGTTAGGATAAAATAGAAGCATAGAAATACAAAAGGAATAGGATTCAAAGGAAAGAGAGGAGATGGGAGTATGTATGGGACTCACTGAGAAAAGACACAGACTATGTCACCTTCTGTCAGCTCATAGGGAAACCCACCTGCAGTTAACAAGAGAAACATGCTTATAATGGTGGTGGTAAATAGACTTCACTGTGAATGAAAGCCACTACTGTGCTGCCACCAACTGGTCAGCTGACAGTACAACCTATCCATAGATTAAGATCAATCAGGCCAGGCTGCCAGGCAGGTGAAATCAGAAGGGGGATCATTTCTCTTTCGCAACTATCATCATCCATACATTAAACTAATACTAGGGGGATACATTTAAACTGAGGGGGCTAAATCCCTTTAGCTCCCCTTTGGCACTGGGCCTGGGATCAATCTGATTTGTAAGGAGTTTCTGACACCAAATCTTACCAATGAAGATCCAGGCACTGTCCTTATACTCTGAATGCCATGACACGGTTTCCTTCACCCCAAGTGAGGCCTCTCTCTCATTAAGCTCATTAATCAGCTTCACCTTGGTCAGGGGACTGGAAGACAGGAGAATGATGGAGAAGGGGAAAAAAAATGCAATATGAAGCAGAACTCAGTCAGTATTCTATCCATAGCTCTTTCTTTGACCACCGTAGCCAAGCTTTTTTTTGTACCGCATGATTTGGGGTCATCGAGCTCTGGGGGTAACTTGGGAAGTCTTTTTGCAATATCATACTTGTGTACCATAGAAAATGTTAGGACAGTTGACCTATGTTACAAACCGCTCCCATGTACTGAAGGCACAGCATTTTATAAAGGTTGTGTATCCAACTATTTCAGTATTTTAGTCTGCAACATTTGTGGACTGAGCAACTAACAGAAGTACATTTATTCAGGACTATGAAACAGCATTTCTATTTATTTTGATTGCATAAATGGTTTCAAATGAAAAATTTGATTCGTTAGATTAGATAACTTATTAATGAATGTGGTTGGATTTTAGTTCAAGTATAAAAAGTCAAAATGCAACTTTCCGGGGGGTGTGCTTACTGTTTTGCGTGACGGTACATAACATAAACGTAGGTAACAGTAGATACTTCTCAGCAAATCATTATTGTGCTAATATAGTCATATTGTCGACTAATATATATCCCCCTCCGGCAGTAATTCACTAACAACGTCACGATAGTAACTAACGTTAACGTTTTTTAGCTAGCTATCTAACTAGATAGCTAGATATTGCGACCACCATTACCAGCACACCTCCACGAGTTAAGATATAATATGCAGCTACAAAATGTGGAACACATTTTCTATTACATAGCTATTGCTACTTACTTCATCATGCAGTTATCTCCGTGAACATAACAACGATACTAATTATAAAATGGAGCTCTAATACATTACATGCACAAATAAGCAAGGAGCAAGAAATCCTACCGGATGTATAAATCGGAAGCATCAGGTCGTCACATCCACTCCAATCCACTCCCACTCAACGTAAACCAAGATCACGCTAGCTCGTGTTAGGCTATGGCTAATGTCCTAGCTTCACTTGCCTCCAGGGTTATCTTGAATTAGTTATACCGATCTTTTCGCTACTATGGGTCCCGTAGATGAAAAAAGTAATTTATTCTGATGCTTCCTTCAAAATGTAGTTCTGCGGTAAAACCTTACGTACATGATACCGAAATCAATCTTTTTTGCAGCTTTTTCATAGACGACATTGTCATACATTTAAAAAGTATATACTAAAATCATACCTTACTGAAGAGCATCATAACTTGATAAGATATGTATTATGTTGAGCACAGTGAGAAATTGTTGATGCTTGTTCATAAACTAGCATGCTGGTCATATTTGCCACTTGCCTTGCAGTAAAAAAGAATTGTACTACTAACTGAAGTGTTTTGTGTTTGAGAAATTATTGTGTTATGCATTTAAAACATAGGTCCCCGAATGTTAGAGTCCCAAATATGGCTCCTTATTTTGACTGCTTTGCCCCCCAAAAAGGGTTTGTTTAAGATGCTTCCAAATACTGTACTTAATTAATTACAGTTGGGAATGTAGCTCTCTTGCCTTCATCTGCAAACGCGATCGAGGATCTGCTTTATTTAATGATGTGATCACTGAGCTGAAGTGTGTAACTGCTGTAGTTACTAAAAGCTTTCAAATGTGTGTACTTTAGTATTATATTGTCCCAGTAAGCCATGCATGCTAAAATTATTTGCTTTCGGTCCGTCGTGCTGAAGTTACTATTCTACATTGGTAAGTAGGATAAACCTGACCGCCCATGGAAATCAAATGCCCGTCCAACACGTTTGTTCTAGCGCCGGACCTGTATGAATTACATATTGGACTGTAGAGAAATAACTATTATGTGCCTATGGGAAAGTAGGATTAGGACCGAATAATACAGCGTCTACTAAAACCATCTCATTGTCCACAATGCGAGCTGTATATGTACAGTGAAATATGTATTACTGTTAATGCAAAAGTTGTTTTAGGATCTGTCAGTAAGGTCTATACAGTGCCTTTCAGAATTATTTGACGCCTTTGTTAAGAAACATGGTTATTGTTGTTTATCAGCTTGGTCTTACACTCAAAATATGAGAAATTGAAATTGCTCAAAGAAGAAAAATCTTAAAACAAGAAATATTTCAAAAACATGTAGCACCTTTATTAGCACCACTGTATTCAATACTTTGTGCACCTTCCCCATGAAAAGATAACAGCACTGAGCCTTCTATATTGTTTAACAATCAGAGACCAGTAATTTATGTAGAATTTCTGCAGGTCCTTCACAGTCCTTGCTCTTTGTGCAGAACCATGACATTTGATGTCATTGTAGTTCCAAACTTCTTCCATTTCACAATGATTGAGCCCTCTGCGTTACTGGGAACTTTTAATGCTTTAGATATGTTTGCCTTGACACAATTCTATGGAGAATTCATTGGACTTAACTGTTTGCTATGGACATTATATAGACATGTGTCAATCTTGCTAAATCAAAATATTTTTTCTCATGTGGAGTCCAATCAAGTTCAAGATACATCTCAAGGATTGTCAAAGGACACAGGATGCATCTGGAATAAATTTGGAGTGTCAAGGAATTGTGGCCAAGGTTCTGAATACTTAAGTACATTATATTTTGCAGTTTTTCATTTTTAGTAAAAACATATTTCTGCTTTGTCATTATGGCATATAGTATGCAGATTGAGTTTAGAAAAATAATAAGTCAGGAAATAATTCCATAACACAAGCAAATTTGGAGAAAGTGAAGGGTTCAAGGTTACTTCCTGAAGGCACTTTAGATGTCTTGTATTAGTCGGGGCTTGGCCCCAGTAAAGTATTCTCAACTACCCCTACTGTGAGGCCTTGTGGTCTTGTGCAGAATCATTCCCATAGAAGGCCATGATGGAGCTGTTCAGGTTTCTCTCGATTGTGCTGAGGTATTATTTGAAGAGAACCCAGAATGACATGCCAAACGTCTTTAGACGCCTTAGGGAGTGGAGCTGCTGCTGCACCCTCTTGACACCGTTGGTAGGGTCCTTGGCTCTGTGATCACTTAGTAAGTTAAAACAGCTGACTTACTCTACAATAGTTCTGTTGATGTGGATTCTGACGTGTTACCTCATCTGCTTTTCTAAAGTCAACAATAATCTAATGTTTCCGGGACATGGAAGGGGTGCCAAAGAGCGAGACAACTCATTGGCTTATTGTTTATGTTGAGAATGGTTTATCTGATATTTGGGGATACCAGGCTTTTAACAAGGGTAGAGGTCAGCATGTGGTAGAAATCAGAGAGAGATGCAAAGCTACTGTGGGAAGTGGAATCTTACCACTCACAACTAGGAAACATCCGCTTGAATGGCCCTCCAGCAATCATATACTAGTGGGAAACATCTCTATCATCCCTATGCTCTGAACTTTCCCAAACACTGACCTCTTATAGTTGATGCAGCCCGTAGCTCGTTGGCCATTGGCCAATTTGCATTGCTCAACAAGTTCAAAACATTTGTATATATCCAAGAGCTGTTCAAGAGGATCTTTCCCTGTCCTGTGTGATAAATTCCCACATCCCCCCGGTTATGAATGTAAAAATAGTTTTTTCAAACCAGTGATGTATTCACTCATAAAACACTTAACCCAACCGAGCAAAATGTGAAATCTGAATTCTTCCAATAGAACTTTAAGTTTTAGTAGATTTTTTAAAAATTTTCAACAGAATAGGCACAATGAATTAAAACATCCATATTGCTCTGTGTGTGGGAGGTGTAGTCTAAGCCAAGCTCCCTTCTCAGTGTTGACAAATGTTGATGATTATTTCTTCCAAACAAGTCATCCAGAACAACTTTGTGTTAACATTGAAAATTCTATTAATTGATTTAATTCAGAAGTAGTTGTTACTTAAGCAACATTTTTACTAATGGATACTGTATTTGCCTACACACTAGACTGTAATTTCTATTCCTTATGAAATGCAATTTAATAGCACCAGCATCCCTAATATCAACAAGTATAATTGTATTCCCTGTAGTTGTAAAATTCGGATGTGTACTTATCCTGTAAACATATCTTTATATGACATGGATGTTTCCATGAATGAATAATCATTCAAGCATTCTATACTTTATTTTAAATATTAACCACTCAAACCATAATATTCCACCTTCCTATTTCCTGTCATAGTTTTTTCAAGACATTGGCACTATGGTAATGTGTGAGAAAATAATGAAGCAATTCTACCTCGCCATCAAGAATGAATAGTTTATATGGGCAATAAAATTTGACACATTTATCATGCAACTCCCTGGAGGAATTAAAACACTACTCAAATGAATTAATTTGTCAAAATGTTTATTGTTATATAATAACTGAATGTCCGGAAAATATTTTTTTTATACCAAAAAATGTCCCTTCTCTTAAACCTCACAGGTTGATGGGAATGCAGAAAGGGCCAAAGTGCATATTATGCAGAGATAATATAAATTTGTTTCGTGGATGAATCAAAGCAAATAAAGCCATCTGTTCCAGTCTGAAGGTTCCGCGATGTCTCCACATCCATTATCACTGCTATTTTTTTCTATTCTCTTTTAGGTCAGTTGGTTTTAGCAAGAAACAGAAAATGCTCTAAGTTGCCACAATAATCATCACAATTGGTAAATTTAACTTTAAAGAGTTCTGAAAATTTTTAAATTCTTCAAATTGTGGTTTAGGCGGAGAGTGGTAAAGTGTATCTTCCTTCAAAAACGACGGAGGACAAGGTGGGGTCCTGACTCAGGGCGTCGTCCAAACATACACCAGTTTGAGTGGGTTGACACAGCTCCATCTGACACTGCTCACCAACGTCTAACATGGCTGTGTTCCAGGCCCTGTCCATATTGCAGGAGAAAAGCACCCCAATCTGCAGCCGCACCTCCTTCTGCCACCAGGCGTACACCAGAGGGTTGATAAGGGAGTTCAACAGTCCCAGCAGCCACAGATCATTCTCCAACACCTTGTACAGCTCGCATGCCTCACACAGCACCTGCACCACACACACTATAAAGAAGGGGCACCAGCAGAGGGTGAAACAGCCCACCAGCAACGCCACAGTCTGCAGGGCCTTGACATGGCCCCAGTAGCGGCTGCGCTGGGGTAGCCTGGAGCCGGCCCGGCTCGCCTGGTGGATCTGCCTCTGGTGGCCACAGGCAATCTTTAGGATGTCCAGGTAGAAGTAGGTGAAGACGCAGAGGACAGGGAAGAAGACGGCACAGAACACCACAATGATTCCCCTAGGACGCAGGATGGAGAAGAAGGTGCAGAGGCTGCCGCCATTGAAATCTCCCTGCTGTAGCTGCTGCACCATGCCTGGAGCAGAGGGGGGAGAAAACACATTATTACAGCATATCAATTATTCATGTTAATATGGAAATATATTATGTTTATTATCACGTTGATCAAAAACTCGTTTTTAATAAATCCTAATTTAATAAATTCAGAAAGTAACTGAATATTCCTGACATATTGCCTGATTGCCTGTTTATTGCCTGATTAGAAGTTAAATGCTGTGGTCAGGGACATGTGGGCACTGAATAGAGAAAAAAGAATTCCACCTGGTAGGAAGCCAACAGTGAGGGATAGTAACCACAGTGCTATCAGGGCCCCAGTCACGGTCCACCTCCCAGTGAGTTGGGAGTAGCGCAGTGGCAGCTTGATGGCCACATAGCGGTCCAGAGAGATCAGGAACATGGACAAGATGGACGCCGTCGTGGGGGAGATTATGAAGGCCATGCGGAGTAGACACTTTGTCTTCTGTGTAGAGTATGGCTGTAGTAGTGGAGTAGTTTGAATAGTTCCATTGCTATGGGAGTTGGAATTTTCAAACACGTCTTCGACAATGCCAGTGATAGCCAGGCCCACAAGGATATCTGCCAGGGCCAGGTTGAGCACGAAGCACCAGCTCTGACTGCTTTTCCTTCGAATCAGCTGAAACAGAGCAGCTGCTACCAGTAGGTTTGTAGAGATGATTAGGAGAGAGGCCACACTCAGGACCCATCCCATTATTTGTGGTGTCATAGAGGTGTAGACAAAAGGACGGGGTATGTGTCTCCTACCGGGAATCATGGCAGTGAGGTTGGGACCCAACTCTCCCATCCAGCCTGTCTCATTGTGAGCTGCCATTGCATTTACCTTCACAAGCTATAAGTCCTGTAAATCTGCGAGACTACCCCAGCCAAAGAAATAAATGATATCCACCAACATCCATTCCTGCTGTGGTATATTGAATCCAAAGGTAATTTCTTTCATCTTTATACTGACTCCTGTGAAGATTTCTTGTTGATATCTTTCTCAGTCAAACTCCTTGTAAAACAAAATTCCACAATAACAAACATACTGTTAAGTTAAAAACTCTTTAGGAAAAAATATAGAACATTCAGCCGGTCCTCATCCACTCCCAATGCTCCTGAGGGGGCAAAGTTTCTTCCCTCCTCTCTTGTCAGCAGCTTTGGTTCCTCTGAGTCTGACCCTTGTCCAGGCTGCTATCTGGCTTTCATCCCAGTCCCTTCTGAGAGTCCCTAGTGCAGACATCCGGGATGATGAGGCTGTTTACCACAAGGGTTCACCACCACTACCAGATCTATGGTAATGACAACAGTATAAACTATAAAAAATCCACTTTTGATGCCACCTGTGTCTTAATCATAAACTCTTAAGTGGTTTGTGTTCTATTTCATTGATGTCAATATGTTAAGCAGTTAGACAAGAGAGTTTCTTGGCATATCCCTTGGGAAGACACATCCGCTATAGGAAGACCCATCTGGCTGCTAATATTGTGTGGGTCCTATAGAAAAAAAAATCAGATCAACACACAGAAGGGGAAACAACTATGCCCTCCTATAATATCAGCTGTCTTGGCTCCTTTGGTGTCAAGATGAGTCCCATTGAAATAAAGATATAAAAGAAATGTTAATCTTCAGAAGCACCTTCACCTTAGCACACAACATTGCATATTCATATGTCTGTAAACATTATGGTGTGACTAACCCCCGTTTCTGCAGTACTGTATATCATCAGGGGTCATCATAAATTAGGGTGGTATGTATGTATATGAACAGCCCTAACTGAGGTGCTAATCCCACAGTAGGGAGAAAGATCATTAACATTTACCAGACAGGCTGAGGGTGTTTCTATCCATGTGTTTGTTATCAGTAACTACTTCCGTTTACACATGGGAAACTCTGCATTGGGGGCATGAATGACTACCCAACTTCCTCATTAGAGGATGCAGTTGTATCTTATATCTCTCTGTTCCCATGTCTTCACCTCTTCCGTCATACCCACAACAACAACACCACAACCAGGTCAGTCCAAGCAGTTTCATCATGTTCACATCAAATTCACTCTAATATTTTCATGTAGAGGAAAGATCCCCTTTTTATCACAGAGGAAAGAAAAACACAATAACCTCTGGCTCCCCTGCAGACATACAATGTGGGAATGTCATTCATCCCTACTAGACCTTTCAGAGCTATTCAAACTTCTGTGGGTCAGCAGTAATTGTGCCCACTGCCCATGTACCAGTAAGCATTCTCACCCTGTTTACGCCTAGTACTGCCCACTCCTCCCCTACGGGTTCTCAACACCGCCTTGCCCTGACTAGAAACTTCTTAAAGTTGTTAGATTTTGAATTGACTGCCTCCTGTCTTGGGCTTGACCCCTGAAGTTGATTTGAGTTTCCTCTGGACCGTGAACTGAAGATGTCTTTAAAAAGACGACTGCTGTCCATGCTGTTGTGTTGCGTCTACTGTGTTGCTTCACTTTTCTGCTTGAACCCCAACCGCAACAACTGTGTCTCCGTCAGCGCCCGGTGAGTCTAGTCTGTGTGTGTGTAAGGCTTGACTGAGTCTAGTCTGTGTGTGTGTAAGGCTTGACTGAGTCTAGTCTGTGTGTCTGCAGTGTAGATGTGTGTACATTTGCCTGTGGATCAGTACTCGTGTTAGGGCACGTATGTCTAATCATGATGATGTGGATATTTATTATATATCTTATCTCATAATGTGTATGTTTGTGACATATTTGTGACAAATGGAAATTCAGTGCGGATGTTTAACTTGTGCCTGTTTAAAAAAATTATATTTTTGGCTTAACTATTACTTTTTTGGGTTTATGGTTTGGTTAAGGTTAAAGATAAGTAAAAATATAATTTTTTAGGAAGATTTTAAGGAAAATTCATTATGTCTACATATATAGATAAGGTAGACGTGTGTGCTCTTACCTTTAGTTGATAGAGAAAAAATACATACTGTATAACAGTGGGATGTCGTCAAATTTAAATGTTGTATGTGGCTTCTGATTTACTGTTTTCCATGTATTAACAGACTCACAGTTAGGCTTATATTAGTGGAATTATTAAAATATGAATAAAGTAATTATGAAAATTGATATTTTCTGTTATTCCTACCACATGTAAACAGGAACATAGCATGTGTTTGGTAGCATTCGCTGTCCATGTCTTTGATGTTCTTTTGACAAACCTTTTAGGAATCTGATGACAGTTGTCCAGCAGCTGTACCAGCGAGTCATAAGGCTAATGCGCACCACTCTGTGATCCGAGTTGATACCCTCAATACTCCTCATACCCAGGACTGAGACACTCTCCTACACTGTCCATACAATGGAGATGACCTACAGGGCACCTGCCACAGATAGACCAAGAGGACAAAATGCTCTCTTGCTAGTCATGGTTGTTTTTTGGGGAACTTTGGAGTACCCAAATATTTTTAGAGATGCCTCTTATCACTGCAGTTCAATGGAATAAAGCAGGAGATGTGAATTTTGAATTGATGCAGATAGATTTTGTTGAGGTCCTAGAGGGCATGTTGTGCAAGATACAAATGAGGGGGAATGGATGCAAACATCATTGTTTTAGCTGTGTTTTTAGTTTTCTACTTTTTATATACAGGCATGAATTATCTTTCTCTTGTTGAATTTCCATGTTGGCATTGAAGGCAATACATTTGTAATACATGGATGTGATGGGGAATTAAAAGTAGCTGGCAATTGCGGTGGATTTATTTTTGGCAGCTTTCTGTAGCCATTATGGTGTAGGGTGTGGTGTAGTGTACCTTGCATTGAGGGATGATGCCATAGGATTTACTAATTTAAGTAGATGACAAAAATTTTTTAAAAAGAATGCTGTTTACAGAGAGCATTATTTACTTTTGTGGAGTATGAAGTAGTATGCGTTACTTTTTCCTCTACTGCAAGAATATTGTCATAGTGCCCATATTTCTCAGAATTGCCATTTGCAGGATAATACAAAGATGAAAGTTCATGCCATTTGTGAAAAAACTAAGTAGTTATTTCTGCAGGATTGTCAAGAAACATGGTGCTTTCAATGAGCTTTAATACAGTCACTGGACATGAAAAAGATTTCCTACTGGAACTAATGTGATTGACTGTGTTACATCTACTCCATGAAAACACTCATAAATGTGTTAAAGGGCAGTATAAACAATAAAACATCTTCCTTATACAACTAATGGGGAGACAGTCAATGTTTACAAAATGTGTATCAAAACGTTCAAAAACATTAAACTTTCCATTTGTTTTCATAAGTGTAGTTGTCATTCAGGCTGTATCAAAACTGATATTAAAATTTACACTTGTTTTTCTGAATGTCAGTTTTAAAATGTTTCATAGACAAGAGGTTGGTCTTGTCATCAAAGGTGTGTTGGTTGGTTTGAATCCCTGAAATGGTGAGGCAGAAAACAATATCTTGTTTGCCCTTGAACCCTCCTGTACACTGTGGATAGTACTGTCTGATTACTAAAATCTACATGTAAAAAATTTAATAAACTTTGGATTTGAAATGATGAAATGACTACTGTTAAGTGCAGACTGACCGCTTTAATTTGAGAGTGTTTCATATTCCATATTACACTTTAATCATAACATGTTTTGTATATAGTCCCCCAATTGTAGGGTGCCATAACCATTTGGACAGATAGATTACATCCCACAAAGTTTGCATGCAATGATTGCCTGAGTAACTATTTTCCATTGAATAAATGTTCAAATAAATTGTATTCAACTGAATTTTTTTATTGTATAGCCTATTGAATAACTGCTTGAA